>NC_058406.1:129989565-130293850 GCF_002201575.2 Neomonachus schauinslandi | reverse complement strand
AGGGGGTCTTTTACCACCTTGATTCTTGCAATGGTATTAAAATGAAATTAAGGGATGCCTGGGTAGCTTAGTTGGTTAAGCATCTGCATTTCTCTCAGGTCATGATCCTGGGATCCTGGGATCTATCGAGCCCCATGTAGGGCTCCCTGCTCATCAGGGAGTCTGCTTCTCCCTCCCCTTGCTCATGCTCTCTCTCAAATGAATAAATTAAAAAATCTTAAAAACAATAAAATTCAGCAGAAGCTTTAAAAGGCAAGGGTGTGTAGTAGGATTATATGATTACTCAACTCATCTTCATCTATTGCTTTACAGGCCAGTAATTGAAAAATAAAAGCTTATTCACACTTCCAATCTTTTTGATTATTCTTACACCATTTTCTCAAAACTTCTCAGTAATTATTTCTTTTCCTATTGTAACTCCCCCTTGACTATTACTAGCTTTATGTTCATACATTCATGACTGTGGAGCACAAAAGTCAAGAATGCGGAAGCCCAAGAGAATTTCCTTTAGTTTAATGAGACTGTACATCCTACCTGGTGGAGAAAAGGGGAAGCTGACAACATATGTATCAGGTTTCCCTATCCATATTGTTCTTCACAGATTTAGTGTACAGCAAATCTCCCTTAGATAATGGTCTTTTTTTATGTTCAAGAAGTTCAAATGTACATTTCAAAATCTAATTTTCTATTTTCTGTCACATTCCTTCCAACACTTAGGATCTAAAACAAAAGGCTTCTAAATGTCTGACCTAATTTTCTATTTTTCTTCTTGATAGTTTTAAAAAATCACATAGACAAAATAACTATCAAACTCACCATAGAAATATTTATCATTGTTGTTAACCATAATTCACCAGTCCTAAGATACACATTATTTCACATTTTAACATCTGTAATTGGAGGGTGTCTTACAACTAATAGCATATCATAGTTTAAATGGTAGGGTTTTTATTTATTTCATTTTCAATGGTACATAAAATAATGATGTACTTTACAACTAATAGTGTCTTAAACATAATGAGATCAATAATAACATGTTTTATAAAACTATTGAACTTTTGTTCACGTTCAAACTTTTTGCCTAACTTTTGTTCTAGGGATTCAATTTTTGGTGTTAAAACAAAAACTTTGAGTCTCTCTAGCAATCAAATCAAGATAGCTTAGCTGTTAAAGTTTTTTGTGGAGTTGTTAAATGTCTGCCTGAAATGTGTGAACAATTACAGAGATGTGATTTTTGGAGCCAGTTATTCGTTTGCAACTTGGGAAAGTATTATTCAAGTAATGATAATATTTTTCTCTTTAATAGTTAGAGGTCTTTAATCCAAATAATCCCTTGAATGTTTTACCGACTCTACAGATTAGAGCTACATCTGCTCCTAATGAAATCTATTTACCTTCAGGGAAAAGCCTGGTGACTATTTATGACAACCAAAGGCAACACAAGATAGTAAGAATAAGTATGCTATAAGAGTTAATTCTGACCAAAGCAATAAGAAACACTGGAAAGAAAGAACATGTTTGTTATTGTAATTTAACCAGAGCAACATAGCAGATTCCAAATCTTAACTATCATTTTTAGGTTTTTGTAAAACTAAACTCTCTGCCTTAAATGTTCCATTTTTTCTTTTTCTAATTTCACGTCTTTCACATGTTAGTTACTACTATTTGTCTCAAGTTAGTTCTATTTCTTCTAGGTAGCCTCTCCAATATAGGTCAAGTGCCCCAGAGGTGCCTGGGTGGCTCAGTTGGTTAAATGTCTGCCTTCAGCTCAGGTCATGATCCCGGGGTCCTGGGATCAAGCCCCTCATTGGGCTCCCTGCTCGCAGGGAACCTGCTTCTCCCTCCCCTACTCCCTCTGCTTGTGTGTGCTCTCTCTCTGTCAAGTAAATAATAAAATCTTAAAAAAAAAAAGGTCAAGTGCCCCAATTAAACACTCGATGGCATCCTGCTCTTACTCTTTAGCAAACTGCAATGTAATTATTTATCTATTGGTCGATATTCCCCACTAGATTATGAATCTTTACAAGACAGAAAAGGTCATGAATCACTGTACATCAGTTGTCTAGCATAGACTTGGCCCACATAGATTCTAAATAAATACTTACTGAATGAGTGAATAAATGCATGACTAGCCATCTGGTCTGGAATTCCTTTCAAAAAAACAAACAAAGAAAGAAACAAACAAACCCACAACTAACTCTTTTTGACAATCTCAGATTCCTAAAGCTATCTCCAAGTAGGTCAAGCCAAGAAAGCAGACCAAATCAGCCTGTCTCAACCCAGACTCAGTAACCTCGACTCTTGTAAAGGTAGGCCACCTAGGGACAGAAAATAGCTGACAGCAGCAATTCATTTTCAACCTCTTTCAAAACTTGAGCAAATATTTGGCTTGTTATGACACTCACAAACAAATAACTACCTTGAGTAAGTGTCATATGTACTGTTTTCCTCCTACTGATTCTGCTACAAAAGCTCATTCCAAGAAAAGCCCCACCAAGACAAATTTCTGTTGGCTAAGTCCCTGACCAACACAATAATTGAGAGTATGTGGGCATACCAAATGTAAGAGAAGATCAAAACTATTTGGCTGGCACTTTACAGATGCATGATTTATGAAAATGTTCTTCCTACAATCACACTGAGCTCCTGGTAGAGCAGAGAAAAAATGCCATAAGCTGAACATCATAGAAATATAAAGCAAGTCCTTGATAAAACCATGGAGAGAAGTCAGCAAGATTCACCACACCCAAGAATCATGACATTAAAATAACTCAAGCACACCCCAGAGCTTTCTGATTTATTGTTTTGTTTTTTGGTATTTTCTCTCAGTTTAAAGATTTTTTTATTCTTCTTTTTCTTTTGATGTTTTATTTTTTCAGCTTTATTGAGGTATGATTGACAGAATTGTAAGATATTTAAAGTGTACACCATGGTGGTTTGATATATGTATACATTGTGAAAGATTTCCCACCATCTAGTTAATTAACACACCCACCACCTCACATATTTATCTTTTGTGGGGGGTGAGAACACTTAAGTTCTACGCTTTTAGAAAATTTCCATTGTATAATACACTATTATCTACATAAGTCACCATGTTTTACATTAGATCTTCAAATCTTACTCATCTTATAGCTCAAAGTTGTAACATTTTACCATCTTCACCCATTTTCCCCCCCACCAGCCCCTGGCAACAACTTTTTTACTCTCTGTGTCTATGAGTTTGACTTTTTTCTAGATTCTGCATATAAGTGATACCATGCAGTATTTGTTTTTCTCTCTCTGACTTATTTCACTTAGTATAATGCCCTCAAGGTCCATCCATGTTGTTGCAAATGTCAGAATTCCCTTCTTTCTGATGGCTGAAAAATTTATATATATATATTTATATCACGTCTTTTTTATCTATTCATCTGTTGATGGACAGTTAGGTTGTTTCCATATCTTGGCTATTGTAAAGTTTTAAAAAATCTTGATTTCAGTAGTTAGCCAAGTCAGTAGATAATACTAACTCCTAAACTAGAAAAAAATGAAGTAAATATTTTTTATAAAATCTAACACATTAACCTATTATTTGTTGTGATAGTTGTTCCCAAACCGAAACTGCAAAATTGCCCACATCATGGTGAAACAAAATAATGGTAATTATGTCACAGAATATCTGAATCTAGTATCTTTGGTTACCTTAGGCCACCAAGAATGTGACCTTGTACAGTCTTTTGATCCCTAGGCCTATTAAGCCATAATTTCTTCATATTTTAATGAAACAAATACATAATACAATTAGTTAGTGTGTATTCCTGGAAACAAGTATAATAAAAGATCCCTGTAAATCCAAAGCTTCAGTGCTTTCCTCATGAGACTTTCTCAATCACTATAATCATGACTAATTGGCTGATTGTCACAGAATAATTAAATTCTTGTCAAACATTCAGCATAAGAATATGCTTGCACAAATCTTTATTCTTGTGTATATTCAGTAGATTTTAACTTAAAATTTTAAAATGTGTGTGTGTGTTCAGGATTGGGTGGGAGCAACACTGTACTCCAAACAAAATGTGTAAAACTTGATACCACACATTTTAACAGACAGCGTCTGTCTCTTCCCTTGGCATCCTGGTTGAATTTGTCCATACAGGCTGGATTTTTTCCCAAGGACCAAGAAACAAGCTGATGTAATGTTAATTTTCAATTCAAACTTGGCATTGGAAAGATAACAAAGTGAAAGCCAGTTTCTTCCAAAGACTAATAAAAACGTGAGTTGTGCCAAATACCCCTAAAATATACTGGGCAGCCCAAGAACTCTGTCACTTAGTGCTGTAAACATAGGGCAGATTTTCACCCCTACTGCTCAGTAAAAATCTATTTACATAAAATGTGTTCTACATGAAACCCACAAGTTCCCACCACATGCAGTATAGCCCACCCAAGCCATGCTAATGCCTACTTTTCCTGGTCCATAAATGAGAACGGAGACAATCTAAAGGTCAGAGTTTAAACCATCATGGTACAAGGATGCTTTTGTAAATTAATCCAGTTCTGCATTGCAAGTTACTGGTTATACCTTGAGGTGTTTCCATCTCATTTACTTTCTGTGACTCTCCCACCCCCAACTATGTTTAAATAAAAACTGTTAGATGGGAACCTTGAAATGATACTTTTTGGAGGAGACATGCCTTGGAATCAAGATTTTAAGAATTTGAGGAAAATGGATTTTGGGGGAGACCTTAACCAAATTCCTTGGTATTTGTACAATCAGAGATTTAGAAATGTTTTAGAGCTCAAAGTCACAAAGGTAAAATAATTGGCAGTTACATCATTGACATCTATTTTAGTTTTAACAATATTGAGGAAGCTATAAATGCTCAGAAGGAGAAAGTATAGTCTACCTAAAGGAGTGTTGAACTAGCATTGCAAACGTGGCTTTAGAGTTCAATTTTTAAAGTAAATTGTGTTCATGGTTTTAGATATTGATTATAATGATCAAGATTAAACCTACACCTAGAATTAGTAAATTGCTGCCTGGTTTTTCCTCCTCCCCTTATAACAGTCCAAAAGTCTCCCATGCTAAGAGAAGTGCTACTTACCCTGCTCTGGCCTGAATGGGCATTTGGTATAAATTGGAATACATAGGCAGACCGAGACCTAGAGTTGGCCATCTCTCCATAGCCCCATATTGATTCAGGTGTTTTACTTAGATAGTAAACATTGACATTCTGATTGCCAGCTCTGTCAAATATATTCCTTGTCACCATTATTTATTCCAAATCAACATAATGAGGAAAGTGTGTGAGGTCGATCTCTCATTATGTAAATAATGAACCCAAGACTAAATGATATGTGGTAATCATCCAAGATGGCAGGTTACAGAAAAGAAAAGCAGTAAATAGTCCTTGTGGAATTGTAGATGCTAAGTTCATGATTTTGCACTCCATTCTTCCTCACTGTTGTACCATGAACCAGATGGTACACAAGGTCAAAGTCATGCGGACATGTAATGAATATGAGAGGATGACGAGGTTTCACATCACCACCACAGGTAGGAAAACCGCTTTTGGGATTCTTAGACTATGGGCTTGTTTTTTCGTTTGTTTTACCTTTTTAATGTATATGTTTATGTTGTTTTCCCAATCTGCAGAGTTTGTGAAAACTTTTCCATTCCATAGTCTTCTGTTCCATTCTCGCAACAAGAATTTAAGACAACTTGCCATAAAATTTATCTACACAGGAAGGAACTTTGAAAATTATCTGGGTATTCTTATCACAGGAAGATATACCTACTTTAATGAGGGATATATTTCCTAATCTGGAGATAATGGTGTTTAATCTATCTAACAAGGATAGGAAGACCAAGAGGAGTGGCCAGGACAATACAAATGCCAACTAAAGTTGGAGGAGAAAATAAAAATCAACAAAAGCACTGTAAAATAAGGGGGCAGACACAATACTAGAATTCTGAATCCATTTCTGTTTTTAAGTCAATGTCTTGACAGCTTGCTTAATCAAAATAAAAAATTAATGAAAGAGGAAGTGACTCTAAAGAACTAACAAAACCAGAAATTGGCCTGTTAGAACTGGAAATATCAAAATTGGGGGAATTTAAAGTTCACATTTTTTTAGAAATTAAATTCCAAGATATATTTGAAGAATTTACCAAAATAACAAACACATGTTCTGAAGAGTTCATTTGTATCACTGCTATATCAATACAGAATGTATTGTGTTATAAATTTTATGGTACTATTATTCTCTCTGAAAAGCAAATGTAATGGGTGTTTAAGTTCTCCCATTCAATTCAAATTTCTGTACATGGAATTTCCCTGGCAAAGCAGAATACGTAAGCACCATAACATGAGCCACTGAGAGAGTCACAGATATCACTTTAAATTAGTCTAATTCTGGCTGGTGTTTCCTATTATCTCCAGAAAAATGATGCAAGTGAAAGGAAGATATTAAGCGACTGTCACATTCTGCATCCATTAAAAAAATTATGTTTCTGACTTTAACTTAATACTATTGCTAAATCATGTCTTTTCCACAAATAGAGAAAATGGCAAATGTTGTCTTACTTAACAGTTTATTAGACAATATTTGAGGTTGATAGATAATTTAAAAAATGAAACACAAACCAACCTATTGTTTTTATTAAAAATGAATACATAAGGCATATTTAAAACAATAAATGAGAACAGACTGTAAAGAACACAAACATCAAAACTTAATTTCTAGACAATAAAATATTCCTAAAAGTTTAAGTGGTACAGAGTCTTAAAATCAATTGGATGCTGAATGCAAAAATACTAGGATAGCAGCCTTCCAACAAAAATAAGAAAATTATTCCATTTTTTAAATTATTGTTTAAAAATAAGATTTCTAGGGCGCCTGGGTGGTTCAGTTGGTTAAGTGACTGCCTTCGGCTCAGGTCATGATCCTGGAGTCCCAGGATCGAGTCCCGCATCAGGCTCCCTGCTCGGCAGGGAGTCTGCTTCTCCCTCTGACCCTCCTCCCTCTCATGCTCTCTGTCTCTCATTCTCTCTCTCTCAAATAAATAAATAAATAAATCTTTTAAATAAATAAATAAATAAATAAAAATAAGATTTCTACTGAGTCAAATTCAGGATGATTATCTTCCCAAACATGCAGAAATTAGACTGACCTGACTCCAAAACTTTGACTTACATGAAGAACTTCACAACAAACTCTCCTAACAACATTATCCTGAGGCAGTTGGACATATTCTTGACTTCTCTATATTTGCCTTTTACCTAGAGAAATGTGCAAGATGGTTAACTTAAATTGAATAATAAACAGTATCTTTACCTGGAGTATGAACACTGTTCCAGACACAGACCTTACATACACTATCTCATTTAATCTATAGAATACCTTCTAAGATGGGTATTACTTGTCCTTACTTTCCTGGTGAAAAAAAAATAACGAAGATTAATATTTTTCCCAAAGGCACACAGCTAGAAAGTAGTGGAAATAGTAACGCACTGACTCAGATCCTGGTCTATCTCATTCCAAAGCTCCAGTCTTTCCATAATGTCTTATTACCTATTAGGCAGAGTGTAAATAAGGAAAATGCTCACATGCTGTCATCTTCACTAGCTAGCCCATCCTTGATGAATTTCATCAATTTGGAGCACTGTAATTTACCAAAGCATCACTGACAAATGCTGTGTATCCAAAGAAGAATGATTATAAGGGTTAAGGACTGTCCCTGAGAATCTGCTGCTTCTTAGAATTGTAGTGAAGATGATGAAATAGTGTGAGATCACAGTGATAGCTATCATCACATATTCATATATTCATGTATCTGTGATATAAAATACAGGAAAGACATTTTCTTTATGACACCAAATAGTTTGGCTAAAACCAATTTATGACTGTAGGGAGATGGAGTTGTGTTTGAAATTAGATTATTTTTTCTACCTACTATGAAAATGAGAAAATGGAATTCATTACCCCAAAGAAGCAGAGAATTCCCCATCACAGAAGGTGTTAATACACAGGTTGGGCTATAGAAAATGTTCAAGTGCATAGAGTTAAGAACATTGGCTCTGTAGTCAGTCATCCCAAGTTCAATTCCCATCTTTGCTACTTATTAGCTGTGTAATCATGGGCAAGTTGCTTAACCTTTTGGAGTCTCCCTTCCTTCAGGTATAATATGAAGACAACAATAATTAACTCAGAAGATTTTTGGGTGGGAATTAAGTG
The DNA here is from genome assembly GCF_002201575.2 of Neomonachus schauinslandi. Taxonomy (NCBI): domain Eukaryota; kingdom Metazoa; phylum Chordata; class Mammalia; order Carnivora; family Phocidae; genus Neomonachus; species Neomonachus schauinslandi. Next base: position 130,285,630 of record NC_058406.1, on the reverse strand, counting down.
AGATGACCTTAGACCAGCATGAATTCTTAATAAATGTTGATTATTATAGGTAATGTAGCTAGATAAATATTAACTCCATCCCAATCTCAAGTCCATAAATCTATGAACATGGAAAGTAAATCCATGTAGAGATTTGTGTAACCCAAGACATCCTATCTATATAAAAATAACACAATTTAAAAATATTTCTAGGGGCACCTGGGTGGCTCAGTTGGTTGAGTGTCTGACTCTTGATTTTGGCTCAGGTCATGATCTCAGGGTTGTGAGATCCAGCCCTGATTTGGGCTCCATGCTGGGCATGGAGCCTACTTAAGATTCTCTTTCTCCCTCTCCTTCTGCTTCTCCCTCCCTCCCTTAAAAAAAATAAAAGTGAAAAAGAAAAGAAAAGAAAAGAATTGATTCCTACAAAAAAATATAAGTATCTTTCAGGTAAGCTAGAAAACAAATGATGTTAAGTTTCAATTTTCAACTCTTTATAAAAATGCACTTAAATTATAGAAACCATTTGTAATAATTTATGATTTTTGAATATGCAGGGATATTTTAGGGACAATGACTTAAACCTAATGAAAGAACCTTCTGATAGAGGTTTCTGAGTATCTTCCATTGTCTATTCTTCCTCTTTCTTTCATGATTATAAAGACCTGATTTTTATCTGGTGCATCATCATCCAAGATATGAGAAATAATCTTCAAAGATAATCTCCAACAATTCCCCCATCCTCCATGTATATGCATGTCACTCCTCTCATTGAAAGATAGAGTCTATTTCCCAACCCCATGAATCTGGGTTGGACTTGTGACTTACTCTGATCAAAATATATGCCAGAAGTGATGCCCTGCAGTCCTAGGCTTAGTCCTTAAGAGTCTGGCAGTCCTTAAGAATCCCAGCCCTTTCACTCTCTTGGAAGCCAGCTGCCAATTTAAGAAGGCTGTTCTCCAGGAGAGAGAAGCCTCATGGATGGGAACTAAGGCACTGGTTAACAGTGCAAAGGCCCAGACATGTGAAAAGCCTTTTGGACCTTCTAGCCAACCCAACTGCAATCTGATAGCAGCTGCACCATTGACCAAATCAGTATCACAAGGAGCTGAAAAGATGCCCAGCTGATTCATAAAAACACAAGCAAATAAATCATTCTTATTTTAGCACATTAAGTTTTGGAGTCATTTGGTATGCATCAATGGTAAGTGAAACACAGTCTTCTTTCATAGTCTTTTTTTGCAGGTAAGTGTAGGTATATGATAAAGTTTGACCAAAAAGGATTACAAATATAAATGAAGTGCTCCACCTTCTGGGGTTACCTTCTCCTCTCCATTGACTGGAATGCAGTTGTTGAGGTAAATTATCTTGGACTACCGTGACAAGAGCAACTCCCTTAGGATAACAGAGCAAAATATTGCAGCAGCCATTTGATCCCTAGACTGTCCAATAGTTGTCTCTTAATTAAGCTACCACTATTTTGGCTTCTGCTATAACACCCAAACTTAACAACTAATGTGAATTTTCTTCCCAAAGTGAGATACTTCTACAAAGGTGGGTACTCAGGCATTGGCTTAGCAGCTAGGTAGAGGACAGAAAGGACATAAAGATTGCAGGCTGGAATGCAATTGTCCATGGAAAAACATTTGGCAAATTTTTCACCTGTGATTCCATGATCTATTTACCGTATTTTAACTAATGTTTTTAGGGAAACAGTTGAGAAAATTTCAACTTTTTTTTAGATGCTAATTCTTTTTTTTAAAGATTTTATTTATTTATTTATTTATTTGAGAGAGAGAGAGAGAAAGAGACAGAGAGATTGAGCGGAGGGGAGGAGCAAAGGGAGAGGCAGAGAGAATCTCAAGCAGACTCTGCTCTGAGCACAGAGCAGAGTCTGTCATGGGGCTCAATGTGATCATGACCTGAGCTGAAACCAACAGTTGGATGCTTCACCAACTGAGTCACCAAGATGCCCCGAGAAAATTTCAATGTTTGATGTATACTGGCTATACCACTTTCAGCAAAGCCTTATGAGAGAGACACACTTGAGCTACATCTAGCCAATCTGTAGGCAGATAATGCAGAGAACATAAATCTGCTAATGGAGATGCATTCTGCTATGGCCTAAATCAGCAATCTAAGCTGACTGAGAGCTCAGTGATTTGAAAAATCACCAGAATAAAAAAAATCTAACTTCTCTACACAGAAATGTAAGGGCATATAAGAAGGGACATTGGAAAACCAGCCTTAGAAGGAGTTATGACTGGGATATAAAGTTTTTTTCAAGCACCTCCTGCTAAGGGTTCTCTATCACATGATAGGAACCAGCCCAGAGACCAAAATGAGATTAAGGAGGTTGCCTTCAAACTCGAGCCAATTTTTTTTTCTAATGTCCTCAAAGTAGCCACTTAAATGGAAAAAGAAGAGGGGTAGGCAGAGCACAGAGGCAAATAAATAAAAGACCAATGATTTCAGGCTTAAAACTCTTATCTAGAAACTCTAATTTATTATGTTTCCCTTCATATTGTATGGACCAGAAACAAAAATATGAAAGTTGATTTGGTTTTGATGGGAATTGCAATACCTAAAGCAACACCCAGACTTCCAACCTGCTGTAGCAGGATGTGAGCTATGAGAGATGTACATGCCTAAAAGCATCATCCTCCCCATGCCCACTACAATGTGGCCAGGGAGCAGAAATAAGCAACAAAGAACTTCCCAGGGGATAGGTCAGGGACCAAGAAGGACAAGTGAAAGAATACAACACAGACAGCAGAACCAGGGGCTGCCAGCTAGACAAGCCAAAGAATGGAGGCTATGGCTGGAGCAGGGAGTCTTCTCAATTCCTGACCAGCAGGATTAGATACTTGCTGCAGACCAATGGTTGCTATGCATTTTTCATTTATCCATTTTCTTATATTTATTAACTTCTTTTTAACAATGGGATATTGAGTACTTAGTGTGTGCTGAAGAGAATGCAGACAATTTGTCTTTTAATTTATAAGCTATTGTCCCCTGAGGTCACCCTGAACATAGTGGAAAGGATTGAGCATACACAGAATCCAGAATTCTGAAATGAATACTAGAAATGGGTAGGTATGCTCTATATGTACAAGAAAATGATATACATGGATATTTGTCTGACCCAAAAGGAAGATCCTGGCAGAAAACGCTAGCTATCAATTTCTCACAGTAATAGAAACTCTCATTTTTAGCCAAGCAGTTGTCACTCAGCAAAAAAAGACTGTTTCCGGGCGCCTGGGTGGCTCAGTTGGTTAAGCAACTGCCTTCGGCTCGGGTCATGATCCTGGAGTCCCTGGATCGAGTCCCGCATCGGGCTCCCTGCTAGGCGGGGAGTCTGCTTCTCCCTCTGACCCTCCCCCATCTCATGTACTCCCTCTCTCTCATTCTCTCTAAAAAAAAAAAAAAAAAAAGACTGTTTCCCAGCTTCCTTTGCACCTAGGTGTGACCATGTGACTAAGTTCTGTTCATTGGTTTGTAAGTGGAAATGCCATATAACTTTAGGTATTTTCTTTTAAAAGGAAGAAGTATGCCCTCCCCTTTCTTTTCCTTCTACCCTTTGTCTGTACTACAAACAAGGTGGTGAGCCATTTTGAGCTTTACAGATAAGGTAACTGCCAAGAAACAAAGGAGTAACAAGATGTAAGAGCCTGACCTCTGACACACACGACTGCTTACAATGGGATTATAATATGAAAGAAAAGGTAATGCCATCTGAAGTAAGCTATTATTTTGAGCCATCCTTATCAAAGTTAAATCTGCATTGTTACTAATATTGTTCCTCAGATTCACATCATCATTCATATTTTAGGTTCATACTGACATGTTATAAAATGATCATATTAAAAGATAGTTTTTAAAGAATATAAAGGTCCTAATTGAACATAATAAAAAATTTAAAAAATAAATTTTAAAAAGAGTATAAAGGTTCTATGTATATTTTATAACAATGGATTGAATAACTAATCTTGATCAATTAGTTAAAGAGCTAAATGTTTCCATTGCCCAACAACAATAAATACAAAAGCCTCTTGCAGTAATGTACAAAACAATTTAAAATAGAGTGATCAATATAACATTGTAACAACATATATCACTACTTTTTAAAAAATATTTTATTTATTTGAGAGAGAGACAGAGAGAGAGAAAGAGAGAGAGAGCATGAGTCAGGGGAGGGGCAGAGGGAGAACTAGAGTCCCTGCTGAGCAAGGACCCCAATGTGGGACTCCATCCCAGGACCCTGGGATCATGACCCAAGCCGAAGGCAGATGCTTAACCAACTGAGTCATCCAGGTGCCCCATATATCACTACTTTTAATAAAAATGTTTACCTTAAATGTGTCTATAATACAAAATTATAAGAAGAAAATTTAAGCATTTTAGAATGATGTATTTTAAGACATTTTTATACAATATCAGGCTGTATGAATAATCATGTATATCATTGGCACATAGTGCATTTTTATAATTTAAGAATAGCCAACCTCAAATATAAGAAAAATATTTTAGCATTACTTTTAATTTTCTCTCAATTGAGATAACACAAAGTAAGTCATTATAAGATAAGGTGGGTATACACACACACAACATAATTATTCACCCATCATAAAACAATGATTTAAAATGACACATACTGACTGAGGGTTGCTGGAGTGGTGGGGGTGGGAGGGATGGGGTACTTGGGTGATAGACACTGGGGAGGGTATGTGCTATGGTGAGCGCTGTGAATTGTGTAAGACTGATGAATCACAGGCCTGTACCTCTGAAACAAATAATACATTTTATGTTAAAAAAAAAAAAGAAGAAGAAGAAGAAGAAGAAGATGGCAGGAGGGGAAGAATGAAAGGGGGGAAATCAGAGGGGGAGATGAACCATGAGACACTATGGACTCTGAAAAACAAACTGAGGGTTCTAGAGGGGAGGGTTGTGGGGGGATGGGTTAGCCTGGTGATGGGTATTAAAGAGGGCACGTTCTGCATGGAGCACTGGGTGTTATACGCAAACAGTGAATCATGGAACATTACATCAAAAACTAATGATGTAATATATGGTGATTAACATAACATAATAATAAAAAAACAAAAAATAAAATAAAATGACACATAAAATGGGTTAATTCTTCACACTGGTATAATATTCTATAAGAAGCCCAGCTGTAGACACAGCCCAGGGTCAAATTTAAATCTTGCTTTCAAGTCAAATTCTGTTTCATGATGACAATCAATTAGAGCGCACAGTAGGGATACCCTTACCACATCCCCCGAGTTCCCACCATTCTGGAGTACCCTCAGAACTTCCTATTGCAAGTGCTCATTTCTCTCTAAGGAATTTCTCTAGTGTACATGGCCAACATTGCAGAGCAGGTCAAAAATGTTGAAGCATTGACATCTCCAGGTGTAGCCTCAGTCGAAGTCAGGTGGGAAAAGAGACAACACAGCTTTTTCAATGGATAGGAGGCACATGTCTGAAGTGTGCTGAATACTATCTCCCGGAGGTCCCCAGTGGGAATGAGTTCCAGTTGTCCATAGCAGTAAAATCTGCTTATTAACCTACCCTGTATTGATTTCACTTCTCATTCTCCTATCAAAGCTTTCTGGGATCTTCTAGAAAAACTATTTGCATTAAATTCCTTTTCTCAGGTCTATTTCTGGAGGGAACCTACCTAAGACACCTGTATGCTTTACACCTAAGACACCTAAAAATGCTTTACAGGGGCACCTGGGTGGCTCAGTCGTTAAGCGTCTGCCTTCAGCTCGGGTCATGATCCTGGGGTCCTGGGATCGAGCCCTCCATCAGGCTCCCTGCTCAGTGGGAAGCCTGCTTCTCCCTCTCCCACTCCCCCTGCTTGTGTTCCCTCTCTCACTGTGTCTCTCTCTGTCAAATAAATAAAATCTTAAAATAAAATACAAAAATAAAAACGCTTTACAGTTGACAAACCAGTTTTGCATACATTTCTAATTTGAACCCCACAAAGCCTTAGGGGAAGAAGCAGAGAACACCATTTCACAGATGGGTCCCAGAAAATTTAGACTTACTTACAACCCTTTCTACTAGTTTCACTGGCAAGTACAGACTGTCTCCTAAGACCAACACATTACTTTTTTGCAAATTGCTTTTATGAGGTTCTATTTGTTCCTGGCAAGAGATATCCTTGCTTGGGTCCAGTTACACCCTCCATTTCTAAAGTAATAGATTGAGCAAAGACAAAGTATTAGTCTTCCTTTCTCTGATTTTTTAAAAAATCTATTTGTCTCTGCATGGGAGAGAAACCAAATGACCAAGATGTCCATTTGAATATCCAAAATGTAGCCTGCTCACAAGTCACAAATAGAATGGGATCCTTTAGGACAAACACCTTTGAATTCCTGGTAAGGTCACAATGGCAAGATGAAGAGGAGGTTTACCTCTCTCTTATGTTAGTCTACTTTTGAATATCCCATTGCAATCATACAAAAGATGCTTTTGCCCCACTTCCATGTATGAACTTAACAAAATTTCCTGATTCTGTTGCCAAATAAATTTATATATTCCTTTAGTTACTTCATGGCCCTTCAAAGTCAAGAGTACTTGTAATTTGTGCTAAGACACTCTTTTAAGTAACTGCAATCCTTAATCTGCCAGTTACCAGATTTTTCATGTAAGATTTATACATGCTTCTCAGTAAAGATCATATTAATTTTATTGTAAATAATATAAGTATTATAAGAATACATTTTTCTTTGGATATATTTTCTTTCAAAAATACCACTTTTTTCCATTTATATCTATTGTTTCATCTCTGGTTTGCTAGCAATAAAAGTAATAGAAAAGGAAAAAGTAGGCCTCCAACAAGGAGGCTTTTATTGCTGAGAAATTATTCAACCATCACCATCTCATATCCTAAATCCCAGAATATGCAATATGCAGAAAGTTTAAGAGAGAAAAACAAAAACAGCAGAAAACCACACTAGCTTTAAATATAGTAGTCTTCTAGCAGTTCTCTCTGTCTTTTTAATTCATTTAGTATAGAGCTGAATTCATTGAATAGATCCATATAACTTTTTTTCACCTTAGGAACTTACGCTATATGATTTTATAATATCCTTTTTTCTCTTTTCTAAACAGATAAAACACATAAAAAGATATTCATCACACACATACACTACTGCTAATTTTACAACAATATAACATTTGGCATATATAATTTCTGATTCATGGGACTGTGTTAAGGACCACCCATGTCCAATCAAATACAATACTGCCCTTTCTGATTGGAAAACAGGAAGAAAATTTTACAGTTCTCCCACCTTGGTAATGCTCCCTGCCAAGGAAACTTTCAAATCATAGAATCATCCTAATAGGTCCTCAAAAAATCCGTATTGGAATTAATTAACTCAAAAGAGTGACTCAATTTCAATCCTCAGAACTTAAGAACAAGATAGAAGTTTAGTTACTGAATTAAGAGGGTAAAGAAGATTCTACTATAAGAATTCATGAACTTTTATTTACATTTAGTAAATATAATTTCTTTTTTTATTATTATGTTCAGTTAGCCAGCATATAGTACATCATTAGTTTTTGATGTAGTGTTCAACTTTTCATTAGTTGTGTATAACACCCAGTGCTCATCACAACACGTGCCCTCCTTAATACCCATCACCCAGTTACCCCATCCCTCCACGCCCTCCCTTCTGTAACCCTCAGTTTGGTTCCCAGAGTCCAGAGTCTCTCATGCTTTGTCTCCCTCTCTGATTTCTTCCCATTCAGTTTTCCCTCCCTTCCCCTGTGGTCCTCCATGCTCTTGTTTATGTTCTACATATGAGTGAAACCATATGATAATTGTCTTTCTCTGTTCGACTTATTTCACTTAACATAATCCCCTCCAGTTCCATCCATGTCAATGCAAATGGTGGGTATTCATCCTTTCTGATGGCTGAGTAATATTCCATTGTTTATATGAACCACATCTTCTTTATCCATTCATCTGCTGAAGGGCATCTTGGCTCCTTCCACAGTTTGGCTATTGTGGACATTGCTGCCATGAACATTGGGGTGCATGTGCCCCTTCTTTTCACTACATCTGTATCTTCGGGGTAAATACCCAGTAGTGCAATTACCAGGTCATAGGGTATCTCTATTTTTAACATCTTGAAGAACCTCCATACTAACAGGAGAAATATAACCTAGCTGATGGACCAAGGAAAGTTTCCAAAGGACGTAAAGTACATATCTTCATATTTCAGTTTTCTAATGGACTTCCATAGTTTACAATACCAATACAGAAGAATAAATTTGTATCAAGATGAGAAAGGGCGAAATATCAAAAATAGGAGTTGCTACTGAGCCCTGGAGAGGCATAGCATTGGAATAACAAGGCAGACTATAAGCAGCATCACAATATGGGGCAGTTCAGGTCAGAGAGTTAGGCATATTTTGCCCACATCTGAAGAACTAGCACAACACTGGCAACTATCTGACCCACCTCAAACTACTTATCTGATATTATTGGCAATTTGAAGTGTGGCTGATAAATAAAGTTGGCAAATCTTTTAAGTGAAGGAAACCTGATTGAAAGTACTGATCACAAAGATATACTGGATCATCTCCCAAGATTTGGTATATACTCCAAAAGAAGATAAATATCAAAGAATCCTTTAAAGCATAGACAAGCCTCCATTAGTCAAAACTTCATAATAATTTCTGGGCCAGGGACTGTGAGACTTAGGTAATAGAGAGGTTTCCAAAGCAAAAGATATCTATCACACTACCCTAATATAAACACCATGCTAAATTTCATAATGGTGTTAAGTGCTTCATGATGTTAAAACATCTAACTTAAGAAAAGCATAATCTTTCTTTTGCAGTCTACTGAAAAACTGTGGGAGCAACACCACATCATATTGCACGATCTCCACATTGCCTCACATTTTATACAAATGACGTCAGTTTACAATAAAAACCAGAGAGAAGCTTGAAACAGGAATGAGATCCCAAAAGATCTAATAAAGATTTTTACCTATTCCAAGGATAAATTATGAGTCTTGAAGTTTTGTTAGAAGATGGTAGGTCCATCTTCATTTTGTTCATTGATGTCTACTGGTTGTTTCCTCTATTTCCTCCATCATACCAGCTCATTTCCTTATCCTTTCCCCTAAAGAAACCACAGAATTTTTTAATGTTCAGATCTGCGTATTCTAGGGAGAATTACACAAGTAAAAGGGTTTAAATTAGGGGTGCCTGGATGGCTCAGTCCATTAAGCTTCTGCCTTCGGCTCAGGTCATGATCTCAGGGTCCTGGGATCAAGCCCTACATCAGGCTCCCAGCTCAGTCTGCTTCTCCTTCTGCCCCTCCCCCAGCTCATTCTCTCTCTCTCTCAAATAAATAAATAAATAAATAGTCTTTAAAAAAGAGTTTAAATTAACAAGTTCTTACTTAAACTGACATACTTAGCATTTCTTATTACGAGCTTGGAGGATTTGACAACACAAGTGAGATGAAATAGTGCTGACTACAAACTATTCCCTGAGAGAAAGAAGGACTTCTGATAACAATTAAACTATGTGGATATGTACTGCATAGTTGTTTTGTTTTTTACCATTGTCAAGAAAATACGCAATACCGTACAAAAACACAAGTTCTGAAAAACCAGTTAGCCCAAGGAATAAGTGGAAAGAGATTATAAATCCCAGAAACTGAAGGATATATCTATCTTGTTCTCAGAGTTCAACCAAGGCCCTTAAGCATAGCACACATGAAATACTTGAGGAAGAAATAAATGACTTCTAAATAATTGTCTTAGTCAATTCAGGTTGCTATAATAGAATACCAGAGAATGAGCGACTTATAAACATTGGAAGTTTATTTCTCACAGTTCTGGAGGCTGAGAAGTCTGTGACCAAGGTGCCAACAGATTCAGTGTTTGGGGAAAGCCTGTTTCCTGGTTCATAGATGACCATCTTCTCACTTTGTCCTCATATGACAGAAAAGGAGAGAGAGCTCTCTGGGGTCTCTTTTATAAGAACACTAATCCCATCATGAGGGCTCCACCCTCATGATCTAATCGTCTTCCAAAGGCACCACCTCCTAATACTATGATCTTGAGGGTTAGGATTTCAATATATGAAGTTTGAAGGGGCACAGACATATAGTCCATAGCAATAATGTAGGATACAGGAATAAATTTTCTTATTAACCCCTAAGTAATCAGATTAATTGGATTGAATAATAAAATGAGGACATTTGAGCTAATGTACCAATACAAGAAATCCTGCATCTTGCCCCATGCTATATTCTGACATGGAATAAAAACTAAATAATCAAATGAATTCTTTAAAAAATAAAACTGACACTTAGCTGTTCATGCTTCTGGATGAAAACAGAAACTGACAGGTAATAGGAACTGAGTAATATTTTCTTCTTTTCCAAAACCTTTTTTGCACATGTAATCTCCCCCCGCCCCAACTACCCAACTCCAAATAACAACAAAAAAAGTTTATGTGCTACCCATTTTTAGGGTAAATTCTGTATACTGTATACCAGGCACTAAAGATGCTCCAAATTTTGGTCTCTAAACTTCATACTAGCCTCTCGTAAATGAACTCTCCATTTGGTCAGCTTCCTGACTTCAGTACATCTTGAATTTTTTCCTCCATACATAAGCTTATACCACACCTCCATGCTTTGAATGCTCTGCAATTAACTTATCAAAATTCCGATCACTTCCATGTCCTAGCGCAAATCACACATCCTCCATGTATCTATCCTGCCATGTTGGCTAGGACTGACATCTCTCTCCTTATCTAACACAGTCATTCAACACTTAATAAAAACTACCTGATATTGCTGGTTATTTCTGATATAAGAAGGAACATGTTGTATTTAGAATCAAAGAATTTTAGGTGTGGAAATAATTTATAGATCAATTAAGTCAATTCTCTCATTATACAGATGAATATAGAGATGAAGCTACTGATCTAAATTAATTATTGAGAAAGTCAGAATTAGGCTCAGTATTTCATCTTCAGTTCAATAAACTTCCCAAAATACCATGCATCTTTAAAACTTAAATGAAAAATTTTAAGTATTCGTTCAAATTTAAAATTTTAAAAATTTACTAACATGTTATATATACATAACTGTAAAATTAATTCAAAAGTCACATTTTTTTAATTTGTCAAAATTATATAACAGATTTAAATGTTTAACCAAGCTTTATTTAGCCTGATGATAAAATGTGCTTTCACTTAACAAGTGAGAGCAGCAAGAAAGGATGGGTCCAAGAGTGATGAGGAAGCGATCTCCTGGGAATGAAATTTTGCTGTAAATATTCTACAATCTAGAGATAATCTACACAGAGATTTGGGAATTATCCATTCTTTTAGAAGCCCCACTGTCTTCTTATCTTCTTAAAAGTAGACAATTTGGATTCACAGACAAGTGGTGCAGAATATACTGGTTTGGTTCTTGTGGGGAAGATTTTCATCTGTTGGACGGGAATGCCCCACTATTTCTAGGAACTATGTTTGGAACAAAACACTTCCTTGTGATACATCTAAAATTAGTCATTCTTGTTAGATGAAGGGAAAATTTTGCAATGGTTTTTCCCATTCAGATGATGACTCCCCTGGCAGAGAAGGTTAAGATCCTGTGAGTGGGTTCAATTATACGCCAACTCACAGTGCCAAATCACGGGGTCTCTGCATAAAATTTATGTTTGGATATATCCCCTGGAGCAAAAAATGGCTCATGGATTGAGAAAGCCAAGAAATCTCTATTGAAGAACTTCCTTAGGTTCCTTTCTTTTACTTTTTCTTTCTTTCTTTCTTTTTTTAATTTTTGGAGGGGGGTTCCATTTCCATTTGGAATCTAAACAAGGTTATTTCATTTTGCCTTCTTCCAGGGGAAATTCTCTTCACTGTTGGCATCATGAAGATGTCCATCCTCAGGATATTATGAGCACCCATCTAATCCTTTTCAAGGCTAAATAGGCCTCTCTTAATCCATTCTTGCCTTCAGCTGATTTCTTTAATATTATCACAGAGAATTGCTTGATTCTCACATGAATTGTTGTCCATTGTATCTCTGGTGTCTTTTAGGCCAACTATTTTCGGTAAGCAGCAATGTCTGCTCAACAATTTATATTGAAATTATAGACAATGTTTAATAAGCAGACAATGGCTCATACGCAAAAACACTCCAGCTACATCTGGCCAGAAGTTTTGTCCAGTTAAATGACAGCTTATGAAATGTAGCTGCAGTTGTAATTAAAAAAAAAAATCCAAAGAATCCAAAAAGTTACATGCTATGAGGATGCAAAGCTATGAAACTAGTTGTAACATTCTGACTAGAGAAAGAATATTTTGAGTGGCTAAATAAGAAAACCAATTTTGTTATTTATTCTGAGTATGTAGCTTTCTTGATCCTTTCAGATTCCACCACATCAAAAATACTATCCTAACAGATTGTACATATTTTTTTTTTCTGGTGTTTTACTTATAACAGTAGCTTTCTCTCTGTCAGCATGGGAATTTCTGAATAAGACCAAGTCTAAACAGGATAGCTGTGGCAGTTAGACTCAATGGATTTTAAAGCTCTTTGCAATTTCAAACACCATGGTTCCATCGAACGTGTTTTACATGGCACCCAGCAGAGTGTCTTTCACATATTTAGGTCAGATGATAAGTGATTTCAGGTGATAACAGATATCTAAATTCAAGGGATTGTATTATATTTATAGATTGCTTTGGGTAGTATAGACATTTTAATAATATTTCTTCTTCCAATCCATGAGCATGGAATGTCTTTCCATTTCCTTGTGTCATCTTCAATTTTTATTTTTATTTATTTATTTGAGAGAGGGAGAGAGAGTAAGAGCGAGCACAAGCAGAGGGAGAGGGAGAAGCAGGCTCCCCGTTGAGCAGGGAGTCAGATGCGGGGCTCAATCCCAGAACCCTGGGATCATGACCTGAGCTGAAGGCAGACACTTAATTGACTGAGCCATCAGGCACCCTTTCGATTTCTTTAATCCATGTTTTATAGCTTTCAGAGTACAAGTCTTTCACCTCTTTAGTTAGGTTTATTCCTAGGTATCTTATTATTTTTGTGCAATTGTAAATAGGATTGTTTTCCTAATTTCTCTTTCTGCTGCTTCATTATTAGTGTATAGAAATGCAACAGATTTCTGTGTATTGATTTTGTATCCTGCGACTTACTGTTTTACAGTGGAATCTTTCTGGTTTTCTACATATAGTATCATGTCATCTGCAAATAGTGGAAGTTTTACTTCTTCCTTATGGGTTTGGATGCCTTTTATTTCTTTTTGTTGTCTGATTGCTGTGGCTAGGACTTCCAGTTCTATGTTAAGTGAAATAAGTCAGTCAGAGAAAGACAAATACCATATGATTTCACTCATAGGTGGAATTTAAGGAACAAAACAAACAAGCAACGGAAAAAAGAGAGAGAGAGAAACCAAGAAATAGACTCAGCTATAGAGGACAAACTGATGGTTATTAGTGGGGAGTTGTGTGAGGGGATGGGTGAAATAAGTGGTGGGGATGAAGGACACTTGTCATGATGAGCAATGGGTGATTTATAGAATAGTTGAATCACTATATTGTATATGTGAAACTAATATAATACTGTCTGTTAACTATGCTGGAATTAAAATAAAATAAAGAAAGAAAGAAAATCCAAAGGAATGTTGACTCACAAGTTCTCTTATTCAAACACTGAAAATTCATAGGCTTAGAGCATAGGAATTTTATAAATATTAAAACCTCACTGGTTACACTGACAAATATCATAATTAGAAAATGCAACAGTGCAATGCGATGAAAAGTTGTGCAGTACTAACTTTATTATTTTGTATACAAACATTATGGAAAACTGCACCTGACTTAAAATGGGCATGACTTACCCAAATGTGTCCACCTCATGCACTTGCAAAACCTCCCTCTATGATTTTCTTTCTGTCTAGAACCAGAATATGCTCCTCTATGCCAAGAGGCTTGTAAGGAAAAAAAATTTAAGAGAGCTCTCCAGTCCATACAGTAAGAAATCATTTTCAGTTTTTATATGTATAAATAGATTACTAATTGTTTTCAGGTTTTTCTTGTTTTTACAATTGCTTAAGCATGGGTTTTGCTGTCTGCACATCTTTAAGAAGTCATCTTTTATACTACACAAACAATACAGTTTTCTTTACCTGCTGTAGCTGCCAGCAAATGTAATAGTGATACAGGAGGACTGAAGAACAAGGAGGCCCCTTAGTGTTCTGGTTTCAGCAAGAACCAACATTGCACATAATCTCAAGAACTGGACTAAAATTTAGTGGGGTGGAAGCTCCAAAAATTTCTTACAGAAAGAACTTGGTGGTGAAAAGGTTTTTGGAAGTGGAGGCTAATCGATTTGTCTTGAACCTGCATTGAAGAGCAAGCATACTTGATTTCACTTAGATTGCTTGAATCGTTAAGTTTATTAGGGGAGACTTGAAGGAGTTGTTCATGGAGATTTATGATGGGGTCCAACCTCCTCTCCCCCAAGTGCTACACCTTGGCAGTGCCACTGCTAAAGCTCTCAGAAGTACAACTAGTCAAATCTGTGTTTATTTAATAAATGAGAGACAGGTCAAGTCTGTTGCCCACCCACATTGTTCTGCAATTTCATACTTCCTTATGCAATCACTTGGAGGTTCAAGCTGGATCCTGCCCTGGCTCTGATGCCAGACAATAATACTTCTTGTTCAAACCTCATACCAAGTGCACAGCAGAGCCGTTTTGGTGAACAGTTAACACATGTGATGGAGCAAGAGTGATTCTGTATTTTGTTTTTGATAGATGATTGCTTTCTATTACCCTATCTCTTTAGTGATTCATCTTTTAGAATGTCATATCCTTCTAATACAATTCTTCTAATGATATCTTAGTCTTATGGATGTAAATCATATATGGTGAAATTTTTTGCCTGAACATTTATCACTCATTGCCAAGCTTGTTGCAAATTTCTGCTTGTTTCTCATGGGCCTAGTTTTCTCTGTAAATATACTTTTATTTGAACTCAATCACTCTACAATCTATTTCTCCATAATGGAAAAGGGTTAGTCTGCTGTGAACTGCAACTTGTTTTGATAGCTGGCAACTTTGAACTAAAGGGACATTACCGTTATCATAACAGCAACTAGCTTTTCTTGGAAGTAAAGACTGACATGGTCTTTTTTTTTCCCCAGTTTTTCTGACTGAGGTCGTATCCCTTGACTACAGGCATATTCTCTGTGCTTTACTGGAGCTTTCTGTCTTTTAAATCTCACAGGCCAACTATAGAAAGATCAGAATCTCAGTCAGAGTCCTCAAAAGGGAACAGTCCAGGGCATCCGAAGGCCATAAATTCAACCATGGTAATGGTATTTGGAAATAATCTTAATTCCTAATCTTGGAATGAAAATATCTGAATTTTAGATCCAGTATAATTTTTGAGGTTCTCTGTGTTTTAGATAGGGTAGAGAGAGACACACATATACTTTCAACTTGAGCCATATGGAAGAACGTTAAGTTTTTGGTTTTGGTTTTTTTTTTTACTAGGAAAAAAAGTCTGCAGAAGTATTTTAACTGAGTAAGTTACAGCAAACATAAAAAGTCAATTAAATTTTTCCTATGAAGCTTTTGGCAAGTCCATACTCTAGATTTTCCTGTAATATTCTCAAAATTAGAAATCAAAATTGGATCAGACATTAACAGTAGTCAATCAAGCTCTGAAGCAAAAGTGGCTCCATTGATCCTGACATCTTCCACTTAAAAAAAAAAAAAGTATCCAGAATGGAGTTGCTATACAATCACTGACAGTGCACTTGTTTTAGTAATGATGGGGTCCTATGCTTTAGAGCAGTGATATTATTCACTGTCAACTCCTGATTAACTTTAACAACCTAATCATCTTGCTGTGCTTATCCTCACCTATTGAAAGAGAATAATTTGTGAAGATCACAATGTTAAATATGGTATATTGACAAGATGTGTTCATCCTCTATTCCTTCTAAAGCCATTCCAAAATTGCATTAAAGAAATAAGAAGTGCATCAAGTCAAAAGGACAAAGCGTATAGGAGACTTCAGTGGATCAAACATTTCAACCTAAGTTTTAGATGAAAAGTACAATAGAGGGATTGAGGGATGAGTGAGGATGCTATAACTGAAAGCATAGTTATCTGCACACTGGAGTATCCGACAGGGTTAAGTTGATTCAATCTGCAGAAATCCCAAGAAGCTTGTAGGCACCAGATTTGGTAGAAGGAGAAGGGTTTGGACCCAGAGTTGAGAACAAGAGGAATAGAAGTTTGTAAAACAAAACAAAACAAATATTATCCATAGAGCCAGATAACTTCTGTCCTCCTCACAATTCCCAGGAGACCAGAGTTTTATTCTCTGTAGATTGTTCCTGGAAAGGCTCCATGTATACTTGGTACATCAGAGAAGTTCAGTGAGGTAAGAGGCATAAAACTATTGCACATTCCTGAGTCACTTCCTCAAGATGCATTGTCCCTGGGGGAGCACCAAGCATTGGTCATATGCCAATGCTCTCATTACCAAGAACTAAAGAGAGAAAATATTTGTCTCTATAAGGCTTTCTTAGTGGATAAAAGGACCCTGCTTTCCACTAAGTCCCACACACCGGGGATTCCTGCAAACAAACAAACAAACAAAAGGTTTCATATAATAAGTAGAAAACAAACACAACCAAATACCTATTCCTTTGGTTGCCCACTACCCATGTTTCCTTCTTCTTATTCTTACCTTCCCCTAAAGAAGAGTTACCACTCTATAAATTCAAATACCCATGTACAACCCCAAATACATCTATTCCTCTTCAAAAGGAGGCAACCCATAGTCTGATAAATTACTGAATTATTCCAAGTGCAGGGTTTCTAATTGCCTTAAGCAGGCAGCACTTATTGGAGTTTATCATCCCATTGGAAAATCATATTCGTATTCCCAAGGGAGCTGAAACCTTGGTCATCTTGAATGTATAAAGTTGTTTTAGTCTTCCATCAACTTTTACTAGGGGTGTAATAGTATGAGAAGGAGACCCAGAGATGACATTGTTTCCATCCACACTTCTCCCAGACCCTGCAGGATAGCAGAAATTCTACTCACCCTTGATGAACAAAATGAATCACTTCAGACCACACCCCTTCCAGTTTTCATGTTTTCCAGTGACATGCAATCAGTGACTTTGAAAACAACTATACAGTGTAGCTAAGGTACCACTGATCCTACCTCAGAAAGGATTTGGGTGACAAATCCACTTATCGCCGATTGCTCTTTTCTTACCAGTGCAGTAAGAGTGGTTCTCTGATTACCAAGGAATTATTGTTAGCTCAGAGCCAGTGTCCAACAGGCTTAAAAACTCTGGGTATTTCCTGCTCCCTAATACAGAATTATTTTGTAAATGACCACAGATTTCTTTGAGGAAGACTAGGATGAAGATTCACAGTATGTATCTGTGGTGGTATTGATATATTCCTCCTCGAGCATACATTTATTCTAGGAACTCTGTGAATTTAGATTTGGGAATTACATTCTCAGGACCTATCAGGTTCCCAGGCATCCCAAGGTTAAGTCACCTTCATTCCTACATACTCCCAGGCTACAACCAATGATACCTGAGGGCAAGGTCTTCTCACTGCCTATCATTGTAGCTACATCCACTTTGCCTCTGATTGTTCAATACCCCTTATATGGCTTCTGCTACCCAAGGATCGTTCTACTTTTATTTCAGTAGCAAAGCCCCTCTCCAAATCTGAAATACTACAGTACTTTCCATTGAGCTTGACAACCCTTCACCAATATATTTATCAAGATCTTGGTGAAGAAAATATCTTCTGAACTCTTTTAGCAAACATGGTTAGGATGGGTGAGTAGATCACAAATAACTTAATTCAAAAAAAGTTAAAAAAAAATAAATAACTTAATTCAGCAATTCTTTCACTCAGAATCTTTGCATCCTTTCTCATACATTATGCCAGGGAATTTTGTCCATTTCAAATTTATTGATCATAAGCTACCTTTTAATCCAGGTTTTAGCCATTCACCCAAGAAACACCTTAATTGAATTGTTTGTTAAATTCAACCTGATCTAGTATCTTCCTTTCTTGGTATCTCAGAATATCTTTCCATACATCTTTTCCAAATTAAAAAAAAAAAAAAAGATTTCCAGGTCTTCCAAATCCTTTGGGATTAAAATCTTCTCTTAGTTTAACTTTGAATCTGGTCTCCATTTATATTACCTTGCCCAATCATGGCAATAAGTTTGCAGATGATGAGGTGTAGAGAAATCTTTAGAAGAAATGACTTCCTTTGTAAGGAAATTAAAAAAAAAAAGTGACTTCATCATCTTTCATACAAGGGTGAAATAGTAACCAGATAGCTATAGCTGGAAGTAGGAGTTACGGTTCAGGGTATATCAAGGCATTCGGATTCTCCCATATCATTCAATATACTCTATTCATATTTTTTATCCCTTCTCAATCTATATTCACTTTCATAGGGAGACCTGACATTATCATGAACTCAAATGAATGCATTTGACAATCTGCATTTTCAAATTTTGTTTTGATTTTCAACACTGCAGCTATAAAAGTAGATAAATTCTTATGGTGATAGAAAGTTCTCAGTTTTATGAACTTAAGAACTAAGTTTTAGTTCATAACTTGAGTCAAGAATTTTGAACTTTGACCTATTCCTTCTCTATCTTTACTCATTTCCATTAGAAGTAAACACCCTTCCCCACATCCTTGAAATTGCATGATCTTAATTCTGTTCTATTATTGCATAAAAGTGATAACCTCAGAACTTTGCCTTTAGTGGACACCACATTAATGGTGGTAATTGGTTGTTTTGCCATTGTATGTCATAGTTTACCAGATACTGATTGGGCATTAACTGAATTTTTCATTGCCATCAACCCCAGTTTAATCAGAGATAAGATTTTTGTTCCCCTAAGGCTTTGGGCCAATGACATACTTCCTGGTAGCAATTTCTATACAAGTCAGATCCTTGATTATAAATGTCTGAAACTAATTCTGGCTATTTGGTTCCAAAATCCAGTTAATTGGTAGGTTATTAGTACTTCAGAGAATCAACAGGAATGCTAGAGTATCAGGATCAGGAAATGACAGGAAGCAAGAGAAAGTTGGCAGGCAAGAAAAGAGCCAAGGTCAGAATTAAGAAACAGTCTGGTTAGGAGGCCACTGCCGGTGTCACAGTCACAGGACACCTCTTATGAAGCCACTGGGCTCACTATGGCTGAGTCCAGGCTGCCTGTGAAGAAAGATTCTGGAGAAGAAATACTCCTTTTTGACTTTCAAGTCCCACACAATGAGGCATTCTCTCCCAATACAAATGGTGTTTGAATGGTGGATAGCCAAAAATAATCAATGTTTACTACACTTTAAATAAAAACTCTAACACTAATCATAATTATATGTAAATGCTTTTCCTAATCCAGTCCTTTTCCTACAACCCTCTTTACTATTTCTGTTGAGTAATTGACCAACAAATTTAAAAATTGATAATAAGTTGTATTTGGTACTTACAGACTGCATGTATCATTTTAAGTTTTAAATATTTTAAAAGTTGAAAATAAACCAAAAGAATCTAAATATTTGTCCATTTCTCATTTGACAAAACACCAAACTTCATTCCTTTCAGACAATGGCTACTATTTTCACTATCCTTGATGCATCTGTGTCTTGTTCTCCTGTGTAGTAGGTTTGCAATAAGTACAGATTTAGGGGAAAAGTGCCTATATACTGTATCTGTTTCTAATATCAGAGAAACAAATCACTTATTATACTTTGTTACATGTGTTTGTGTATTTGTCTCTAGTCTAGACTATGTCTAGTCTAGACTATGAGCTCCACCTGTGAAAGAACTATTTCACAATTATATCTATAGTTGGCATATAGAAGATGATCAATACATATTTGCTGAATTTGAATAACTAATAACCACTTTGCTTTGTAATTTAGTTGGCTAGAACAAATCCCTAGAGAGAATGAATTGGATACAAATAGAGTTTAGGAAAAAATTGAAGAGAAATTCATTAAGATTTCATCAAGGATTGTACATAAAATACAACCATCTCAGAAGAGAACCTTCTGTCACAAAGTTGGTGAACTAAAAGTGTAGATTGCCCAAAGATGCTCAGCAGAAACTTTTAAAACTGAAAATTCAGCCTTGATTTTTTTAAAATAGGGCAGTGATTTAATTTTTCTGAGTTCTTTTTTCCTTGTCTGTAAGGGAAGAAGTAATTGAAATCATTTGTTATATCTAGTAGTGTTACAAAAATTAATTTCACCTGTTTCTTGTTATTCTTTCGATGTGGCTATTAGGAAATTTAAAATTACATACATGGTTCTCATTATATTTCTATCAGACAGTACTGCTTTAGAGGATCAAGCATGGTGTTTTGCATGTAGTATTTCCAAATATAGTACTGTAAATGAAAGAAGGTTAGGCTGGTTGCTTATTATCTTTAGTTACACACACACTCAAAGTCTGTAGCTGCATAATTTTCTGATAATCAAATTTTCCTGTTGTAGATATTTATTTATGCATACCTATATGTATAATATACATGCACAGACACACATACACAACACAACATACACTCACAATTTAACCACTCCATCACCACCTATATATATGTAATAATACAATATGTTGCTAAACATTAGTTGTATAGACTCTAAGGACATACAGATATTATATTCCACTTAACTGATCTTTGAAAGTTATTTTATTTCTTCAAATGCACTTTAGTTCCCTCATCTGTAAGATGGGCAAAATGATTTTACTTCATCATAGTGTTGTTAGAAGAATTAAATGAAATCATTCTCAGTACAGTAGCTGGTAAGGGAGTAGGAACTTAATGAATTTTAGCTGTCATTATTATAGGTAATCAAATACCAAGCACGATGTAGTCTAGTATTGGACTCTATTGTTCTGATTATGGGTTGTTTCAAAACTGAAACATTTGGAGGATAAGCATTATATAAACTAAGACATAGTATTTTACAATGTAGATACTATTTCCACCTAATTGTGTCTTTATATTGTCCTTATATGTGAGCTGGTTACAACTATTTCCAATTTTATCAAGAAAAATAAAACACAGGGACATGGAGTTGCTCATGGTCAGCTTACCAATCTGTATTTCCTGATGATACGTCTTATCCTTCTGCCACTACATCATCATGTTTTTTTCATAGATAAAATGTGCTCCCTCTCAGCTTTAGAATACTTTCCCCTTTTGATACAAGGCTTTCGCATGTTTCCAAGATACATTTTAATTTTAACATGCCATATCTTCTTTTGACCAAATCAGACCCTAAGACAAGAAAATACTTTCACTCTTGATTTTCTGGAAGTCTTAACATTTTCTTGGGGTCCTAAGACCTTCTACACCTCTGTTGCTGTTCTTATGATCCTTAGTCATTGCTTAATTTATGGTCCGTCGTCTTCATTAAACTGTCAGCACCTTGAGGCAGGATCTTCTATCTCTGTTTTTAAAGTGTCTGGCCCATATTAAGGCTCATAATTTCTTGGTAAAAATCTGCCAGCCCCACCAAACTGTGAGGCCACATTATGTGCCTGCCTTCTTCATGGCTATATCCCCAGAACCTCACATAGTGCTCAGGACATGGCAGACACATAATAGGTTTTTGCCTAATAAACGAATAAATCCTAGCTTTTGTCAAATAGTATCTGTGTTTTAGATATCGTCTGTATCCATTCTTTCCTAGATGGTAAAGCTACCTAAACGCAAGAATTGATTCCTCCTTCCTTAAATTTCCCACCCTGAATACCATTATGGGCTTTTAATGCAGAAGTGTTCAATTAGAGTTGGTTTTCTATATGAAATATATGTCCAAAAATTACAAAGTCCTAAATAGAGTTAAATTCTGGTAATAGATTTTCAGATCTAGCAAACTGATAGTTTTTGGGCAGAGAAAAAGAAGCTCTTAAATAATATCACTTAGTCCTACATGAAACGTTTGTTGGGTAACCAAAATGACCTTACGAAATGGATTACAATGATTATTAATACAGTTTCACAATCCTACCAAACTGAACTGACAAGGATGAAAAATTCATCAGATGGACCAGATGGACAATTCATGGCCTAATGAAAATCATATTTTTTTCCTTCTCTAATTATTTGGTGGTTGTTTATGATTTAACTGATTTCTCATAAAACTGTGAATAAAGACTTTCCATTCTAGTGGTCTTCCCCCCCACACTTGTCACAAACCCTCTTCCTATGAGACCTCCCAAGAGCACATATTCGTCACCATTTTCAGACTATGAACTACAAATATCTGTGGTGTCTACACGGCATTGAAAGAACAAAACAAGCAAGCCAAAAAAATGCGTTAATTTAAGAAAAATCATTTTCTACAAAATAGAGCTAATAACCCATGGACCATAAATTCTTCTATTCAGATGCTTTTTTTTTTTTAATATAATGTGAGGAACCCATTCTTATTAGCCTCCTCATTTTGAAAGACCATATCCAAACCTGTGTGTTTAGCTGTGCTGTAGAATGTTGTCAATATTCATATAGCATCTACTAATCAAAAAGGAAAATTCAGGGACCATAAAATACTGCAAAGAGTGCATATTCTCTTAACCTCTCTTCAATTCTTTAATGTTCTGTGTCCACCTCTACTGTGTTATAATGTTTAGTAAATGTTTATTTCTGGTCTTTTCCATTAGATGATCAGTTTCTTGAAGGCATGCATGGTTTTATACATGTGTACCTGTATTTTCTGCAACTGTATCCTGAGTGCCTAGTCTGTGGCAATAACTTTGTCAATTTAATCAATGAATAAAATGATGTTACATGGTACTACAGACATGATACATTTGGATCATGAGGACAAATCTTGATTAACTGGAACCATTTTAATTCTGCTAAAGCGCACACAGCTGAATACTCCTAGGTCATCACTATTAAAATAAAATCTTATAATCTGCGATTGCATAAACAAAAGGCAAAGAATTGTAAATTGGGTGAGGACTAGTCATGTGAAGACCGAGTTATGCAGCTCTTAGCCCAAAGTGTCCTCTAAGCTCCATAAACAGCCATTTAAAAGCATCCTCATTATGAAGTGAAGCAAAATTTTAAGGCCATATAAGCCTATAATATTTTTAGCTCTGATAGAGAATGTATTGAGTGACTCCTTGAAAGTCAGAACAATAATCTGCTTCTGACCTTCAAAGTCCATCAGATTCTGATGAACCAAATTATTGTGAACCTATCTTTTAATAAGCTTTGCAATGCCTGTGATCACCTTTTTGTTTATCAGGATGAGTGGTCCATCTGATGGAGGCCAAGGATCAAGACAGGAGTGGTGACCAGACAAGCCCGAGGGCACTGTATTAGCATTACAGATCATCTATGGGTTCTCTAAGCAATATACATGTATGCATTATTTAATCAAAACAACTCCAACATAGGGCACTACTATTCCTATTTTGCTGATGAGAAAACTGAAGGACAAAGTTCAAGAGACATGGCCAAGGTGACCTAACTGGCCATGTAGCAGTAGCCTGGATCCGAGTGGTGACAGGCTGGAATTGCTAGTTTTCTGGGATTTTTTGTTTTGTTTTTTCTTTTCTGTATTCTGGGGAATAACAATCTCTAGCACAGAGTTGCCACTCCATGGTTGGTAGATAGTGTTGCAGCTAGAAAGTCCTATAAGTCATGCTATCAGTCAATTGACAAAATAAGTAGGACTTTGGGCTCACAAAATATTTGGACTCACAAAATAAGAGGCAGGTACTGTTTTTCTTAGAGAAGGGGTCAATGTCAGGGGGAGTAAGACTGGAGGGATCAGAGTTAGACCTAATAAATTGTAGAATTAAAAGCCCACAAAAGGCCCTACGAGGAGATAAAACTTAAAATCCAGCTTTGAAAAAATTGTCATCAAAATAGACACAAAGAACCAGGGAAAAGTTCCAATAAAGACAGGGAGGTTCATTTTTAACCTTTCTTAAGCCAAAAAATTCTTAGATTTTTTTTTTTTGTAACATTCTTCCTAGAATCACTTTTCTTAAGGTATAGACAGGGAAGCTTTCCTGGATGCCATTAAAGGACTGACATGGCAAGGATATAAATGTCCACTCATATCACTAGATTATTTTAAAAAGCTAGCTTTGAAGGTCCTGAAAATGAGCTTTTGAAGATTTAAAAATTGGTAAGGTTCATGTGGACATTTGGAAACTGGTATGTTTTTCTGTGTATGAGCTATATGATATATTTTATGCTTAAAAGTGGTTACAAAATTCATTTGACTTTTATTATATCCTATACACTCAAGCTTGGTCATTCACATAAAACAATCTTTTATGTAAGTGATCTGGTTTATGAGAGATCTGGTTGTATGAACTCTTCTAATCCATGGGCAATTACTATGCTTGAAGTCTTGCTGTGCAGACACATCATGGTATATAGGCTTTTAACACTGGAAGGAAATTATACAAGGGGGAGACTGTGACCAAGAATTGAAAAGTTATGTGACCCAAACCAAAATCTAGAGAGCTGCATAAATTTCCAGAGTGGAAGCAAAAGATAAATGCCAGATTCCAACCACACATGGTTGTGAAAATTTTCAAAGGAAAATTCCAAGAAGCCAAAATTCTACTGTTTCCTTTGTAGTTGTTTGAAAATCAACCAGCTGGGATCCCTTTATTTGCACATCTGAAAGTATGCAGCAGTGTGGCAAATGGTTTTCTAAAATGAATAATGTGCTTTTTGGAATCATTGAATCATAGATTTTGAAGAGTTCCTAAGAGGATATCCTCCTATTTTCAAGTGAAATTGCACCTTAGACATCTTAAAGAAAAAAAAAACATGCAGTAAAGTCTAAAATACTCAGTATATAATTATAAATGCCTCCAGAATTAGAAGTATAACTTGAGTGCCAATATCAGATACTACATGTATCTCCATTTTACAGAATAGGACATGAGTTTCAGAGAACCTAAGCAATTTGCAGCTCAAACCTGGCAGTCACTAGGGGCCAAAATTCAGAATTTCTGCTTCCACCAAGTTGGAGCTCTTCTCACCACATTCCCACTAACCTTCATTAGATAGACCCCAAATTCATCATGCTGCATTTTAGATGGTCAATATACCATCAGAATGGCAAGAGAACATATTTTGTCCATTTGTCAGCCTAGATTATCTGCTGACGATCTCATTTGACCACACATTCCCTCTAAAGTTTATGTAAATTTAAGGTACCTATTGATTTCTATAATCTTAGTAATGGTTTGTAACTCAAAATGTGAAGTTAGGTTGAAAGTTATAACTGTTTTGAAAAAGCTCTAACTCTTCTGTATTTAAAGATTAACCTATTAAGTGTTTATTTAAATTCCAGCTAAACATACAGGGTAACATTAGTTTCAGGTGTACAATAAAGGGACTTAACACTTCCATACATTACCCAGTGCTCATCACAAGTGCACTGCTTAATCCCCATCACCTATTTAATCCATCCCCCGACCAACCCCCCCTCTCTGGTAACAGTTCTCTATAGTGAAGTTAAAAAGAGGCAAACCATACAAGAATCTTATTTTGATTTTTTTGTGTCATATAGTGTTTCGGTGAACTGGATTATTCTCATTTCTTCACTTGCTCATGTGATCTTGCCCTATATTATAGGAAGAGAATGTCCTCCATCCCACCCCGCACACATCCCATTAATCATGGGCTTTGCTAGATGACTTGTTTTAGCCAGTGCAGTGTAAGTGCCTATGACTAAAGTTCATAAATGTGTTTGATTTGGCTCCCTGCGCTCCTATCCTCTGCTATGAAAAGAAGATACCTGCGGTACTTTCCAATCCAAGAAGAACATGGAGGCATGTAGCGATCCACAGCCTAAAGCAGACAAATGAGTAAGAAAATTCAATGCTTGTAAGTCAGAGTTTGCAGGCATTCGTACAGCATTATTATGGCAATGGCTAACTAATGCAATAATGGTGTGGTCTAACTGGCTACATAGCTCAAGGACACTGGTACCTCTGGAGAACCCACCAATAATCCAATTTGTATAAAAACCCATAGAATACAATTTTTTAAAAGGTTTTATTTTAGAGCATGAGAGTGTGAGCATGAGTATGTGTGAGAGTGGTGGGGGGAGGGAGAAGAGGGAAAGAACCCCAATCATACTCTGCTGAGCACGGAGCTAGATGCGGGGCTCCATCCCCCAACTCTGAGATCACACTCCAGCCGAAACCAAGAGTCTGCTGCTAAAACAACCGAGCACCCGTTGTCCCTTGGAATAAAATTTTTTAAGGACTTGGGAATAACTGATTTTGACTCCAGCCCACTCAAGAAATGAAAGCTTACAATGGGCTGGTAGGTACTAGTTCAGGAGGCACCTAGAAAGCCTGGACCTCCTGAGGTAGGACTAAGTTGTCAGGGAAGAGTGGTCACAGAATCCTTGAAATAGGCAAGAGCCACCTAGGATCCATGTAAGAGAAAGGCTGGAACCACATGTTATAATAGGGAAGGGCACTACAAGCTACAGCTGGATCCCTTAATCTAAAGGTGAAATTATCCCGCTTCGATAATAGCACAGTTCTTAGGTATTTTCTCTGGTTGCCATGGCCCAGAGAAAGAAATATAAATAGGATAGGAAAAGACCTATTAAAATACAGAGAATGGTACCAGTTTTATTTTTAAATCTGAAGGAACACTAGAGATCCATACTCTAATTTCATAGTCAGTAAACAAATCCAAGGAATGTTGCCAAATGTGCCCAGAATCCTAACAGTGAAGGTAGATTGAGAGCCTATTCAGCTAATTATTCAACTGAGTTCTCCTGTTGCTACTCACAAGCAGGTGATACTATATTTCAAGAACCTCAAAATTATTTGTATTAAGTAACTTAGTGTTTCTGTTTAGTTAGAGATCATATTAGTGAATTCAGTTTCTAACTGATATTAATGGAATTCAGGAAGACTGATAGTCATCTTCAAAATCCTTAAATATGTTAACTTAATTTTTTAAAACTTGTTCTGAATAACCTATTTTAGATGAGTTTAGATAACTATTTTGGAACATTTGATATATATGTAAGAATGTATATAACATTCATATTATGAAGCATAATAGTTAAAATACCCAGGGACTCCTTCCCAACCCACCCATGTAACCACTATTCTGAATTTTGTGTTTAACATGCATTATTTTTTACGCTTTTGTTATATGTGCATATGTATATATGAACTTAATATTGCTTGGCTTGAACTTTACAAAAGTGATATCATACTGTACTCCATCTTTTAAAACTCCCTTTTCTACAATCATGTTCTATATATGGTTGTAGTTCTTTTTCACTGCTTTATAATCTAAATACACCATAATTAAATTTGTTCTGTCCATAGATAGTTGCGTTGTTTCCCTGTTACTACAAATTTTTCTATAAAAAAATTCTCGTACATTTGGTGAACATAAATGAGTTTCTCAGGTTTATATATCTAGAAGTGGATTTCGCTGGTTGCATGTGCAAAAATACATGTTTCAAGTGGTTGTGCCAATATGCTCCTCCATAGCAGTATGTGAGAATTCAGAACATGTGGCATCTCCTGGCTTAAATTTTTGGCAATGTGGATGTTAAGTTGTATCTCACATATATTTTATTTGCATTTTCCTGACTTCTAATGATCATCTTTTCGTGTTTTTCTATTTTAAAATTTTCTTTTAGGATTTCCCTTTGAAATGTTTGTTCATGTCTTTTATCAGTATTGGAATTTTGTTAACTTTTAGTAACCTATAACATTTCTTTATATAGTTGATGCAAGTTCATTTTCAGTTATTTCTTGAAGATATTTTCTTTAGGTTTTGACTTGTTTTCACTCTTTATGATGTCCTTTGATGAAAAGGATTTAAAGAGTGAAATTTATTGATCTTTCTTATGTTTAATGATTTAGGTCTTAAAAAACCTTTCATATTTTGAATTCCTAAAGATAGTTGCCCTTAGGTTATCCTCTGAACATTTTAAAGTTTGCCTTTTGCATTTAAAATTTTTAATCAACTTGAAAATGTTTTTGTGTGTACCATGTGATCAGTCCCCCTAAAAAGATAAATATCTTCACACCATTGATTTGAATAGTCACATATTTCTATAGTGATCTATAAAGGCATTTCTATCAGATATCAAATTATCATAAATTTATGAATCCATGATCTCTCTATACTATTCCATTGCTCAATGTTCCTATCCCTGTATTAACACCAGACTCTTCATATTCAAAAATCACTGCTCTCCAGTGAGTAAATCTATTTTATTACATTTCATTAGAGACAGTTTGGCTAACTTTTGACCCTGCTCTTCCATATGTATTTCCTAATAAATATGTCCAGCTTTTAAAAATATTTCAAAAATTCAAAACTGCATTGTACTTGAAGATAAATTTTCAGAAAATTGACACGTTGGCATTGGATCTTACCACCCATAAGCATGGTTTTCTCTCTTTTGGTTTAGACATTTTCAATTTTATAACTGTCTCCACAAAAACCTGAAATACCGATATTTACATTTGTTCTTGGTTACATATTTAGTTCTATAATGATATACTTTCATAAATTGTTTTGTTAGAAATTTACTTTTATACATCTTACTATATGCAGCCAGCATTTTAAAATTCCATTACAAATTCTAATAGCTTGTCTTCAGATTCATTTGGGTTTTCCAAGTTGAAAATAATGACCTAGGAATAAAGGTACTTTGGTTTCCTTCTAATATCCATACTTTAAATCTATTATCTTACTGTGCTAGCTAGGACCCTCATTAAAACACTAAAAGAGGTTATGAGGGATACTGTTGTCTTGCTCCTGATTTCAGCGGGAATACTAACATTTAACTGTTAAAAAAAACCTATTCGATGTAAGTTTTGGAAAAGATGTTCTCTATTTCAACTTTGATAAGAATTTTTATCATTATGGAGTGTTGAATTTTATGGAATACTTACCTACATTGAAAGAATCCTATGACTTTCCTCTTTAATCTGATAAATGGCGAATGAAATCTATAGGTTTATTTTTAAAACATTTATTTTTTCCTGGGATAAACCTAACTTCATTTTAGGTTATCTTTTTTATACACACCTGGTCAGACTCATTGTTATGAGACTGGAGTATATTCTCCTTTCTCATACTGTGCTTTTCTAGTTTTGGTACCAAGGTTATACTGACCTCATTAAATGACTTGAGATTTTTTTTTTTCTAGTCTCTGGAAAAGATTGTGGGAATTATCTCTTCATTGTAACCTTGGTAAACTGGTCTATAAAACCATTTCAATCCAGTTTTTTTTCTTTGTAGGAAGATTTATAACTATAAATTCAATTAGTTACTGACTAGAGGACAATTCAAGCTTTATATTTTCCTTTCACTCTGTTTTGGGATTGTTTTTCTAGGAACTCATGTAGTTTTGTTAGTTCTATCAAACATTTTCTATTAACTTGCTTGTGGAAATCTATTTTAAATTTTTACTTCAGTTAATGAGTTTTTTTAATCCAAAACATTTAACTTTTCCTTTACCTCTATCTCTTCAGAGTTTTGTTCCATTAGTCTTTTATAAGAAATCACTTTTGCCTTTGCTAATTCCTCCAGCTTTCTTTACCATTGCCATCATTCTATCCTTGGGCTTATCCTTGGGTTTATTCTATTCTTTTTCTTAATTTATATATCTAATTCATTCAATGATAGCATTTTTTCCAAATATTATGATTTTTATACTGTATGTTGCTCCCAATATACTCCTTTGCCTGTATACTACAGATATTGATCTGTGGTAACTTAGTCCCCATCCAGTTGTCCATATTATATTTTATTATCTTCTTAATCTATGAATTAGAAGTATGACTTAATTTCCAATTTTTGATTAATTTTTAACCTAGTTGGACTAAGTATGAATTGTGTGACAACTGTTTGTATGCTATCAGGTTTTTGAGGTTTGAGAATAAGCTTAAAAATAGGTATTTTTTGTTTATTGACAGTGTTTCGTATTGAAAGCAAGGAAACTGTTATTTTCTTTTTTTTTAAGATTATTTATTTATTTATTTATTTGAGACAGAGAGAATGAGAGACAGAGAGCATGAGAGGGAGGAGGGTCAGAGGGAGAAGCAGACTCCCTGCCGAGCAGGGAGCCCGATGCGGGACTCGATCCTGGGACTGCAGGATCATGACCTGAGCCGAAGGCAGTCGCTTAACCATCTGACCCACCCAGGCGCCCGCAAACTGTTATTTTCTATTGTGCTTTATTTTTGTAACTTATTTTTATTTTTAATTGAAGTATAGATTACTTATGCCAGTTTCAGGTGTACAACATAGTGACTTAACATTACAAAATGCTCACCATAGGTGTAGTTATCATCTCATCATACAACTTTATTACAGTTTTACCGACTTTTTCCCTTGCTGTATTTCTCATCAGTATGTCTTATTTTATAACTGGAAGTTTGTACTCATTTATTCCACCTATCCCCTCTCCCTCCCCTCCCCTCTGGCAACCACCTCTGTATTTGAGTCTGTTTCTGGTTTTGGTTGGTTTCTTTCTTAGATTCCACATATGAGTGAAATTATGTGGCATTTGTCTTTCTCTGACTTATTTCACTTAGCATAACACTGTCTAGGTACACCTATACTGTTGAAAATTGCAAGATTTCATTCTTTTTTTATGGCTGAGTAATATTTGTGTGTGTGTGTGTGTGTGTGTGTGTGTGTGTGTGTGTACCACATCTTTGTCATTCATCTATTAGACACTTTGATTGCTTCCATATCTTGGCTGTTGTAAATACTGCTGAAATAAACGTAGGGGCAAATATGACTTTCTGAATCAGTGTTTTCACTTATTTGGGGGGGGGTAAATACCCAGAAGTAAAATTACTGGTTATTTCTATTTTTAATTCTTTTTTTTTTTAAGATTTTATTAGAGAGAACACATGAGAGGGGGGAGGGTCAGAGGGAGAAGCAGACTCCCTGCTGAGCAGGGAGCCCGATGCGGGACTCGATCCCAGGACTCCAGGATCATGACCTGAGCTGAAGGCAGTCGCTTAACCAACTGAGCCACCCAGGCGCCCTCTATCTTTAATTCTTTAAGGAACCTCTATACTATTTTCCATAGCGGTTGTACCAATTTACATTCCCACCAACAGTGCATGAGGGGTCCCTTTCTCCACACTTTTGCCAGCACTCATTTCTTTTTGTCTTTTTGATACTAGCCATTTTGACTGGTGTGGATGATACCTCCTTGTGGTTTTAACTTGCATTTCCCTGATTAGTAATATAGAGCATATTTTATTTGGCCATCTGAATGTCTTTTTTAGAAAAATATCTATTCAAGTTATCTGCCGTTTTTTAAATTAGATAATTTCTTTGGGTAAATACCTACTAGTGCAATTGCTGAGTTGTACAGTAGTTCTGTTTTTAACTTTTTTGAGGAATCTCATACTTTTATCCAGAGTGGCTGCACCAGTTTGCACTCCCACCAACAGTATTAGAGGGTTCCCCTTTCTCCACATCCTCACCAACCTCTGCTTCCTGTGTTAATTTTAGCCATTGTGATAAGTGTGAGGTGATAGCTCATTGTAGTTTTGATTTATATTTCCTTGATCAGTGATGTGGAGCATCTTTTCCTGTGTCTGTTGGCCATCTGTATGTATTATTTGGAAAAATTTCTATTCATGTCTTATGCCTATTTTTAAATTATTCATTTTTGGAGGTGTTGAATTTTATAAGTTCTACATATATTTTGGACACTAACCCTTTATCAGATAATGTCATTTGCATGATGAGGATTAAGGAGTGCACTTGTGATGAGCACCAAGTGGATTGTATGGAAGTGTTGAATCACTATATTGTTCATGTGAAACTAATATTATGCTGTATATTAACTAACTGGAATTTAAAAACTTAAAATCCCTTTTTTTGGAGTTGTAAAAGTACTTTATATACTTTAAATATTGATATCTTATTAGAGTAGTCATTTGCAAATATCTTCAGTCAGTAGTCTGCTTTTTGTTTATTGATGTTTTTCTTCACTGTGCAAAAGCTTTTTGGTTTGATGCAGTCCCAATAACTTATTTTTGCTTCTGTTTCCCTTGCCTGAGGAGACGAAACCTGAAAAATATTGCTAAGGCTAATGTCCAAGAGTTTACTGCCTATGTTTTCTTCTAGGAGTTACATGGTTTCAGGTCTTACATTTTGGTCTCTAATCCATTTTGAGTTTATTTTTGTGTATGGTGAGAAAGTAGTCTAGCTTTAGTCTTTTGCATGTAGCTGTCCAGTTTTTCCAACACTTTTTATTAAAGATGGTCTTTCCCCATTGTATATACTTTGTCATAGATTAATTGACCATAATTGCTTGGGTCCATTTCTGGACTCTATTCTGTTCCATTGATCTATGGATCTATTTTTGTGCCAGAACAATACTGTTTTGATTACCAAAGCTTTGTAGTAAAGTCTGAAATCTGGAACTGTGATAACTCCAGCTTTGTCATTCTTAAGATTTTGGCTATTTGGGGTCTTTTGTGGTTCCATACAAATTTTAGGATTATGCTTTAGTTTTGTGAAAAAATAGTATTGGTATTTTGGTAGGAACTGCATTGAATTTGTAGATTGCTTTGAGTAGTATAGCCATTCTAACAATATTCTTCCAACCTGTGAGCATGGTATAGCTTTCCATTTGTTGTGTCCTCTTCAGTTTCTTTAACGAATAGCTTGTTTTTAGAGCACAGATTTTTAACCTCCTGTAGTTTACCTATATATTCTTCTCAGTGAAACTGTAAATGGAATGAATTTCCCTTTCTGCTAGCTCATTATTAGTATACAAACAAATTTCTGTATATTTTTGTATCCTGCAACTTTATAGAATTAGCTCATTCTAATAATTGCGTCATCTTCAGGGTCTCTTATATAGTTTCATGTCATCTGCAAATAGTGACAGTATTCCTTACCGATTTGGATGCCTTTGCCTTTTAATTTTTGTTGTACTTCTATGGCTTGGGTTTCCAGGACTATGTTGAATAAAAGTGGTAAATGAATATCCTGATCTTGTTCCTAATCTTAGAAGAAAAGCTTTCAGCTTTTCATCATAGTGTACGATGATAGCTGTGGGTTTCTTATAAATGGCCTTTATCATGTTGAGGTATGTTCTTTTCTATACCCACCTTAAGTTCTATCATGAATGGATGTTGCATTTTGTCAGGCACTTTTTTTTTCTGCATATATTGAGATATGTGATTTTTACCCTACATTTTGTTAAAGTGCTGCATCACATAGACTTTGTAAATATCAAACTATCTTTGCATCCTCAGAATAAATTCCACTTGATTGTGGTGAATGATCATAATATTTTTGAATTCAGTTTGCTAATATTTTTAAGGATTTTTGTATCTATGTCCATCATGGATATTGGTCTGTAAATTTTTTTGGTAGTGTCTTTGTCTGGTTTATATAATGATGTACTATACAATGGTTAACTGAACATAATAAAAATAATAAAGTGACACAAATAAAATAGGTGACTTTAACCCCAAATTCACATCAATGGCTAGATCATCCATATAGACAATAAGGAAAAGAGCGGCTTTGAAACATACCCCAGACCAGATGGATTAACATATATACAGAACATTCTGTCTAATAGAGGAAGACACATTCTTCACGTGCATATGGAACATTCTCCAGGATAGATCACCTGTTAGGCTAAAAAACAAGTCTCAATAAATTTAAGATTAAAATCCTATTAAGCATTATTGTCAATTTCTCTGTCAATATTCACTTTATGTATTTAGGTGCTCCAGTGTCGGGTGCATAGATATCTACAGTTGTCCTATTCTGTTGTTAGATTGATTCCTTTATCATTATGTAATGCCTTTCTTTGTCCCTTTACAGTCTTTGTATTAAAGTCTATTTTGTTTGTTAGAAGTATTGCTACCCCAACTTTTATTTTTTTTACTTCTATTTGCATGGAATATCTTTCCATCCCTTCACTTTCAGTCTGTATGTTTTTAGGCCTGAAGTGAGTCTCTTGTAGGCAGCATATAAGATAGGCCTCTTTTTTTTTTTTTAATCCATTCAGTCACCAGACATCTTTTGATTTGGAGCATTTAGTCTATGTACATTTAAAGTAGTTATTGATAGGTATATACTACTTTCCACTTAATTATTTATAGTTTTCTTGTAGCTCTTTTCCTTTTGTTCTCTTCTCTTGGGGTGATTGAGAACTTTCTTTAATGTTATGCCTGAATTCCTTTCTCTTTACTTTGTGTATCTATCATGGGTCCTAGGTTTGTGGTTATAACATCTGATGTATATGGTAGTCTCTATTGTTTACTCCCCCTTCCACATTTTATATATATCATGTTATATTTTACATCTATTTTATGAATCCCTTAACAATTTAGATATTTTTTCCTACTTTTGTCTTTTGACCTATATACTAGCTTTATAAGTGATCTACTACCTATTGTATATTTGCTTTTTACCAGCAAAATTTTTTCCTTACATAATTTTTGTACTTCTAATTATGGCCTTTTCTTCTCCGCTTAAAGAATTCCCTTTAACATTTCTTCCTGTAAGACTGGTCTAGTGGTGATAAATGCCTTCAACTTCTGTTTAGGAAACTTTTTATCTTTCAATTCTGAATGCTAACCTTCCTTGGTAAAGTATTCTTGGTTCTAGGTTTTTTCCTTTCAGCACTTTGAATATATCATGGCACTCTCCTCTGGCCTTCAAAATTTCTGCTGAAAAATCAGCTGACTGTTTTATAGGGTTTCCCTTGTGTGTGACTGATTGCTTTTCTCTTGTGGCTTTTAAAATGATCTCTTTATCTTTAATTTTTTGCCATTTTAATTCATATTTTGGTGTAGACCTTCTTTGGGTCTTATTTGGGGCTCTGTGTTTCCTTCCCCAGGTTAAGGAAGTTTTTAACTTTCTTGATGTCTTCTGCCCCTTCCTCTCCTTCTGGGACCCCTATAATACAAATGTTACCATGCTTGATATTGTTGCACAGGCTCCTTAACATATCTTCATTTTTTTTCTTTCTATTCAGTTAGGTTGCTTTCTACGACGCTGTCTTCCAGATCACTAGTTCATTTTTCTGCATCTTCTATCTAATGTTGATTTCCTCCAGTGTATTTATTTTAATTATTCAACTCTGATGTGTTACCTTTGTTGAAGTTCTCAATGAGTTCATCCATTCTTAAAATCCAGTGAGTATCTTCATGACCATTACTTTGAACACTTTATCAGGTCTCCATTTTATTTACCTCTTTTTCTGTGATTTTTGTCTTGATCTTTTGTTTGAATCATATTGCTATCTAC
Source organism: Neomonachus schauinslandi (assembly GCF_002201575.2). Taxonomy (NCBI): domain Eukaryota; kingdom Metazoa; phylum Chordata; class Mammalia; order Carnivora; family Phocidae; genus Neomonachus; species Neomonachus schauinslandi. Next base: position 130,250,261 of record NC_058406.1, on the reverse strand, counting down.
ATGTTTTGTCTGTGTTACTATGTATTAAGTAGGTCAGCTAGGTTTTCTGGTATTGAAAGTAGTGGCCTTATGTAGAAGATGTCCTGTGGTGCCCAATAGAACAATCGCCCTTGGTCACCAGAGCCAGGTGCTCCAGGGTTGTCTTCTGTGTGCTTCCTTGTTTGGGCTAGACCAGAACTGCTGTGGACATGCTGGTGGGCAGGGCTGACCCTCAGCCCAGCTATCTACAATGATTGGATGCAATGGTTACTTGTGCACTGGCAGACAGGGCTTCTTCCTTGTGTGGTAGGTGAGAGGCCCAGCTACAGCTACTGCCAGCATGCTGGTGAGTGGGGTTATCTCCCCTCCCACAGCCCCCGAGGAATAGCTGGGGAGAGGGAGATGCTGCTCCTGAATGAGGCTGCCTGCCAAGTATGGCATAGAAGGAGCTTTTCTGGGAAGGTTACTTGCCCGGGTAGGTGCTTTATGTGGGGCAAATCTTCAGGAGAATAGTGAGGCAGGCAAGTGGTGCTAGCAAGGTAGATAGTGTCAGAACTGGCTCCTAGAAGTGTCCAGACACTTAGGCTGAAAAAGAGCAAGAAAAATGGTATCCGCCAGCACTTCTATTCCTAGAGAAAGTTTCTATAGATTCCTGCCACTCTGGTACATGTCCTAAAATTTAGTTTAAAAATATCCTTCACATAGATCCCAGGTGCTTTTTTAAACAGCTGTTACTGTGCTGGGTCTCAGGCCAACTGATATAGTTTGTTAGCTCTTCAAGAGCACAGACTTGGTTTCCTACAGCTCTCTGGCTCTCCTAGAGCTAAGCCCTACTGATTTTCAAATCTTGTGCAACTAAACGCTACAGATTTTTTCAAATACAGATAAATGAGGTAGGGGGTTCATCTTAGTTCAGGACACCAGGACCAGGAGTGTCCAGTATAGTGCTTTATCTCCTTGCTCCTCCTCATCTGTGATACACCTCCCACTCATGGGTTACCACACTGGAGGTTTGGCTCCTGACCTCATCTTTAACCTTTCTATCCTTATCAATGTGTCCTATTTATATCTCTGGCTGTGGGAGAAAAGTTCTGATAATATCAGGTCACTTTAAGAGTGAGTTATGTTACATGTAGTTGTTGCCTGAGTGTGTCCATGGGAGAAGGTAAGCTCAGGATCCCTTTACTCCACCATCTTTCCCTGCTTTCTCTCCTGACTTTATTTTTTTTCTTTATGTGCTTGAATATATGTTCTCTATTAATGAGTAAATGATTTCATACATATGATTTATGTTTATCAGTTAGGTTGTTCGACTCTTATAATTTGTCTGTTTAACAGTATTGAAGTTCTTCATAATAGTGATGTGCTTATTAATTTATCCTCCATGAATTTCTTGCAAATATGATTTTTTATTAGGTACATATAAGTTTAAAATTCTATTTTTCTGGTGAATTAAATTTTTTAATATTCTGTAACCACCTTTTCTATCACTACTGATGCTTTTAGTTTTTCATTATATTTTGTCCTAATATAGTTAGGTCAGTTCTTTATATCATTTCACTTTCCACCTTGAGAAAGTATATCTTTAATGTTTCTTCAGTTTATTTTTTTAAGTTTATTTATTTTAGTAATCTCTACACCCAACCTGAGGCTCAAACTCATGACCCTGAGATCAAGAGTTGCATGCTCTTCTAACTGAGCCAGCCAGGTGCCCCTTCGATTTATGTCTGCATTTTTGACTTGTAAACCTGTCTAATGAACTCTATTGTGTTTATTGATATGTTTGAATTGGTTTTTCACCATCTTTGTGTACTGCCACATTTTTTTCCCTATGCTTTTTCTTCTCTCACCTTTCTTGGACTTTTTTTCTTATTCCATGTTTCCTTCGACTGTTTGGAAATTATATCTAATTCTATTTTTTTATGGCTACCCTGTGAAATATTACCATTAAGTTTAACATTGCAATCAACCACATGAACAATACAAGAACCATATATCATTTTTAACTATAGTGAAACTAATCCCAACCTACAAGTTAATTTTGCCTAATATTTAAGTTCTTTCCATTTTTAATCTGAAAGAATTAGACATTGTCACTTCATACAATGTTTGATTAATTTCTTTGCCATTCTTTTTGCATCTACAGCTTTTAAAAATAATTTTCCTTTCTGAAGTATGTTTTAGATGTTCATTTAATAAAAATCTGTTGGCAGTCGGTTCTCTGCCTTAGTTTTTATGAAAAAGCATTATTGGTAGACATGTCTCTGGCTTCACAATTCTACATTGGAGCTGACTTTTTCAGCATATTGAAGATCTATTCCAGCCTGACTCTATATTGCTCTTTAAGTTTCATGTCTGAATAATTGTTCCTTTGTAGGTTTTTGTTCCTCTCTGCCTGCTAAACCTAGCTTCTTTAGTTGAGGATATATCTCAATTAAAAGTTACATTATAAAATTTGAGACTTACCAAATAGATTCTAATGACCCTTAAGAAGCATTTATTACTGATGCCTGACTGTACATTTTGGGAGGTGCCTTAGTGTTGATGACCTTGAAATCACACCATCTGTTTCCATCTTCCCCATATGCTTTCCTATCTATTTGTGCCCAAAATTCTCCTCCTAGGTTTAAGTTCTGTTTTCCATGAAATTTTGTGATCTTTATTTTCTTTCAGATACTTGGCCTTTCTTCAAAAAGACCTTTCCTAACCACCACCACCCCAGTAATTATTCACTATTTTATTTTTTAGTTGATTACTCATCGCCATATCATCCTAATTCTCTACACAGTACTTCCTGCTATTCAGTATCTTCTATTTGTTTGCTGTCTTTTTTAAAAAAAGATTTTATTTTAGAGAGAGCCCACATGCACGAGGGGAGGGGCAGAGGGAGAAGCAGGCTCTCTGCTGAGCAGGGAGCCCAATGCAGGGCTTGATCCTAGGACCCTGGGATCATGACCTGAATGGAAGGCAAATACTTAACCAACTGAGCCACCCAGGTGCTCCTGTTTGCTGTCTTTCCACATGAAAACATAAGATCCACAAAGGCAAATATTCACACTATAATTCCACAGTTTAGAAAAATACCTGGTATATAAGGGTTTTTCAATAAATTTATCAAATTACTGAATAAAATATGAGATCTATATATTCTTAAAGATATATACTTATCTACTTGTCATATTTTGGAAAAAGCAGGTGTGGAAAAAGAGGGTATATTGACTATACTACAAGCCCAAAATAAACACAAAAATTTAGGGAAAGCAAATACCCTTAACCTACCATTCATTGAATTAGATGAAAAACAAGGCATTGTGAGTAAAGGCTATGGACTTTTACAAACTTATTTTAAGGGCACCTATTAGAGTTGTAAAGGAGAGACAAATATGAACTACAGAATATAAAACTTCTTGCTCAAAGCTGGTGTCATCACAATTCTGGACTTCAAGCTCTATTACAAAGCTATAATCATCAAGACAGTATGGTACTGGCACAAAAAAGATACATAGATCAATGGAACAGAATAGAGAGCCCAGAAATGGACCCACAACTCTATGGTCAACTAATCTTTGACAAAGCAGGGAAGAATGTCCAATGGGAAAAAGACAGTCTCTTCAACAAATGGTGTTGGGAGAATTGGACAGCCACATGCTAAAGAATGAAACTAGACCATTTCCTTCACCACACACAAAAATAGACTCAAAATGGATGAAAGACCTAAATGTGAGAGGAATCCATCAAAATCCTTAAGGAGAACACAGGCAGCAACTTCTTCCTAGAAAGGTGGCCAAAGGCAAGGGAAGCAAGGGCAAAAATGAACTATTGGGATTCCATCAAGATAAAAAGCTTTTGCACAGCAAAGGAAACAGTCAACAAAACCAAAAGACAACTGACAGAATGGGAGAAGATATATTTGCAAGTGATATATCAGATAAAGGGCTAGTTTCCAAAATCTAGAAAGAACTTATCAAACTCAACACCCAAAGAACAAGTAATCCAATCAAGAAATGGGCAGAAGACATGAACAGACATTTCTCCAAAGAAGACATCCAGATGGCCAACAGACACATGAAAAAGTGCTCAACATCACTCAGCATTAGGGAAATATAAATCAAAACCACAATGAGATACCACCTCACACCAGTCAGAATGGCTAAAATTAACAAGTCCGGAAATGACAGATGTTGGCGAGAATGCAGAGAAAGGGGAAACCTCCTACACTGTTGGTGGGAATGCAAGCTGGTGCAGCCACCTTGGAAAACAGTATGGGGGTTCCTCAAAAAGTTGAAAATAGAGCTACCCTATGACCCACCAATTACACTCCTGGGTATTTACCCCAAAGATACAAATATAGTGATCTGAAGGGGCACATGCACCCCCAATGTTTATAGCAGCAATGTCCACAATAGCCAAAATATGGAAAGAGCCAAGATGTCCATCAACAGCTGAATGGATAAATAGGATGTAGTATATATGTAGTGTATTATATATATACACAATGCAATATTCAGCCATCAGAAAAATGAAATCTTGCCTTTTGCAATGATGTGGATGGAACTAGAGGGTATTATGCTAAGCGAAATAAGTCAGAGAAAGAAAAGTATCATATGATCTCACTGATATGAGGAATTTGAGAAACAAGACAGAGGATCATAGGGGAAGGGAGGGAAAAATAAGGAGAAACCAGAGGGAGGCAAAACGTAAGAGACTCTTAATCTCAGGAAACAAACTGAGGGTTGCTGGAGTGGAGGGGGGTGAGAGGGATGGAGTAGCTGGGTGATTGACATTGGGGAAGTTATGTGCTATGGTGAGTGCTGTGAATTGTGTAAGACTGATGAATCACAGACCTGTACCCCTGAAACAAATAATACATTATATGTTAATAAAAAATGGGGGAAAAAAAGTCACTGGGAAAAATATTTTAAAAATTATAAAGTTAAAAATTTTAAATTTTGAAATTTTAAAAAATTTAAATTTTGTAAGTAGGCATTTGATTTGTTCACCTATGTACATAAAAGTATATGTATTTTCAAGTTGACCAAAAAACATTTTTTTGGACTTTTTAATAGGGAAATTGGGGGAAATTTGATATTTAGAATAGTCTTAGAGTTGAGCAACATGATACATGCTGAATTTCAAAAAAGAAAAACTGATTCACTATAAAAAAAAACTTCTTGCTCAAGACCAGGAGTTGAGGAACAAAAAAATTTTGAAGTGATCTAGAAACAACTGAAGATATTTATATAAACGTGCCCTGCTTTGAGCCTAGAAGTTGCAACATAAGCTAAAAGTATACTTACCTCCACTTCAGAGTATATACTCTGTAGTACAATAAAAGAAGTTTACTGAATTGACCAGTGACCTATGAAGCCAACATCTATAGCATCAATGAAATCAAAATGACCATCAGCATTGGGAGTGGGAGAGAATATCAGGGCAGCATATCATATCTATCTGATCAGTGTTAGAATCAGCTGAGCAGGTGATTACTAAATGTAGGAAGAAAAAGGCAGTTGTTTTCTAGACTCTCAAGACTTACCCAGAATTCATTAAACCAGCAGAGAGGGTTTTGAAAGCCATGGGATTCCACAGATTCTGTTTCCTTATGGTTATAGTGACCCTATTTTCCCTTCAGGCTGGGAAGCCTTGGCAAACATCTGTTACATTCATGTTTTAAGAAAGTCTACCCTTTTTAATACATAACGATCCAAACAGCTGGAGTTCCTTCTTCAATAAAAGCCACAATTGTGTTGTTGTCTCTTCTTCCTTTCCTAATTGCCTCATTGATGAGAAATGTCACCAGTAGATTGGATAAAGGCATCATCCATCTTACAGCTGTGTGCATAATCTCTGTTCTCATTGATGGTAGTTGACCAAGGAGCATATCACTCAACAAGGTTGGCCAACAGACCATGGAACTTATCCCTCTAAACTGAATAATTGAACTTATATTTTTGGAAAAGACAGTATTTTGTTAACATAATAGGCCTACAATTATACTTTTTTCCAGTTTTACAGAGATAGAATTGACCTATAGCACTATATAAATTTAAGGTGTATAGCATAACTTGCTTTATACATGTTATAAAATATCACAATAAGTTAATATTCATCTCAGATATAAAAACTTTTGCCTTGTGAGAAATGAGAGCTCTTAATTTAACAACTCTTAAAAAACCATATAGCAGTGTTAACTATAGTTATCATGTTGTTACATTCCTAATACCTATAACTGAAATTTTATACCCTTTGAACACCTTCATCCAATTTCCCCTTTCCTCTTTTTCTAGGAGTATGGATTTTTTTTTTTATTTTACATATAAGTGAGTTCATTATAGTATTTGTCTTTCTTAAACTTATTTTACTTAGCTTAGTGTCCTCCAGGTCCATCAATGTTGTCACAAATGGCAGGGTTTTCTTTTTTTATAGCTGAATAATATTCCATCACATATATACCACACAGCTGGTTTATCCATTTATCTGTCAGTGGACACTTAGGTTGTTTCCATGTCTTGGATTTTATAAGATGGCTATAAACATGGTGGTATAGATATCTTTGAAATAGTTCTTATTTTCTTCCTTTGGATGTATTCTCAGAAGTAGAATTGCTGGATCATATGATAGTTCTATTTTTAATTGCTTGAGGAATCACCATACAGTTTTCCATAGTGGCTGCACCAATTTATAGTCCCACCAACAGTGCCCTTGTGTTCCCTTTCTCCACATTCTCACCAGTATTTATTCCTTGTCTTTGTGATGACAGCCATTCAAACAGGCCTGAAGTGATATTTCATTGTGATTTTGATCTGCATTTCCCTTATGATTAGTAATGTTGAGCAGCTTTTCATGTATCTGTTGGCCATCTGTACACCTTTGAGAAAATGTTCGGGTTCTTTTTTAATTCACTTTTTTTTTTTTGCTATTGAGTTGTAGGAGTTCTTTATATATTATGGATATTAACCCCTTCTCTGATATATGGTTTGCAAATATTTTTTTCCATTATGTAGGTTGTCTTTTTCATTTTGTTGATCCTTTCTTTTGCTGTGCACAATCTTTTAGTTTGATGTAGTTCCACTTGTTTACTTTTGATTCTGTTGCTTATACTTCTGGTGTTCTACCCAATACAATCATTGCTAAGACCTCTGTCATGGGGGGGGGGGATGTTTTTTCACTGTGTTTTATAAGAATTTTATGGTCTTTAGTCACTTAAATCTTTAATCCATTTTGAGGTTGTGTGTGTGTGTATTGTAAGATAGGGGTCTGGTTTGTTTCAGTTATACTTTAAAGTGATACTAATGAGGATATGAGCAAAATTCAACCTATACTAAAACCATAAAACATTGTGTCTAATAGGGTCCTATTAGAATTTGATTGAATTTGAATTTGAAAATTCTAGAACAATATTTATAAAGTGCTGACATGGTTCTCTTCCCATCTTCTCTGGATCTCCACTGGATATAGCACCTGAGTTTTCACTTTCCCTTAGTGCAGGCCAATTTCAGATCTCAGGAGCTGTCAACAGCAGAAGTCCTTGGGAACCCTTTTCACTATTAAGACTAGTAGTCCAATTCACTACCTAAATACCCTTCACCTCTAAAATAGCCTAAGGGTTCTGCTCATCGCCATCACTGATATCCTATTGCTCCCATTCACTTCAATATCAACCTAATATTATATGGATTCACCAAGCCAACAAACAGCTTATACAGCATACTGCATTCCTGTGCTTCGGATTTTTAAATGTGAATGTACTATACAAAGTTCAGTAGATGCTAGATTTGCAAAACCCAGATAAGAGCACTCTTAGATAACATCTGTAACACTTCCTATTTTCTCACATCTTAGGGAAAATGTGATGCACAGAAGGCCAAGCACTATAAGAAAAGGAATTACAAAAATATTGTATATTAATGTGTGGATAAAGTGGTAATCTTAGCTATGTAGTCACACACTGCCAATGTAATTTGGTGTTTAAAATTAGAGGAATTATAAAGACTGATAGTGCTATTGACTTAAAATTCATCTATAAAAAGATATCCTGCTTAGTGCTATTCTTTTGTTTGTGCAGTAATAAGCATCTTGAAATAGATCCCCTTTCTTCTCCTGAGTTGACCTGAAAATGTTTGGTTTGGTAGGCCACTAAAGCCATAAATGCACTCCTTTTAGTGGGTTTCTGTTAATGGGGATTGAATCTTTAAGAAAAAAATAAAATAAAATTCAACCTTAGTGAGCAGATCAGAAAATACAAAGAGTTGATACTGTGCAGAGCAGTACCAAAGCTTTGTTATCTTTGATCATGAAAGACCATGATTAAGTAAACCTCAACCACCATGAAGTGCACTACTTGAATAGTTCTCTCATTTTCAGTCTACTTACTGTTACCAGCAAATTCCTCTTCAAACAGCCCCATGTTCTAACTTTGGGTTTCAAGACCAGTTGGATCTTAACAGCATTTTTGTATCTCGAGATGAGAAAGAACACAAATTCTACTTTTAGTTCTTCAGCTTTTAAAATGAGAGTGAAAGTACTTAAAGTAGTTGTTTTGCTGAACTCAAATCTACCACTTCACTGAACAGAAACCTATCTATTAAAACCAGAATTAGACTTGTAAGAACTACAAAGCAAAAGAAGCTATACTTAGAACTTGTATAAAAACACCTCAAATAACAGAATCAGTTTTGGTCAACCAGAAATGACAGGGTTCTTTAAGTGATAGCAAAAATTCAGTCTACTTAAATCATAAACAAAATGCATAGGAGTTTCTTATACATATCTTATAAATAACAGACAACAAAAGGAAATTATAAACTTTAAAATTGTAAGAGCCCTAAAGATCCTCCTCCTCCTTACCATTTCCCTTCCCTGCATATGCTCCTCCACTACCTGTAGCCCCTAGACATGTGTGTCACTCTCACACCAGTGCACACCTGACTTGGCAAGATGGTGGAGGAAGGAAGGGAGTTGAGAAGGGGAGACCGTTTAAGGCCACAGTCCTTTTGGTTATGACCCTACTCTTATGACCTCATTTAACCTTAATTATCTCCTAAAGACCCTATCTCCAGACACAATCACATTGGGGATTTAGGGCTTCAATATATGAATTTTATAGGAATGTGATCTAGTCCATAGCAGCAAATTTCAGGACTGAGTGCTGTAAAGAGGATAAAATAAAATTATAAAAGAGCCTGAGAGTTGCTTTAGCTAGGTGGTTAGCATGACCTCTCTGAAGAGGCAACATTTGAGATCCAAGGGAAGAGAAGGTAGAAAGGATAGCCAGGAAAGATCTTGGAGCACAGCCTTCTAAGCAGTAGAAATTGCAAATGCTTTGGGACAAAAGAGTGTGTACAACAGAGTAAAACCCAACATGGCTGGGAAGTAGTGAACCATCAGTAGATTGTGAGATAATGTCAGTAGGGACTCATGTAGGGCTTTGGTGAGAAGTTTGCATTCAACTCTTAGAGTGGAAAACCATTGAAGTTGGGAGAATGACAAGATATACTTATTAGATGGCTCTAGTGGAAGACCTATGCAGAGGGGGGACAGACATAGGTAAGAGACCATGGGCATGTGCCAGGTGAGAACAATGGCACCACAGATATGGCTATGGCAATAGAAAAGATGAGAGATATTTGGATTTAGGATGAATTGAGGAGGTAGGGCTGACAAAATGTTCATCACATCCTATTGATCAAGGATAATGGTTAGGTTTGGGACAGAAGTATCTAGGTGGCTGGCAATGACCTTCACTGAGCAGGGCAATTTTGATAGGAGGAGTAGCTTTCAGGAATTCAGCTGTGAACATGTTAAGTTTGAGATGACTTTCACAAATGCAAGCAGAAATGATTAAACAGTTTGACTCAAGATCAGAGGTGTGAATTTAAGAGTATTGCTGGTTGGCTTCTCCAGAAAGCAGATTCTGAGACAGATTTAGTGTGTACAAAGTTATGAGTGCTTTCCAATCAACTGTGAAAGGGGAGAGAAGAAAAATCTTAGGCAGAAGGAGAGGTTGAACTAGAACTTAAGATCAGCAGAGTCATTCTGAAGATGGAGTGAGCCTCCAGAACATTTCTTAGTTGAGTGGAAAGTGCAGGCCTACAAAGCCCATCACCTGAGTTAGTCATTGATTGCCAGAAGGGGTGTCTCACAGAAGATGTGTGACTTTGAGCAAGGTGGCTCTTGCAGATGTGAGGCAATCTCTGAAGGTAGCTGACAACCTAAGGCTACTTTGGAGGCAGCCCTGCCAGCAACTGATATAATAACCTTTTTATTCCTGAAGGGGGATCTGAGCAGCATATCACAACATTCCGCCCACCCACTCAGAGTTTTCAACTTTAACTGATGTTTAGAAACAGGAACCTAAGTGAAAATAATCCTGGAAAATATGAATAGAGGGGCAGAGCTGAGGACAAAAGCCACAGATAATAACCTACAACCATGTGACATGTAGGAACCACTGCTCTAGTTTAGGCCTGCATTCTATAATCAAAGAATAAAAATAGTTGCCGGGCGCTGGTAAATTCATGGCAAACAAACAATCCTTGTATCCTTTTCTGGCTTCCAACAGAGACATTTTAAAGAAAAGTGTATCTTCTTGATCTTGGCATGTGAAGTTTGAAGAAATTAAAATTTCAAAAGTTGGCCTATTTGTATATGTCTTGTACGATAGAAATGGGTGTCATGTTTGAAGAAACCATAAGGAAAAAAATTGACAAAAGCAATGTATTCATATCCTACAACACTCAACTCTACATTGGTAATGCTTTCTACCTTCCTTTACACCTGGTAGGAAAGACTTCATTTGGAACCACAGCAGCCCCCATCTCAGACCATGAAACTACTCCTACAAAGGGTGTCACTGAGGTTTTTTTTTACCTTCCATTTTAGTCTTCTCCCTTTTCGCACCTACATCTCCTTTTTATCCTTTTCCAGATTTGTGGGTCTTCATGCCTGACATCTGGATTTGTTGCCCCAGTAATGTGTCTTACCAATTACAAAATAAAACAAACCCAACATTATGTGGAACCCTTAATGCTACCATCACTCCCCATTTGGAGGTCAGATTGTCAATTACAGGCCTCTCCTGGAGGGTTTCAAACCCCAATCATGGGATGGTTCTCCTGAGCATTTCATGTCCACAATTAATGGAGTGCTGCAGTGGTTAAACTATGGCTTGGGTGCTCAGTAATAAGCACAGGAGGGAAAATTATCTATTGGGGATTTCAGTGTTATTCTACAAGTTTTAAAAGGAGTACTTCAGAAAAACCAATGTCAAAAAAACAGACCACGAGGAAGATTCCATCCATGTTTGTGGATTCCTACAGTGGCATACATGAGATGGAAGATACTTTAAAAATGGAATTTAGTATACCTAGTTAAAATAAAACTCTAAAATGATAGGATTTAGGTCTATTAAACTCTTTAAAATGATATTTAAAGGGAATGTAAATGAATGAGACAAGCAGAACTCCTAGATTTTAGGAACCAGCTGAGTTTTAAGCAATCTATTTTCACATTCATTTTTCTTATTGTCTCTTGCCACCTTCCTATCCTTTCCTGTGCTTAATCCTATATTTCACTTGTACCTACTTGTGGTAGCTGTGATCCAAAGATGACCTCAAATACACCCTTCCATCTACATTCTTGCCATTCCTCCCTTGAATGTGGACGAACTCCTGACTGCTTTGACCAAGAGCAAGCAGAAGCAGTGACATCATAGGACTTCTGATCATGGGTATTAAGAATGCTCAGCAATTTCTCCCTCATGTAGGGGTTTTTTGGGTCCTCAGCAGTCATGGAGGAAGTCCATTTACCCTGCTGGAGAGATCAAATGGAAAGGAAAGGCCCTAAGATCACTTGGAGCTCAAGAAGTGTAGCCCGGTTTTCCCAGATGCCAGTTGAGCCTACAGAGGACTCTAGCATCTGATTACAACCTCCTGAGAAAGTCTAAGACTAGCAGAAGAACTTCCCAATTCAATCCAGTGGGCACACACAGCCAGGATAGATAATACTAAGGTTTTTATAGTTGATTATATCCAGTGTGAGCAAAAATGCGGATTAGTAGTTACTTCCGTGCCATTTTTATAGATGATAATTTAATACTATCTTTTGGATTTTTTTTGAATTAACATGAAGCAATCACAAAATGCTAAGAATTTACTCAAAAGATGGTTTCTCTTTTTTTGTGGTGAGGACACTGAGTGTGAAATCTACTCTCAACAAATTTTAAGTGTATAATATGGTATTAAGTACAGGTACAATGCTATACAGCAGAACTCTAGAACCTATTCATCCTGCTTAACTGAAACTTTCTGCCCATTATTAGCAACTCCCCATTTCCCCTTCTTCCCAGCTCTTGGCAACTACTGTTTCACTCTTTATCTGAATTTGTCTACTTTAGATATCTCATAAGTGGAATAATGCAGTTGTCCTTCAGTCACTGGTTTGATTCATTTAGAATATCCTCAAAGTTCATCTTTGTTGTCACATATGGCAGAATTCCCTTTTTTGAGGTCAAATAATATTCTGTTATATGTATATACTAGGTTTTCTTCATCCGTTTGTGGACACTTTGGTTATTTCTATATCTTTGCTATTTTAAATGGTACTACAGTGAACATGGAAGAGCTAATGTCTCTTTGAGACCCTGATTCCAATTCTTTTGGAAAAATACTTGCAAGTGGGATTGCTGGATCATATGGTGGTCCTATTTATTTTTGGAGGAAACTCTCTACCGTTGTCCGTAGTGGCTGTACTCTCAAGTTCTGCAATATTCATTCAATCAATAAATTTTAAGGTTATCATGCACTAGGTACTGTTCCAGTACCTTTTTTTTTTAAGCCTGATCTCAGGGAGGATATATCCTAGGGAGGAAAGACATACTACAAATAAACAAAGATTATACTGAAACCAATAACCAGAAAAAAATTAGGACAAATGCTTTCCTAAAAACACAGAAGCAAAATAGGGTGTTTACTTTAGATGGATGGTCAGGAGAGGGATCTTTGAAGAAGTGAAACCTAATCTGCTGGGTGACAAGAAGCCATCCATGCCTTCTGAGCAAAAGGAACAGTTGGTATAAACCCTAAGAAAAGGCTTAAAATGTTAGATTCCAAAGTTGCTGAAGCTTATAGGTAAGGAGAGATAGAGAACAGGAGGAATTAGACAGGAAAAGAGGTCATATGACCTAGGGCTTGGAAATCCATATAAAAAGCTTTTATTTTTATTTGAGGTGCTGTATAAAGTCATTAGAGAGTTTTAAGTAAGAGTGATATCATTTGATCTATTCTAAAAGAAGTCTCTAGATGATATGTAAAGAATGGATTATGGGATAGAGAAAAATTAGGAAGAGTGGTCAGAAGGCTAGATCAAGAGGTACATGCAATATAATGATGGCTTCTAATAGGGCTATGGTGGAGAGGTAGGGGGACAACTGCATGAATTTACTGTGATAGTAAGCTGTATACCATGGCAATATGGCCTGAAACACACTAAAAGTGAGAATAGAAAACTAGAAATATGGTCAAAATAAAATGGAGAGGTAAACAGAAAAGGACACTGAAAAGATGTAGAGAAAATGAGGAGGATGAGAGTGGCTAGAAAAATCAGACAAGTGAATGGCTCACAATATTGTACAACATAACAGACTGAAAGGACACTGATTTTGATAATCAGGTGTCATTAGTGACCTTCAAAAAAAACCTTCATAGAATTGTAAGAAAGAGATTTGTGAAGGGCTAAAGACTAACCTGGAAGTGAACACAAAGAGCCAGCAAGGTTCTAGTACTCAGAGTTTGAACTGATAAAAAGAAGAAAAAAGGGTCATCTACTTGCAGGCCAAGTTTATCAATGAAAATTTTATGGTGGTTGATATTGCTGTTACATTCATGTTTAAGGATGTAGGAGGGTAACCTATTAGCAACTTAGAAGACCAGGGAAGCAGATTGACCACCTAGTAGTTGGTAAGAAGTTGTATCAAGATTGAAAGCACAGTAGGAAGAATAAACAGGAAAAGCAGAGTCCCTGAATGTTCAAAAATATGTTGTAATAGAAGTAAAGCAATTCAGGGCGCCTGGGTGGCTCAGTCGTTAAGCGCCTGCCTTCGGCTCAGGTCATGATCCCAGGGTCCTGGGATCGAGCCCCGCATCAGGCTCCCTGCTCGGCAGGAAACCTGCTTCTCCCTCTCCAACTCCCCCTGCTTGTGTTCCCTCTCTCGCTATGTATCTATCTGTCAAATAAATAAATAAAATCTTTAAAAAAAAAAAAAGAAGTAAAGCAATTCAAAGACCAGGAAATCCACCAGGGATGAGGATTTTGAGAAAAATGAGAAATGTTTGAAGAGGTCACCATGATTCTGGTTACTAGGAATCTACCAGAAATCTTTAACAAAGCCTCATGGTGGATTTGTATCAAATTACAAACACAAAATCCAGGGGAGGTGGAGGGAAGGAAAGTTGATAAGGTGCAGGATGGAAAGAACAAACTTAAGGAACAGAAAAATTAAGCTTCCTGGATATCTTTTTTAAAAAATGTGTATATTTGAATCAGTAATTGGGATGGGAGCCTTATTATGCTGACTAAAACACTTTAATCATTAGACCAATTCTACGTTAAGCTGCTACCACAATCCCTTGTATTGGAGGATTGTTTCTTTCCCATCACCAATACAGTCTTTAGTGTTACAGAACTCCCTGAAATGTTCAATGTTTGGTCTAATCACCATTAACATAGCTCACCAGTGCACTGCACTTTGAGTTCTGGCTCAAGCAGATGCAGTGCAGTGAGGGCATCCAAACTTGCAAAATTGCAAAATCTCCAATACTACTACTCAGAGGTAGATACTAAAATTTTTCATGTACTTCCCAAATTCCCAAAGAACAATGAATAAAGATGATTTATTTGATTGAGCTCAAGCTTACTGAATTATTCTTTGCCCCCTGTGATTCTAGAACTTCTGTAAAACTGAAATGATTTACTTCATAAAAGCAAGACAAACCCCATTGTTTGTAAATAGGCAATGTGGGATTTACTTTTGAACAAATATTTGTTCTAGACAGAAAAATCTTAGACCTAGAAGTGGCTCCTCTTTCACTTAGTATAGAAGCTATCTCAAGCACATCCAAACTATCATTCTGGCTCAACAAATATTTTCCTATGAGAAACTATGAATTCTATGTTAGTTTTAATATCAGTAGGTTTTACAAATTTGGGTAGGTAAAACTAGAGCAAACCATTCAAAACATGATGTTCTCAAATAAGTTACAGACTCCTGTTTAATCTTCTTGGCATGTACGTCAAAGAATCAGAATTATTTTGCCAGTGTAAACCCAATAAACTTTGTCATTACTCTAGCTTTTTTCCTGAGCAAAATAAGCTGCTGTCATCTTCTGTTTACTTTCACTTAATCTAAATATGTATTTATCATATCGGTACTTCCATTTTACCAAAAATTATTATGGATAATGATAAAGAATACCTGTATTTTATGGTCCAAGTTAGATGGTCTTATTTTATAGTTCATTAAGATTAAAATAGGATGAAATTTTGAGTTACTTTATAATCTTAGTTATCACATGGGAGACTAGCATAATAAAAAGCATATGGGACTATCAAGCATCCTAAACAAGTATCTATTTTCTAAAATACCAAATAATATATAAAATTATAAAATTATATCTGATATAAACAAAAAATTAGGAAAAAACTTATTTTCACCTCTTCCTCATTTTTATACCTCCTGATTAGAGGCTGAAAATGCTAGGATTACTGAAGGAAACCATTATATTCTCATTCTTACTAAGATGTTAAGGTGTTTTCTATCCTGTAAGTATCTGTTCTAAAAAAAAAAAAAGTCAAAGAGGAAAATTCTTAGCCTAAATAACAATGATCTTGGGACATGGAAAATAGTTTGGCCTTTCTTAGGCCCTCAAATTATACTTTGCAGAGCACCGCCTCTTCCAGAGAAGGCTGGTTCTTTTGATTATACTTCTTCCAGAGATTTAGATTTTACAATGTCCTTGGAATATCTAAATAGGCAAATAGTCAATGGATATATTTACAGAAATGAACTGATGCCTGTGGTTCACATTATTGTGGGAGAGAAAATGACTACTCAAGTCAACTACTGAAAAGTTGAAAAAGGCTCCAATATAATCTCGATTCTGAGAGCCAGAAAGAAATGCTGACATTAGTGACTGCTTTCAGGGAGTTCCTGTTTCAAAACTGTGATACTGTCTCATAATGCTTGATTTGTTGTGAGGGAACATCCTGTGTTTCTTGGAATGGATTAGAGTAATTATGCCCAAAAGTAGGGGAAAGTTTTCAATCAATATTTTTTTAGGATTTATATCTATTTAGTGCTGAGATAAACCTTTATTTTTGTCACAGGCAATAAGTTGCCCTTTTTTTTCTTGTAATTAGTCTCAAGCCTAGGTATGTTAATTCTTTAAGAATTAATTGAATATAGTGAGTTTTCATTTCTTCTTGGATGATAATAGCTGTTATTCAACATAGGGATGCTTTTATTTCTGTTGTCTTTTTTTTTCTTTTTTTTTAAGCAGGCATGAAAATATACCTACCTCTGTTTCTCAATTGCAAGCTCACTTTGCCATCAGAATCCAATTTCCCTTTTTGGTTTTTTTTTTTTTAAGTATAAATTAAAGCCACTTTATGAATAATAGAACTTTAAATTCTGGTTGGACATGACACAAGATGTAGAAGAAATCCTTGTTCTTCATTATTGAAGTATAACATACAGTTTTATACTTTCTGGTGTATAGCCTAGCAATTCAACAATTCTATGCATATCAATAATTATCATGTTACCATATCTTTTATAGTATTGACTATATTCCCTATGCTGTACTTCTCATCTCAATGACATTTATTTTATAACTAGAAGTTTATGCCTCTTAATCCCCTTTATCTATTTTACCGATCTATCTCCCCTCTAGTAACCACCAGTTCTCTGTATGTAAAAAGTCTGGGTTTTTTTGTTAGATCACATGTATAAGTGAAGTCATATGGTATTTGTCTTTAACTTATTTCACTTAGTGTAAGACCCTCTAGATCTACCCATGTTGTTGCAAAGGGCAAGCTCTCAATCTTTTTCAAGGCTAAGTAATAGTCCGTGTGTGTGTGTGTGTATACACACACCACTTTATCCATTCTTCTATCCGTGGATACCTGGGTTGCTTTCATGTCTTTGCTATTGTAAATAATGCTGCAATAAACATTAGAGTGCATATATCTTTTGGAGTTTGTGTTTCTGTTTTCTTTGGATAACTGCCCAGTAGTAGAATTCATGGATCATATGGTGTTTCTATCTTTAATTTTTTTGAGGAACCTCCATACATTTTTTTCACAGTGGCTATAACCATTTATAGCTCGCCAGCAATGCATGAGGGTTTCATTTTCTCTATACCCTTGCCAACACTTATGATATAGAGCATCTTTTAGTGTTTCTGGCCATCTATATGTCATCTTGGAAAAATGTTTATTCAGTTCCTCTGATCATTTTTTAACCAATTTTTTTTGATGTTCAGTTGTATAAGTTTGTTACATATTTTTGGATGTTAACCCCTTATCAGATATATTGTCCACAAATATCTTTTCTTATTCACTAGCTTGCCTTTTTGTTTTGTTGATGGTCTTTGCTGAGCAAAATCTTATTTTGGTATAATTCTAATAATTCACTTTTGCTTTTTGTTTCCTTTGCCTTAGGAGATATATCTAACATGTTGCTAAGGGCTATGTCCAAAGATTACTCCCTATGTTTTCTTTCAGGAGTTTTATGGTTTCAGGTCTTACATTTAGGTCTTTAATGTACTTTGAGCCTATTTTTGTGTATGGTGTGACAAAGTAGTTCAGTTTCATTCTTTTGCATGTAGCTATCCAGTTTTCCCAACAATATTTATTGAAAAGATGGTTTTCCCGCATTGTATGCCTGCTTCCTTTGTCATAGATTAACTGATAAGTGTTGGATGTATTTTTGGGCTCTCTATCTTAATGCATTGATCTTTTATGCTTTTTGTGCCAGTACCATAGTGTTGTGATTATTTTAGCTTTGCAGTATTTTTTGAGATCTGGGATTGTGATACCTACAGCTTTGTTCTTAAGATTGCTTATGCTATTAAAGGTCTCCTGTAGTTCTAGAAAAGCTTTAGACTTCTATGAAAAATGCAATTGGTATTTTGATAGGGATTGCATTGAATCTTTAGATTTATTTGGGTAATATGGACATTTTTAATAATACTAACTTTTCCAATCCATGAGCATGGAATATCTTTCCATTTGTGTCATCTTCAGTTTCATGCATAGGTGTCTTAGAGATTTCAGAGTATAGGTCTTTCACCTTGGTTAAACTTATTCCTAGGCATTTTATTCTTTTTGGTGTAATTATAAATGGAATTCTCTTTCTGCTTTGTTATCAGCATATAGAAATGCAACAGATTTATTTTGTGTCTTGCAACTTGACCAATATCATCAGTTCTAATAGTTCTGGTGGCATCTTAGGGTTTTCTCTATATAGTATCCTGTCATCTGCAAATAGTGACACTTTTACTACTTTCCTACCAATTTGGATGCCTTTTATTTCTTGTCTGATTGCTGTGGCTAGCACTTCAGTACTATGTTGAATAAAAGTAGTGAGAGTGGACATCCTTGTCTTGTTTATCACAATTGAGTATCATGTTAGCTATGAGTTTTTATATGTGGGCTTTATTATGATGTATGTTGCCTCTAAACTCACTTTTTGAGAGTTCTTATGGCTTTTACATCTTGTTAAATGCATTTTTTTGTATCTATTGAAATGATCATACGGTTTTTATCTCTTGTTAATGTGAAGTATCATGTTGATTGAGTTGCAAATATTGAGCTATCCTTGCATCCCTGGAATAAACCCACTTGATTGTGAATGATTTTTATTTTTTTCCATTTGGTTTGCAATACTTTGAGGATTTTTGTATCATTTTCATCTGTGATATTGGCCTGTAGTGTGCCATCATCGTTGCTTCTTTTTGTTTTTGAGTTTGGGGGTTGTTTTGGGGTTTTTTTTGGTACTGTGCTAATCTGGCTTTGGTATTAGGGTAATGCTGGCCCCATAGCATAAACTTGGAAGTTTTCCTTTCTCTATTTTTTAAAATAGTTTGTGAAAAATAGGTATTAATTTTTCTCAAAATTTTTGGTAGAATTTACCTGTGAAGTCGTCTGTTCCTGGACTTTGGCTCAGTAATCAAAAACTTACAGCAAATAATTTCAATATTAGTAATTGGTATGTTCAAAAATTTTTTAAATTTTATTTTATTATGTTATATTAGTCACCATACAATACATCATTAGTTTTTGATGTAGTGATCCATGATTCAGGTATGTTCAAATTTTCTATTCCTGATTCAGTCTTGTAAAATTGTATGTTTCTATGAATTTATCCATTTGTTCTGGGTTGTCCAATTTGTTGGCATACAATTTTTCATAATGGTCTCTTATGATTCTTTGTATTTCTGTGGTGGTGGTGGTTATTTCTCCTCCATTTATGATTTCATTGGTCATCTCTTTTTTCCTGATGAGTCAACTCAAGGTTTATTGATTTTGATCTTTTCAAAGAATCAGCTTTTGGTTTTATTGATCTTTTCTATTGTTTAGCCTTTCATTTATTTCTATCTAATCTTTATTATTTCCTTCCTTCTATTAGCTTTGGGCTTTTTTTACTCATTCTTTTGGATGTAAGGTTTGGTCACTTGAGATTTTTTCTGGTTTCTTGCAGTAGTGTGTCACTATATACTTCCCTCTTACTGTTTTTGCTGCATCCCAAAGATTTTGGACTGTCTAATTTTCATTTGTCTTAATGTATTTTTAATTTCCACTTTGATTTCTTGGTTGACCCATTCATTATTTAGGAGCATGTTGTTTAGCCTCCATATATTTTTTCCCAGGTTTTTTTGTTTGTTTGTTTGTTATTGGTATCTAGTTTCATACCATTATGGTTGGAAAAAATATTCTTAAATTTATCGAGACTTGTTTTGTGGCCTAACATGTGATCTATCCTGGAGAATGTTCCACGTGCACTTGAAAAGAATGTGTAGTTTTTTGATGGAATGTTCTGACTAGATCTGTTAGGTCCATCTGGTCCAGAGTGTCATTCAAAGCCATTGTTTACTTATTTTTAGGGGTGTGTGTGTCCAATGGATACATCTATCCATTGATGTATGTGGGATGTTAAAATTCTCAACAACTATTGGCTCACTATCAGTTTCTCCTTTTATTTCTGTTAGTATTTGCTTTATATATTTAGGTGCTCCTATGTTGAGTGCATAGATATTTACAACTGTTCTATCCTCTTGTTGGATTGTTCCCTTTATTCTTATGTTGTGCCTTTCTTTGTCACTTCCTACAGTTTTTTTTTTTTTCAGATTTTATTTATTTGAGAGAGGGAGAGGGAGAAGTAGACTCCCTGCTGAGCAGGGAGCACAATGCAGGAGCCCAATCCCAGGCCCCTGAGATCATGACCTGAGCTGAAGGCAGTCACTTAACCTACTGAGCCACCCAGGCACACCCCTACAGTTTTTGTTTTAAAATCTATTTTGTACTGCTACCCCAGCTTTCTTTTCCCACTTCCATTTGGATGGAATGTTTTTCCATGCCTTCACTTTCACTCTGTATGTTTCTTTAAGTCTGAAGTGAGTCTGTTGTAGGCAGCATATAGATGGGTCCACTTTTTTAATCCGTTCAATTTCCCTATTTCTTTTGTAATATTTATTCCATTTATATTTAAAGTAATTATTGATATGTATCTTATTGCCATTTTGTTAATTGTTTTCTGGTTGTTCATATAGTTTTTCTCTGTTCCTTTCTTCTCTTGCTCCCTTCCCTTGTGGTTTGATGGCTTTCTTTAGTGTTATTCTTAGATTCCTTATCTTTATTTTTGTGTATCCTAGGTTTTTAATTTGTGGTTATCATTGGGGTATATATAACATCTTATGCATATAGAAGTCTATATAAAATTGATGGTCACTTAAATTCAAATACATCCTAAAGCACTAAATTTGTACACCTCCCTCCACATTTTATGTATGTCATATTCTATGTCATTTTGTGTATCTCTTGACTAATTTTTGTAGATGTAATTGAATTTACTTTGTTTTAAACTCCATACTGGCTTGATAAGTGGTTAACCTATCCTCACTATATTTGCTTTTGTGAACAAAAAAGTGAAATCTCGTCATAATTTTTTATTTATAGCCTTTACTTTCCATTTAGAGAAGTCCTTTAACATTTCTTGTAAGGCTGGTTTAGTGGTGGTGAACTCCTTAACTTGAGAAACTTTTATCTCTTTCTATTCTGAATGATAACCTTGCTGGGTTGAGTATTCTTGGTTGTGGGGTTTTTGTGTTTTTTTTTTTTTCTTTTCAGCACATTGAATATATTATGCCACTCTCTTCAGGCCTGAAAAGTTTCTGCTGAAAAATCAGCTGATAGCCTAATGGGGTTTCCCTTGTATGTAACTATTTTTCTTTTCTCTTGCTTTTAAAATTGTTTTATCACTACTTTTTGCCACTGTACATATGGTATGTCTTAGTGTGAACACCCTGGGTTTATCTCATTAGGGGCTCACTGTACTTCTTGGATCTGGATGTTTTTCCTTCCCCAGATTAGGGAAGTTTTCACTTATTTCTTCAAATAAGTTTTCTGCCCCTTCTCTTGCTTTTGTCCTTTTAGTTCCCTATAATGTACAGGTTATTACAATTGGTGATGTTGCTGAGTTCTCTTAACCTATTCTCACTTATTCCTTTTTGATGTTCATCTTGGGTGCTTTCCATTACCCTTTCAGATGGCTAATCTGTTCTTCATTCTCTAATCTGCTAGATTCCCTGTAGTGTTTGTTGTTTTTTTTTTAATTCAGTTATTTAGTCTTCAGCTCTGACTGGTTCTCTTATATACATTTTCTATCTCCTCACTGAGAGCATTCATTCTTAAGTTCAGTGAGTATCTTTATGACCATTACTTTGAATTCTTTATCAGGTATACTGTTGATCTGTTTCGTTTAGCTCTTTTTTACTGTGACTTTGTATGTTGCATTTGGGACGTTTCCTCTGTCTTCTCATTTTGTCTATTTATTTCTATGTATTGGTAGGTCAGCTACATCTGCAGGTCTTAAAAATAGTGGCCTTGTGTGTAAGAGGTCCTGTGGTGCCATCTGGCACAAACCCTACTGGTCTCCAGAATTATTTACTCAAGGGGAATCCTCTTTATGGGCTGCATATGACCTCCTGTTAGGAATGAGCCACTGTTGCCTTCAGCCCATCCAGCTACAATGATCTGTTTTGACTTCTGTGGGCACGCTGGTCAGGGTTTGGTCCCAGCACTATTGAGAGGTCTGTCTGAGGCTTGTTGGTGGTTGAGAACAGCAGTCAACCTAGCTGTCTGTAATTAGCATCTCTGCACAGTTGTGGGTGCACCAAAGGGCTGGGCTTATTCCCTGCACTACTGAGTGACCAGGCTGCCAGAACTTCAGGCACTGATGTGTGGGGTCATCTCCCTTCTTCTACCTCCAAGGGCAGGAGTCTTGGAGTGGTATGGGTCCCTGCAGGGGCTGCCTGCAGGGTATGGTGGGGCAGGAGCTACTTTGGAAGGACAACCTGCTGAGGTAGGCAGGTTGGATGGAGCAGGTACACAGAATACAGGGGCAGGGACTCAGTGCTATCTAGGTAGATGAAGAGTATTAAAATTGGCTCTTGCAAGCCTCCAGCTATCTAGGCTGGGGAAGAGGAACAGAAATGGCACCCTTTGGCAATTTTGTTCCAGGCAAAATCTCCTGAAGATCCCTGCCCCTCCAGCACACAATTGAATATTAGTTCATAAATCTTTTTAACATATATTCCCAGGCTCTTTTCAAACTGCTTCTTCTGTGCTAGTCTCTGGCCAAGTTACTATGCTGGCTCTCTAAGCGTGGGGACTCATTTTCCTATCATACTCTGGATCTCCTAGTGTTAAGTTCACTGATTTTTAGTTGCCGAAGTTAAGCCCTGCTGGTTTTTTAAAGCTCCTGAAATTAAGCCCCACTGGTTTCCAAAGCCGGATGTTAGAAGACTTGTCTTCCCTGTACAGGTCCCCAATACCTGGGATGCTTGATGTGAGGTCTGATCCTCTCACTTCTCTGTCATGTCCCTCTCATTTGTGGTTAGTCCCCCTAGGGGTTTGGTTAACAACTATGTCTCTGCCCCTCCTACCCTTATCAGTGTGGCCTCCAGCCTACCATTAACTGTGGAAGGTCTGTTCTGCCAGTCTTCAGGTTGTTTGCAGAGTTAGCTGTATAAATATTAGCTATTCAGTGTGTCCATGGGAGAGGTGATCTCAGGATCATTCTACTCCACCATCTTCCTTGAGCTCTTGCCAAAAATTTTTGTTCTTCATAAAATTCCTGATAAAGGTATTTACTTGGTGGAACACTAGGGTAAGTATCCTTAGAATGTCACTTTTTTTTTTGAAATATACAATAAACCACTTGTACAGCCATGTCCAGTGGCCCTGGATATCCCTTATTTAGACTTCTTTTTAGTGTTGGGAAGGACTCAAGCTGGCATGCAGTCCAAGCTTTTTCTTGTTACCAGGGAAACAAGATAGCCTAGCTAGTAACTGGCAAAGCCAAGGCCAGAATTCAGGTCTGCCTGTTGGTTTCATTTGGTGTGTTTTCCCATGCTGGATTTTTTTTTCTTATGGGTTTCCTGAACTTTCTAACAGAGCTGATTGTCTAATTTCTGCATCAGAATTGTGTATTTAAAATTATCTCCTTTGATTTTCTGGGCAAAATAGAAACTATCCCAATTGTTACCAGGTTTTTGTTGGATCTTCTATGGGTTTTCAAGTCTTTTTTTTTTTTTAAATGTAAAGTCTGTTATGAAATTAGCATGTATCAAATAAGATTACTTTTTCAAGGAATAATTCAAGGATCTTAGGAAAATAAAGAGACTATATTTAAAACAGTACAATTAACAATCTCCAAAGACAGAGCTCCTAAATAGTCATATAATTGATGTTGTTTCATAAAGTCCATAGAGATTAGATAAAATTCTGTGCTTGGAAAGCCATCCATACCCTTGCCAATTTTTGTGTTCTAAATTTCAAATCTAAAATACCTCTTTCCTTAAAAAGAGAAGCATAGAATTTATTTCCCAAAAAACATATTTGACAAATATTGTGGTGGCAATTCTGGCTGGTGAATCCTGGAGTTTGTAGTTAGTACACTTAAAGCTGAGCCACCCATCTTGATGTTTGTCCATATACTTCCTTCTTGTACAGGGAACCTAGCTATCTCAATCACAGCCGATTGTACCAGATAGCCCAGTCATAGGATTGAGTAATCAGCAATCTGGATTAAAAATTGAGCAGGACCAGAGTGCTCTTCAAAGAATTTGAAACTATAGAGTAGAAGGCAGACAGCTGTGGCAGCTGAGATTAAAAATTATGAAGAAAACTCAGGAGTCACCATGGGTTAGTTAAAGCTGAAGCTGATTTATGAGGTCAGTAATAAGCAGGGAGAAAAAACGGTTCAGATGAGCAGAGAGAAACCATTGGCAAACTTTGAGAAAGATTAGTGTTAGCCATTGATAATGATTTCTCAGTTCCATTTGCCATGATGCTCTACCTTATAGATGCTCATGTATATAGCCATGACCAAGCACATGAATTTCTTCATGTCTATCTTTGTAGAATGCCCATTTCTTAAAGTCTATGTATGTGTCTATTCCTTGTAACCAAAAGAACACTAAACAAAACACTAAAAACAAATCCTTTGTCATCCCTTATATTGAAATAGAAGAAACTTTAGAGTATCTTGATTACATTAATAAAATGTTTACCTTGGCTCAAAATTGGTTAGAGCAAATTGATTACCTTGCAAAGGTTATTAAAGTTTATAAATAGGAAATATTTCACATCAAAAAAGCACATGGAAAACATGAACTTTGAGTCAAAACACAGTAAAAACTAGAAAAGTTTCCAACTAAAGTTTTTCTATATTTAAGAACACAAAACAAATTTTTCACTTGTTTTTCAAATGTGTGGGTCTCAATAGCTATGTAATCCATCTGTTTCTGGTTTACTTACACTTAACTCATCGAAATGTTGTTTTATAAAAATTATTGTCCAAGAAGTACTTTGAATCTCTTTTATGAGTATATTTAGCCTTTCTTAGAAACAGGTCTGTTTGCCAACAGCAAGTGAGTTTGTACAACAAAACATTCAACTTTGGATGAAAACAAAATAAAAGATCAGATTAGTTTCTTGGGGGGAAAAGGCAGTACATATAACTTTCAGACACTAGGCTTGATATAGTTGTTAGAGGAATTTCTTTATCTCCTTGGCTTCTCAGGAGAGAAGTTCATTTGGGTAAGTATGAAATAATTTATTGTTTTAAGTCTTC
The DNA here is from genome assembly GCF_002201575.2 of Neomonachus schauinslandi. Taxonomy (NCBI): domain Eukaryota; kingdom Metazoa; phylum Chordata; class Mammalia; order Carnivora; family Phocidae; genus Neomonachus; species Neomonachus schauinslandi. Next base: position 130,224,871 of record NC_058406.1, on the reverse strand, counting down.
CTTCATTGAAATTGTGACGATGAGTGAAAGCTCATTCACCAGTTAGAATAACTTGCATATTTTGTTCAGTGGCCTTACTGGAAAAGACATAAATGTCAATAAAATAATATACTTTACAGAGATTTTTTGCCTGCCTTTAATCATATGAAAGTATTTAGAGAAATTGGTAATTTAAAAAAAAAAACTTGAACAGTTCGCTCAACACATCACTTCAACACATTTATTAAGCACCTATTATGTGGCAGGCATTATTCTATAAGGAAACAGCAATTGACAAAACAATCCCTGCTTTGGGGGATTATAGTCTCAGAAGACAGACAAAAAACATAATAGGTAAATTCTACCATATGTTAAGATGTTAAATATTAAGGGGAAAAATCAGAATAAGGGAAGTTAGGAGTATGGCATATAGAGATGCAATTTTAAATACAGGCCACATTATGAGTTGTCTTCAAAGAGGAATAAAAGCATAGGATAAAAGTGAATGTATAAACATTTGGGAAAAGACATTCGAGAAAGAAGGAATAGTCCCTGCTAAAGCTCTGAGGTAAGAATGGACCTGGTGTGTTCAGGAACCACAGTGACTGGAGTGGAAAAATTGAGAGTATTGGTAAGTGAGCTAAAAAGATAACTGGGATAGGGAGTTTATAGCTCATTGCTTCTCAAACTTTAATGGACAAGTGAATAACCTGGGCTCTTGTTAAAGTGAAGATTCTGATTTAGTAGGTGTGAGGTGAGGCTTGAGATAGCCCCCAGGTGATACTAATCCTGCCAATCCATGGACCATTTTATAAGAGGCAGGGTTGTAGGCCATTGAAAAGGATGCTGGCTGTAATTGTGAGGAATGAAAAGTCACAGAAGAGTTATCAGAGGAATGATGAGAACCAATGTAGTGTAACAAGTAAAATTCTAAACTTTGTTTACAGGTTAATTTCTTACCACATAAGTCTAGTGTTTCCTCAGTGGGAAGCTTGCAGGTGGGGAAAGGGGTATGGTTGGCTCCCTTACTCTTTATTCTGATAGCCCCTCCCTGTCCACCACTTCCCTGGGGAGGATGAGGTTAAAAGCCACAGTATGGAAAAGGTAAATGGTATCTGAGCAATTGGCATTCTCTATATGCTATAGTGATTGTATCAGAATTTGCAGAGACATGTTTTTGTGGTACTCCATAAGCACCAAAGCACATGTGCCCCTCTTCCCTACTTCTCTACTCTCTCTCTCTAGGTAGAGACAAAGGAAAGGTTTTACTTTATTGGTATTGTCTTTAGTTGACCTTGGTGTCCTCTAGGATTATCAGATGTTCAGAATTTATTATCTTTGGGTTTGATGGATTGAATAGAGTAGATTAGAGTCTTTACAGGTCCCTCCCCAGGCACTAGAGATCTTCCAAATATGGTTTCCTTGACATGGGTAAATATACCTCTCAATCATTTGCTTATATATTTCCTCCCAGCCCAGAAGCAGGCAGTCTTCTCTGGTAGAATCACCTTACCTCTCTAGAATATCCTCTTAAGCAGAATCAAGGATGATCCCTCAGTTTAACTCTATCACATGGCCCTTATGTGGTCAGTGGAAACACTCATGCATCCTTTGTCCTGGTGTAAATAGGGCAACCCATCTTTCTTCCTCCACAGTCTAAGCAGCCAGCCAGCCATGGTTTCCCCTGGAGATTGTTCATGAAAACAGAGTGATATTGGTTCACTGAAAGCACCAAACTGATGGGCATGAACCAAGCTCTCTGAACTCTTTCATTGAAATCCTTTCCCTGGACTTAAGATGAAGAAAAATCCTATCTGTGTTATTTCTCTGTAGACCCAACAATAACTGTCTCAATAGAAATGTTCTCTCTACCCCTTAGCTTCCTGGTGGAGGTGGGAACCACTACAGTTTACAAAATGTAGTTCTGAGGTACCTCTATTTGTATGTGTAAGACTACATTATTTACAGCTCTGTATAGTAGTTCAGGATAATCAGAACTCAAATATAACTCCTAATCTTCCAAGAAAACTATCCTCAATAATCCATTTTAATTGAGTATTTCTTTTTCATTGAGGCAATTCAAATACAACATTAGTTTCAGTTATAAAACATAATGATTCAATTTTGTATATATTAAAAAATAACCACAGTAAGCCTAGTTAACCTCCATCATCAACATAGCTAGATTTTTTTATTTCTGATGAGAATTTTTAAAATCTACTTAGTAACTTTTAAATATGCAATACAGTATTAACTCCAGTTACCATACTGTACATTACATCCTGACTTATTTATGTAATTTATATCTTTTAACTGTCATGATGGTGGTCCTTTTTTTATTGGAGTATAATTTACAGTGTTATGTTAGTTCCAAGTGTACAATATGATTCAATAATTCTATACATTACTCCTCATGTGCCCATCATGATAAGTGTACTCTTAATCCCCTTTATCCTGTTCACTTATCCCTCCTTACCTACCTCCCCTCTGGAAACCATGAGTTCTGTGTTTAGGAGTGTGTTTTCTTTGTCTTTTTTCTTTATTCTGTTTCTCAAATTCCACGTATGGGAGAGATCATATGATACTTATCTTTCTCTTATTTCAGTTAGTGTTATATCTTCTAGGTCCATCCATGTTGTTGCAAATGGCAAGATCTCATTTTTTAATGGCTGAGTAATATCCCATTGTACATATATATCATTTCTTTCCCCATTTGTCTTTGGATGGACCCTTGGATTACTTCCATATCTTGCCTATTGTAAATAATGCTGCAGTAAACATAGGGATGCACATGTCTTTTCAAATGAGCATTTTCATTTTCTTTGGGTAAATACCCAGTAGAGGAATTACTGGATCATATGGTATTTCTACTTTTAATTTTTTGAGAAATCCCCATACTGTTTTCCACAGTGGTGGTACCATTGACATTCTTAACCAACAGTGCAGGAGTGTTCCTTTTGCTCCACAGCCTTGCCAACACTTGTTTTTTCTTGTCTTATTAATGCTAGCCATTCTGGCAGCTGTGGAGTGGTATCTCATTGCAGTTTTGATTTGTATTTCCCTGATGATTAGCGATGTTGAGTATCTTTTCACATGTCTGTTAGCCATCGTATGTCTTCTTTGTAAAAATGTCTATTTGGGTCCTCTGCCCAAGTTATTTAAGTACTTTGTATATTAGCCCCTTCATGGATAAATCATTTGCAAATATCTTCCTCCATTCAGTAGTTGTCTTTTTTATTGATGGTTTCCATCACTGTGCAAAACCTTTTCCTTTTGGTGTAGTCCTAATAGTTTAATTTTGCTTTTGTTTCCCTTGCCTGAGGAATATATCTAGAAAAAGTGTTTCTATGCCAATGTCAAAGAAATTGTTCCCTATGTTCTAAGACTTTTAGGATTTCAGGTCTCACATTTTGGTCTTTAATACATTTTGAGTTTATTTTTATATATGGTGTAAGAAAGTAGTTCAGTTTCATTCTTTTGCATGTAGCTGTCCAGTTTTCCCAGCACCATTTGTTGAAGAGATGGTGTTTTCCCCCATTGTATATTCTTGTGTTTTTTGTTGTAGATTAATTGACCATATAAGTATGGGTTTATTTCTGGGCTCTCCATTCTGTTCTATTGATATATGTGTCTATTTTTGTACCAGTACCATACTGTTTTGATTATTACAGATTTGTAGTGTATCTTGACATCTCAGATTGTAATACCATCAGCTTTGTTCTTTCACAAGTTGCTTTGGCTATTCAGGTTTTTTTTGGCGGGGGGGAAGGGGTTTGTTTTTTTGTTTGTTTCTGTGGTTCCATACAAATTTTGGTATTGAGTTCTTTAAAACTGTTAGTATTTTGATAGGGATTGCATTGAATCTGTACATTGCTTTGGGTAGTATGGACATCTTAATATTCTTCCAATTCACAAGTTTAGAATATCTTTGCATTTGTGTCACATCCAATTTCTTTCATCAATGTTTTATAGTTTTTGGAGTATACGCCTTTACCTCCTTGGTTAAGTTTATTCCTATGTATTTTATTCTTTTGTATGCAGTTGTAAATGAGATTGTTTTCTTTTTTTTCTCTTTTTTAAATTTAAATTTTTGACATACAGTGCAATATTGGTTTCTGGAATAGAATTCAATCATTCATCACTTATAATACCCAGTGCTCATCACAAGGACACTCTTTAATACCCATTGCCCATCCAACTCACCCCCACCCACCTTCCTCCATCCACACTCAGTTTGTTCTCTATCCTTGAGAGGGAAACAAACCATGAGACTCCTTTTTTCTTTTTCCCCTTCCCATATGTTCATCTGTTTTCCTAAATTCCACATGAGTGAGCTCATATGATATTTGTCTTCCTCTGACTTATTTTCACTTAGCATAATACAGTCTAGTTCCATCCACATTGTTGCAAATGGCAAGGTTTCATTCTTTTAGATGGCTGAGTAATACTCCATTGTGTGTGTAGGTGGATATACATAGATGTATATCACATCTTCATTCATGGGATTGTTAATTTCTTTTTCTGCTACTTCATTATTACTGTATAAAAATACAACAGATATCTGTATATTTTGTATCCTGCCACTTTACTGAATTCATATATCACTTCTAGTAGTTTTTTGGTGGAGTCTTCAGCATTTTCTATAAATTGTTATGTCCTTTGCAATTAGTGACACTTATACTTCTTTACCAATTTCAATGCCTTTCATTTCTTGTCTGATTGCTATAGCTAGAAATTCTAATGCTATGCCTAATAAAAGTGAGAACAGACGTCCTTGTCTTGTTCCTGATCTTAGAAGAGAATCTGTTTTTCACCATTGAGTTCTCCTTCTATAGCTATAGGTTTTTCCATATATGGACTTTATTATGTTGAAGTATGTTCCTTCTAAACTCACTTTTTGGGGATCTTTTATTATGAATGGATGTTGTACTTTATCAAATGTTTTTTCTGCATCTATTCAGATGATTATATGGTTTCATTGTTAATGTGACGTATCATGGATTTGTGAATATTGAACCACCCCTGCATCCCTGGAATAAATCCTACTTGATTGTCGTGAAGTTGTATACTGTTGTATTTGGTTTGTTAACATTTTGTATTTGGTTTGCTAACATTTTGAGAATTTTTGCAACTAAGTTCATCAGAGATATACTGTTGTATTTGGTTTGCTAACATTTTGAGAATTTTTGCAACTAAGTTCATCAGAGATATTAGCCTATAGTTTTCTCTTTTTTTGGTTGTGTCTTTATATGGTTTTGTTATCCAGGTAATCCTGGCCTCATAGAATGAACTTGGAAGCTTTCCTTCCTCTTTTACTTTTCTTGGAATAGTTTAAGAATAGGTATTAACCTTTTTTAAATGTTTGGTAGAATTTCACCTATGAAGCCATCTAGTCCTGGACTTTTTTAAAAAAACCGTATTTTTGTAAGTCAGTAAGAGAAAGACATGTATCATATGATCTCACTGATATGAGGAATTCTTAATCTCAGGAAACAAACTGAGGGTTGCTAGAGCGGTGGGGAGTGGGAGGGATGGGGTGGCTGGGTGATAGACATTGGGGAGGGTATGTGCTATGGTGAGCGCTGTGAATTGTGTAAGACTATTGAATTACAGACCTGTACCTCTGAAACAAATAATACATTATATGTTTAAAAAAAAAAAAAAGGCAGGAAGGGAAAAATGAAGGGGGGGAATCGGAGGGGGAGACAAACCATGAGAGACTATGGACTCTGAGAAACAAACTGAGGCTTCTAGAGGGGAGGGGGGGTGGGGGGACGGGTTAGTGTGGTGATGGGTATTAAAGAGGGCACGTTCTGCATGGAGCACTGGGTGTTATATGCAAACAATGAATTATGGAACACAACATCAAAAACTAATGATGTAATGTATGGTGATTAATATAACAAAATAAAAAAGGTATTTTTGAAGTGTACTTGGCATACAATGATACTAGTTTTAGGTGTGCAACCTAGTGGTTCAATAATTCTATACACTACAGTGCTCATGATGAGTATAGTTATCTATCACCATACAATGTTATTACATTAACTTTTTCCCTATTCTGTACTTTTCATCCCTCTGACTTATTTTATAACAAAGTTTGTGCTTCTTAATCCCTTTCTTCTGTTTTGCGCATCCCCAACCCCTCTCTCATTTGGCAATCACCAGTTTGTTCTCTGTATTTATGAGTCTGTTTCTGTTTGTTGTTTTTGTTTTTTGGATTCCACATGTAAGTGAAATTATATATTTGTCTTTCTCTGACTTAGCATATTACCCTATAGGTCTATCCATGTTGTTGCAAATGGCAAGAACTCATTCTATGGCTGAGTAATATTCCATTGTGTATTATACCACGTCTTTATTCATTCATCTATCGATGGACACTTACACTGTTTCCTTATCTTGGCTTTGGTAAATAATGCTGCAATAAACATAGGAGTAAATATATAACATCCTAAATACATAACAGTCTGTATTAAGTTGATAGTTGCTTAAGTTCAAACACATTGCGTTTAGCACTACATTTTTACTCTAGTCACCATGATTATGTATATCATGTCCTATTTTACACCTTCTTTACACTGTGAGTCCTTTAACTATTTAGGTATTTTTTTCCTACTTTTGTCTTTTAATCTTCATACTAGCTTTTATAGTGTTTGATCTACTTCCTTTGCTGTGTTTGCTTTTACCAATGAAATTTTTTTCCTTCTATAGTTTTCTTCTAGTTATGGCCTTTTCTTTCCCAGCTAAAGAACTCCCTTTAACATTTCTTGTAAGGCTGGTTTAGTGGTGATGAATTCCTTTAACTTTTGTTTTTCTGGGAAAATTTACCTTTCAATTCTGAATGCTAACCTTGCTTAGTAAAGTATTGCTGGTGGTAGGTTTTTTTCCTTTCAGAATTTGAATATATCATGGCATGCCCTTTTGGCTTTCAGTGTTTCTGCAGAAAAATCAGCTGATTTATATGGGGTTTTTTGTTTTGTTTTGTTTTTCTTGCTGTTTTTAAGATTCTCTATTTTTACTGTTTGACATTTAAAATATTATGTGTCTTGGTGTTGACCTCTTTGGGTTCATCTTATTAGGGACTCTCTGTGCTTCCTGGATCTGGATGGTTTTTTTTTTCCTTCCTCAGGTTAGGGAAGTTCTTAAATAAGTTATCTGCTGCTTTGTCTCTTCTCTGTCTTGGATCCCTATATCAATATTAGTACACTTGATATTGTCCGAGAGGTCCGTTAACCTATTCTCATTTTTCTTCTTGCTTTTCAGCTTGGGTGCCTTCCACTATCCTGTTCCAGATTGCAGATCCATTTTTCTACATCCCGTAATCCACTGTTGATTCTTTCCAGTGTATTTTGATTTCAGTTATTTTCTTCAATTCCAATTGGCTCTTTCTTTTCTATCTCTTTATTATTCTCACTGAGCTCATCCACTCCTCTCTCATATGACCATTACTTTGAATACTTTATCAGGTAGATTGCTTATCTCCATTTCTGAATTTGCCTTCTTTCACTTGAAGCGTATACCTCTGTATTCTCATTTTGTTTTACCTTCATTTCTGTGTTTATGTCTATGAATTAAGTGGACCATCTATGTCTCCTGGTATAGAAGGAAGGGCCTTGTATAGGAACATCCTCTGTGTAGACTTTGTGTGCTTGGTATCTTTGGCTGGTTGGCTGGAGCTGTAGCAGGTGTGAGCTGGGGGTTCTGGGGCATTCTTATTTGGGGTCACTCTGGTGGGGCAGCTGGAGCTGAAGTAGGTGTAAGCTGAAGGGACTTTGGGTGGTCTGCTCGGGGATGAGCATGGCAGGATGGCTGGAGCTAAAGTGAACATGAGTTGGGGAGTCCTAGGGCACTCCATGCAGTGGGCTTCCTGGTCAGACGGCTGAAGCTACAGTGGGGGCAGGCTGGAGGGGCTCGGTGTTCTCTATGTGGGGTTGAAGCGGATACCCTGGTAAGCGATCTAGAGTTGATATGGATATGGGTTTGGAATGTCCTGGGTGTTTTTCACTTGTGTTGCCTTGGAAACATAGCTGAAGCTGTAATCGGCACTGTCCAGGAATGATCCAGTGTGTGCCACACTGGGGCCACCTTGATGAGATGGCTAGTGCTTACCTGGGCATAGATTGGGTGGGGGGGAGAGAACACTGCTTCGGCATGGCAGTGTGGGCTAGGGTTCTGGGGCTCACTGAGGTGGCTGTTCAGCTTTGGTGTTTGGACCCTACTTCTCCCTAAGCTATCCAGGTGGGAGGGGGAACATAAATAATAGCACTAGCTAGCACCTCTGACCCTAAAGAGTTTTTCTGCAGTTCCTCCACCATTTGCCAGATGCTCTAGGGGCTGGTTCCTTTCATTTCAGTTGCCCATATAAACATAGCACTTTTTTTTTCTTTTGTGCTCCAGACCAGATGACTCTGCTCCCAGTCCCTCCATGCTATCCTTCCCCACTGCAGTTCACATCAGCATCAGGGGTAGGGTTTTCATCCTTGCTGTGTCTCCATCTCTCCTTTTGTTCTCTATATAGTGCATCTATCCTTTGTCGTGTAGAAGCTGTTTAGTCAGCCCTCAGTTCTTCAGGAGGAATTGCTTTATATGTAGGTATATATTCAGTGTGTTTGTGGAGGAGGTCAGTTCAGGGTCTTTCTACATTGCTATCTTGGATTCTTTTACAACACCAATGACTGACTTATAACTAGAAGTTTGCCCCTTTTGATTCCCTTCAACAATCTCACCTATCCCTCCCCATTTCTGGCAACTACCAATCTGTTCTCTGTATGTATGAGCCTATTACTTTTGTTTTAGATTGCACATATAAGTGAGATCCCACAGAATCGGTCTTTGTCTGACTTATTTCACTAAGCATGAAGCCCTCAGTATTTCTCCATGTTGTTGCAAATGGCAACATTTCTTTTTTTATTAAATATTCCATTGTACATATATACCAGATTTTCTTTATCAATTGATGTTCATTGATGGACACTTAAATTGCATCTATGTCTTGGCTATTGTAAATAACACTGCAATGAACATGGAGTGCATATATCTTTTAAGTTAGTGTTTTCATTTTCTTTGGATAAGTACCCAGAAATGGAATTGCTAGATCATATGGGAATCCTATTTCTAACTTTTAGGACAAATACCTAGAAATGGAATTGCTAGATCATATGGGAATCCTATTTCTAACTTTTAGGAGCCTCCACACTGTTTTCCATAGTGGCTGCACCAATTTACATTCCTACCAACAGTGGGCAAGGTCTCCCTTTTCTCCACATCCTCACCAACACTTGTTAATTCTTTTTGATAATAGACATTCTAACAGGTGTGAAGTGATATCTCCTTGTATTTTTATTTAAATTTCCCTGATTAGTGATGTTGAGAACCTTTCATATACCTGTTGGCCATCTGTATGCCTTCTTTGGAAAAATGTCTACTCAGATCCTCTACCTATTTTTAATCAGATTGTGAATTTTTGCTATTGAATTGTAGGAGTTCTTTATGCATTTTGGATATTAACTCCTTAGCAGATATGATTTGCAAATATTTTCTCCCATTCAGTAGGTTGCCTTTTAAACCATTTTGTTGGTTTGCTTTGCTGTGCAAAAGTTTTTTAGTTTAATATAGTCCCACTTATTTTAGCTTTTGTTCCTTCTGCTTTTGATTTCAAATCAAAAAAAAAAAATCATTGCCAAAGCTGATGCCAAGGAGCTTACTACCTAGGTTTTTGTACAGAAGTTTTATGGCTTCAAGTATATTGTGTTCAAGTCTTCATCCATTTTGAGTTTTGGCTTATGGTGTAAGAAAGTGGCCCAATTTTATTGGTTTGCATGTGGCTGTCCAATCTTCCCAGCACCCTTTATTGAAGAGGCTGTCCTTTCCCCCTTTTATATATTCTTGGCTCCTTTGTCATTAATTAATTTACCTTACTGCATGCATTTATTTCTGGGCTTTCTGTTCTGTTCTACTGATCTATGTGTCTTTTTTATAATATAAATAATATATATAATTTAATAATATAGTATTTTGTATAATATGGTATTTTATATTCTACAGTATAGTAATTTTGATTACTATAGCTTTGTAACACAATTTGAAATCAGAAAGTAGATACTTCCAGTTTTGTCATTCTTAAGATTTCTTTGGCTATTTTTCATTATTCCATACAAATCATGGGATTCTTTGCTCTCTTATCAGAAATGCCATTAGAGCTTTGATAGAGATTTCATTGAATATATAGATTGCTTTGGATACTACTGACACTTTAACAATATTCTTCCAATCCATGAGTGTGGAATATCTTTGCATTTAATTGTGACTTATTTTCATTCATTGTTGTCTTATAGTTTTCAGAGTATATATCTTTTATCTCCTTGGTTAAATTTATTCAGGGCATTTTATTCTTTTTGATGCAATTTAAGTTGGATTTTACTAATTTCTTTCTGATAGCTTGCTGTTAGTGTAGAGAAATACAGATTTTTATTTATTGATTTTTATATCCAGAAACTTTATTTTCTAGAAACTTCAGTGAATTAATTTATTAGCTCTCGGTCTTTTGGTGGCATCTTCAGGATGTTCTATATATAATGTCATCTGCAAATAGTGACAGTTTTACTTCCTGAATGCCTTTGTTTCACCTAATTTCTCTGCCTAGGACTTTCAATACTATATTGTATAAGTGTCAAGAGTAGGCACCCCTGTCTTTTTATGGATCTTAGAGGAAAAGCTTTTAGTTTTTCATCATTATGTTAGCTGTGGGTTTGCCATATATGGCCTTTACTGCGTTGAGGTCAGTTCCCTCTAAACCCACTTTGTTGAGTTTTTATCATAAATGAATGTTGAATTTTGTCAAATGTTTTTTCTGCATTTATTGAGATGACCATGGTTTTTATCCTTCATTTCATTGATGTGGTGTACCCTACCAAATAATGAGATAAAGCCCTCAAAGATATCAGAAACCTCAACATCTGCCCTTTTGCATTGTGATTTGATGTGTAATGATGCAAGGCTAAAATTAAGAAAACTATAGAAGATATCATAACCTTGACACTTATAAAACATCGAACATGTTTCTTAGACAATTACCTTACAAATTCTAATGTGGCTAATATTTGTGTTTTTGAAAAGAAACCTAATACAAAAGGAAAAATGTCAAGTATAGCTAAAGGAGAATAAAGTAAGGATACATATGAGCAGTGAATTGTGCATTCTAACCAAATGGAATGTGTTAGGGCTTGCTAACTAGATTATTTGCAGATTTCCTCTTTTTTTTTTTTTTTGAAACCACCACTCACCCAGAAGTCATCATTTAAATTTGGACAGTGGTCAAGCTGTCTTAATTACCTACTCCTTCCCCAGCTTTAGTTCCTTCTGCTTACTCTACCATCACATAATTGCCTGTGGCAGTTCACATACATTCTGATCTCTACTGGGTAATCTGATATGAACAAATATGAATAGCTCTTTTGACTCTTCAGAAATAGGCATATGTTATATGATAAACACTTGATTTAATGTAGAGCTCCTTCCCATCCTTCCCCATTCCAGATAAAGCTATTCTTAAAATGCTGAGATCGCCCATTAAGATCCAAAGTCACAATATACTTGACAAGTAAATCCTTTTACAAGGAGTAGGAGTAGTAGTGAGTCATCATAGTGTTTATATACTATATAACCCCAAACCTCAGCAGCTTAAAACAATAAATTTATTCTCATATTGCATGTTCAATGCAGATTTTCAAGGGGCTTTGTTCCACATGGTCTTCACTCCAGGGCTTAAGCTGACAGAGGCTCCTTTTAAATACATGCTTCCATGATTGCAGTAGCAAGGAAAAGTAAAAAATCATGTGCTGGCCCTGCCCAGAAATATCACCTGTCACTTCCACTCACAGATCATTGGCAAAGGAAGTCACATGGCCACAACCAAGCTCAATAGTGCAGAATGTAGAACCTTCCCACAGGTAGGGACATGACATAACTTTGAACAAGAAGACAGCTTCCATGATGACAATCTAGTTCAGGAGATAATCTGCAAGAATAAATATTTCAGCAACTAATAAAAGATGACAGCTGACAGCTTATGACAATATAGCTCCTGATATGTAGCATTAGTAGGAGTCTTTGAGGTGTTCCAATAAATGACATGTGGTTCCCCATATGGGTGTTGAGTTGACTTAGAAAAAGGCAAGAGTCCGCAGTTGAAACCAAAATGTCACCATTATTAATGAAGGCTAGATAGAAGACACAGCTCAGAAAGAACCAAGTATTTTCTTCACCTTTAATCATATGTTGGGACAGCCCACACTAGAGAAAGCTTGAGTCCACACATGGATTATACTTGGGCCTCTGCTTCCTATTGGTCCAAAAAGAGCAGAATAATCATACCCCACATGCTCAAGTTCTATGGTATTTTCACTCCATCTAACTGAGAAATGTGGACCAATGACAAATGCTCACTAACAGAATGCTCATTCTGCCTCTTTGCACAGAAGAAACAAGAAGCCCCCTAGACAGGAATATTAAGCTCTTTTCATATGGAAGAAAGAGAAAGAAAGGATTCCTGTCTCCACTATATACTAACTTAAATTACTAGGATTTTTGTTTTTTGTTTTCTCTTTCATTGAATTATAAACTCCTCATAGGACTAGCATCTTGCATAGTATTAAAACTCTATAAAAAAGTCAAATACTTGTTGAATGTCATACTATTGTATAACAAATAATCACTTCAAGATCATAATCATAGTAATAATAGATACCTTTACTAACAGAAGAATTTTGTACAGACTTCTTATAAACATTATCTGTCAAATGTGATCATTCACTTCATAATTTAGTGGAACTCCATCTTTAAAAGTAAAAGAGAGGGTGCCTGGGTGGCTCAGTTGGTTAAGCGACTGCCTTCGGCTCAGGTCATGATCCTGGAGTCCCGGGATCGAGTCCCGCATCGGGCTCCCTGCTCAGCAGGGAGTCTGCTTCTCCCTCTGACCCTCCTCCCTCTCATGCTCTCTGTCTCTCATTCTCTCTGTCTCAAATAAATAAATAAAATCTTTAAAAAAATAAAAATAAAAAAATAAAAATAAAAGTAAAAGAGAATGAAAGCTTTGTGATAATATCATACATCATTAAGAAGTTTCCAACAGCTAGATGGCCTTACATAATATAGAATTGAAAGTATGCTAAGGGAAAAAAAATTAGTAAAAAAATTTATTACCTGCCCACTCCAAGCAGCAGAAGAAAAACACACATGCATACATGATTTCCAAGTTAAAAAGACAAAAGCATTTTTATTCAAGATGTGAGGGATGACACAGAATGCTATAAAATAAATTTATGGCAAGACACATTAAAATGGCAGCATTTGAATTATCAGACTGAAACTAGCATACTTTAATATTTTACTTTATGAAAAGGAAAATATTTTAGTACAATAAAACCAGGGCTTATATCTTCCAAGTCTGTGCTGGTAGCTGACCAGACTGAGAGCTCAAATAAAATTTACCTTCATTGTCTTTTCAGTAGAGACACATTTTTGTCATGTGCTAATCCATAACTTAAAACTTTAGTAAATTAGTAATTAATAGCATTATTAATTACTAAACTACTACTAATAATATTAATACCCCAGAATAACATTCAGACAACTAACAATATGAAGTGTTGTTGATATGGAACTCCTAGAACTCCTGCATTGCCAGTGGAATAGGAAATAGTACAGCTACTTTGGAAAACAGTTTGGCAGTGTCTTACCCACCACACCTTACATATACACCCTACATACATCATACAACCCAAAAATTTCACTAAGTTTTTATACCAGAGAGATGAAAAAAATGTTTGCAGAAATACTTCTATTATAATGTCCATTGCAACATTATTCAAAAGAGCCAACAACTGGGAATAAAAACCTCTAATGTCCATTAACTGATAAAGGTATAAACAGAATTGGAATATTATCCCCCACTGAAAATGAACAAACTACTAATAAGCACAACACAAATGAGCCTCAACATTATGCTAAGTAAAAAATGTCAAATGCAAAAGACTACATTTTCACTTCATTTATGTGAAATTCCAGAAAAGGCTAACTATAGTGAAGAAAAGATGGCTTGAAAGCAGTGATGAAAATTTTCTGTATCTTGATTGTGGTAGTAGTTACACAAGTGTACATAACTGCAAAAGTTCATCAGCCTGTACACGTAATAGGTGAATCTTCTTTTGTGTAAATTATATCAATAAATCTGGGAGAGGGTAACTTCACTAATCAAATATAAAACAATATAGTCTACTGTAGAAATATTTAAAATCATAAAATTTTTAACGTAGAGTATCATATTAAAAATTCCAAAAAACTTCAGTCATATTTTCAGGCATATATGAAAAGCATTTAAGTAAATGATAAAAGAATAACGAATATTAGGGCCAAATAATGAAAATTAAGGCCATTAGAGTTGATGGATCTCTGTATATACAGTGCTTTGAAAAAAATTGAAGTATTATATAAACACAAACATACCAGAAACCAAAACTACCTGAACTTCTACAATGTTGTTCTGTAATGCTAAACTTAACACTTCCCTAAACTCTCCACCTTCATCCCCTAAACTACCCATGGGAAACTTATCTAATGGCAATTCATTCATAGCACTAAGTGTGGATTTGTAACACACTTGTATTTTGTAAACAAAATATTTTAAAATATAGAAAGGAAATATTTTGAAAATCAAATACATAAGACTAAGGTATTTCTTATATAATCAGAGTGTCTACTAATAATAAACTGTGTTCACGGTGGAAAGACTAAGATCAATACATCTTGGGTTTATACCCCACCAATTTCCTTTAAAAAAAAAATCTGTAATCCATTTAATTCTTAAATCCCAGTACTAAAAATCTCAGCACTGTTTTTAAAAAATATTTTTAAATATAACAATCACACAAAAAATGCAATTTCACACCAAAGGAAATGACAAAAAATGTACAAGATGTTCTTTCTATAAAATTTCCAGACCATACTCAAAGCCCCATAAAGTGGTTCGAGAAAACCTACATCAGTATCTTAGAATATACATGAGAATTTTCATTTCTTACCTCTTTAAAAAAATCAGTATTAGTTATCTTTTAAGTTATCAAACACAAACTAAACTATGAACATATCCACCCAATAGCTGGAAGGATCCTGATATTGAGCACTGTTGATTTCTAGGACTTCATTATGACTTACTTTACTGATGATAGTAATATTTGAGAGACTTCTTAATGATGTATGATATTATCACAAAGCTTTCATTCTCTCTCCAGCAGCATGCATGGATGCCAGGAGCCTACAAAATGTCTTTTTGGTTCTCCCACAGGTAACTCATGTTTATCATTTTCTAAAGCAAACCCCTCATCTCTTCACTATCACTACCCTATATCTGTTCTCTATAATTGACACCACTATCTACTCGGTTGCCCAAACCAGAAAACTGAGCATAATTCTCAACAATACCTCCTTGTTCAGTCCTTCTATCCAAGCAAACACTAGTGCAGATTGTACCTCCTATCTCTTAAAATTGTCTTTTCTCTACTTCCCTATTCCTATCACCATCACTTCTTGCCTAGATTACTATTTTGGCATTCTAAGTGATCTTTCTGCCTCCACTCCCTTCTCACCAATTCACTCTTCACAGTGTAACTGGAGTAATTATGCAAAGACTTTACTGCAAGCATCTTGCTTCCTTCAGGAAGTCATCCCTGAATTCCCCATGTTTCAGTGAGTTGCCTTCTGTGCACCTAGGGTATTCTGTGGTTCCTTGATCATGGTACTAATCACACTTTATTTTATGGACTGCTTATTTGTATCTCCTGCTAGACTGAGTTACATAGGGACAAAAACTCTGCCACTCTTAATAACTTTTGTAGCCCTAGTGACTTGCAAAGCTTTGTACTGATAGTAGGTGCACATTAAATATTGAATCAGTGAATGAATAGATGAATAATTTCCAATAGAGCCATTGAATAAACAGATTAGGAAGCAGTAAAATTAGAACCTACCCCACAAGAACATGATTTAAGATGTGTAACATGTTCAGGATTAAAATGAAGGCTTTCTTAGGCAGATCAGATGGAGAACATTGATCATATAATGGCCTAGCTTGGTACAATAGACAAATTTGGGAGAGACATACCTGGACATTGAGCAGTAGCAGTGGGTCTGATTAATGGAACATGGGCCCAGTCATTCTGGATAACTTGGCCACCAGTAAGCCCAATTGGTCTTCAAGTGCCAAGCCATTATCTTTTATATGGTTCTCAAGTGTCAGCACTGGCGCATCTACCAGTGAGCTCTCACAATATTCCAGATAGGCTTAGGTCTCATTAGGAAGGATTTAATCATCTATGAACTTGGTGCTACTTCCTTGCCTGGAATTTACTTTATTTACTGGGATCCTATTTCTCCCCAACTTTGGAACTGAGGCTTTGACTATATTTTTATATCTTATGTGGGAATCCATCTACATTTTCCACCCCATAGTATGTTTCTCCTTACTTAGCAAAGCAATGTAAAGATGTCTTGAAAATGTAAGTCTAGATGCTACTGAAAAAAAAAAAACTTCCCATAATTTAACTATATAGACTAGTACTGGTATATTACTTCTATAAACAGAGCATCCAAAATGAAGGTATTAGACTCAGACAGTTTTTCCACAGGGTACCTGTGTTTCAGAAATGAAAAAAAAAAAAAGTCACTCTCTCTTCTTCCAAAAAAGTACAAAGGGATGTATGGAAGAAAAAAATGAAAGATACTGAAAAGGGATATTTTGTCTGATTATTAGGGCCTTTCACATTTCATACTAGTGAGTTTAGACTTCATTGACTAGACAAAATATAATTAGGAACATTTATCCAGAAAAATGGCAGGAGATTAACTCAAATCTCAGGAGGATGTTAAGCACTGTGTATATAAAACTAAGAAAGAAGCCTACCATAAAGCAGGTTCCAGAATAGTTTTGGGGATAAAAAAGCTGTTCTAATGAAGTGTCCTTTCTCAAAAAATTGTTTTTAAGAGGAATTATTTTACCTTATTTTTTGTTTTTGTTGACTAAAAGAAGCCATTTAAAATGATAGAGATTAGTGAATCCCATTTCCCTAAGCTTGTAACATCAGTTGCTTAATACTACAAAGGAAGAAATGGGAATTTAAGAGAATTGTTCATATAAGAACAACTTTGTCACATCATTATCCTCAGTTTATTAGATTTATCAGGATCATATTAAATACACAGTGATACTTAGAATATTTTGGTATTTCTTTCTCTACCTGGTGAAGGACACCTTTTGGGACTGAAGTCATTTTGTCAACAAGCTTAGAGGGAAGGCTGAAAAATAAAACTGTGGGAGCTCCAAAACATCTTGGGACTTCTGTAAACTTCTGTAGACTTATATTCTAATATAATAGAATATAAGAAAATATATGAATGTTATTTGCCAGTGTTTTTCTTATGTTCTTAAAATATATGAATTTTCATATATTCATTATATGAAATATAATTCATATTTCATTAAATATATGAATGTTATTTGCCAGTGTATTTCTTATGTTCTTATATTTTAACTCTGCCCTAGAGTTGATTATTCTTTTTAATTATGTTATGTTAGTCACCATATAGTACATCATTAGTTTTTGATGTAGTGTTCCATGATTCAGTGTTTGCGTATAACACCCTGTGCTCCATGTAATACGTGCCCTCCTTAAGACCCATCACTGGGCTAACCCATCCCCCCAGTCTGTTTTAAAAAGAATGAAGATGAATAGGCTCATATACCTTGATGCAGAATTATTTATGAACAAATGTATTATATTGGCTTGGATTATAGAGCAGAACATGTAATGTTCCCTAACTTTTGTAATTGTAATTGAAAACTGAGCCATAGTCTGTTCTCTTATGCTTTCATAAGCAGTCATAATAGAAGTAATATTCAAGAAGCAAAAATACTAAAGTAAATTCTGTACTTCATCAGAGAGAAAATAGTTAATAGAACAAGATAAAAATGATCTTTTATCTTTAACCAAAACAAATGGAAGAGTAACTGGACATTTCAGTTCAAAGTAATTAATCAACCAATGATGGCTTGAAAATGGTTTTGCTTTTATTGCCCCACCAGGTCATTCTGACAGCCTTGAACTCACTAGATAATTACACAACTCCTCATGTTGTGTACATGCATCCAGGATAAACGTGAAGGCTTTGTAGGACTCAATAAAGAAAATGAAATCTCCAAAGAAATGGCATTTAGAGTATAAAATCCTTCTTCCCTCTGACAGGATAATAGGAAGTGTTTTTATTTTTAATAATTCATGAGTGTAAATGTATTACCAATTTCTTAAACAGACTCTCTTCATTATAAACACAACTTTAAAATTACCACACATACTATTTGCATCTCATTTATATTTAACACCAATAAAAAGGACCCATTTTAATGCTGTTGGCCACTGAAAAGTCTGTGACCTAAGCAAAATTACAACTCACTCCAAGAACAGGATGGCTCTGCTCTAAGTCTTTTGGCAAAGTCTAGGACTTTAATGACCTTAAACAAGCAGGGCAGGCAGTCACATTGCCTGAGAACTCCAGAGCTTTTGCACAGTTTATTCTTGTTGAAGCAAGCTAAGGCAAAAGCTTTGGCAGAAATCTTAACATGGGGGCAAAGTGTTTCAAGTGGTTATTTTTCTGCATGTAACTCCTTATGGCTGGGTTAAAAAAAGAGGTTGTTTATAGAGCGCTTTGACTGAGATATTGTCAGATCTCTTTCCCTGGATATAGTACAAAGGAAGGAGTCCTCTGCTGGCATTTTTGTACCTAAGTCCTTATAAGAACATGAATAGAAAGTGCATGCTTGTTGAGGGTAGGTTATAACTTCTGGAAAACTGATTAATCTTTTTTCTTGGAGTCCTTCAGAAGTTAGAAGTGGGGACAGGGAGAGAATCACCGCCTACCTGCCATCCTCACTGTGAGAAGGTCCATGTTCAAAAGAGAATAATCACTTTAAACATCTTTGGTTTTCAAACTGTAGATTAAAGAAGCAAGAGTAAGATGGTATATAAATGATCAAATAAAAATAAGCTAATGACATTAAGAAAGCCATCTGCAACATCAGAAACCATGGTGGGACTTGAGGCAAGGAAAACCCACCATTTCAAGGTGCCCATTGAAAGTGTTACTGGAAGGAGGGAATAGCAGTATTTGATACTTCCCAATGCCATCCTCCCTGCAGACTAGTACAACAGATATAAATGCCAGGATCAGCTCTTTAATTTCACAGGAGGGAATCCTGGTGAAAATTTATTTAAAGTACTAAAGGAAAAACTATGCCAAAACACAACCTAGAATTCGTCAAAAATACTGAGACTTCCAATAGAAACATAATTAAAATTTTTTCAACAGATGAAAAAAGATGAAAGAAAACATGCAATAACTTTTTAATGGCTGTTTTTTACATATCAATGAGCTAAATATTGAAGATAAAACCATTCACAGAAATATAATTCCTGCCTTCTCAGAACCCTAGGGACTATATCAGCATGGCTGTCGTAAAAATTCTGTGAAGACTAATAAAAACTGTATGTGACTAGTTGTGCAACTCTGATTAATTTCAGCAAACATCCTCATTCAAGGTAAAGTTGCTGTCCTCTGGGAACTTTCCAGATTATTAGAGATCTATGCCCAAATAGGAAAGGTAACCTGTTAAAAAGAACACATAAGGTACATAAAATTACAGATATACATCAAAATGAGAATGTATCTCCAATGGGAAGATGATTTTTATGAAGATTCTACTTTAACAGAGTCTTAGAAGATAGATGGAATTTTGTGGAAGAACAGAGAATAGAAGCATGGGGTGGAAGTCAGAGAAAACTCTTTTAACTGATCAAGGTCAACCATAACAGATAGAATCCTCAAGAGCAGACCCTTTTCAGATGTGTTTCAGGGCCTCAAACTTGTTGAGTCATAGAAATGCTTTTCCCTTCTTAAAATACTCCCTTTTGTCTTTCAATGCATCATTCTCTTCCAACTTTCCTCTTAACCACTGGTGGCTCATTCTCCTATTACTGCTCCCCCACCCTGCCTTTGTTCATGTCCTAATGTTGCTATTCTTCAGAAGTCCATTCTTAGCTCTTCAGTCTTCTCACCCCACATATTCTCCCAAAGCAATCTCCTCAATTTCCATGACTTTCTTTTCTATCCATATACTAATGACTCCCAGATCTATAACTTTAAAACCAGGTCTCCCCCACTGAACTCCAAACATATATTCCTTATTCTGAATCTTTATATGGATATTTCAAATTCATTCAAGCACACGTCCAAATGGGAATTCTTTCTCTGTCAAGGACTGTGCTGCTTCTCTGGTGTTCCCCATCTTAATAAATAGCGTCTGGCCAAGCCTGCAATCTTGGTGTCATCACTGATTTTTTTGTTTCTTGTATTCCCATTACCCTCAGGAAATACTCAAATGTGAAATTATTTACTTCTCTCCATTTCCACTTGCCCCCATTCTCATCTAAAGCACCATTATATTTCACCTGAGCAGTTTTAAGAGCTGGCTCCCCAACTCTAGCTTCATACCTTTTAAGTCCTCCTCTGTCCTGCAGCCAGGAAGATAATATTAAAATCTAAAGTTGTTCATGTCATTCCCTGCTTAAAACCCTTGAATGGTTTTTCCATTACATTTAGCATGCTTATGTTCATTAACACAGCATTTAAAGCTTTCTGCAACTGGCCCCTGCCTAACTCTCATTTCTCACCATTTCCCCCCTTTCATACTCTAAGATCAAGCATGCCAAATTTCCAATGGTTTTTTGAAGACTATACTTTCTCACTAGTCCATGATGCTCCACTTTGTATATGCTGTTCTCTCTATCCCTCCCCCATTCCCACCACACATCTTCTGGTTAATTTATTTCTTCAGGTCTCAGCTGAAACATCACTTTCACAGGAACCTCTATTCACGGTGCAATTACAATCCCTATAATTACATTTTTTGGTAATGCTCTTTACAATTTATTGCATTTATTGTAAATGTCCGTTACCCCAAATACAAGTTTCTTTAAGTCAGGTCATAGGTTTACTTTGTTCAAAACTATATCCCCAGAATCAAGTGTATATTCTGGCACAAAGTAGTAGGAATTCCATGCATTTATTGTTCAATGAATAAAGGATACTCTAGTTTTATTTTAAGAGCCTTGGGGGAAATACAGAACTATGCTAGAAAGGTAGGTTGGAAACAAATTGTAAAGAGCCATTAATGCCATATTAAAAATGTAGATCTTATCTGGAAATATGGGGACCCATTCACACAACATCCAAATTCTAATGAGGCAGGAAAATGTGGCAGATTTGAAGCAGCCTGCCTAAAAGAATCTAGAAAAGCTGGTGCAGATTTTAAAAAGTGATACTCATGAAAGTTCTTTAGAGTGCTATTTATATTTCCCTCAGACTCCAAGTTATAAAGTTAAAACCTGGCTTAAGGACAAAAATTCCCTGTTAAAACTGACTGCTTCTTCCAAAAATAAAATTGATTTTTGAGCAAGTAAAGTGACCATTTTGACCAGGACCATTTTTGTATGTATGCTTGTGTGTGAGCATTGTGTGTCTTAATTTTTATTCCCCATCTCCTAGCCTACAAAATAGTTTTGTTTGCATATGTGTACTATAAGAACTAAGTTAAGCTTGCTCCCTTTCCATTCTTTTCAATGTGTACCCTAACTCCTAGCCACATGGTTCTGGGGAGTCCCATGAATTTCTGACACCTATTCTTTCTGTCAAGAATATCTTCCATGCTTGCTACTATCCTTCATGTCTTCCTAGAACTCATTTAAGTCTCCTGTGAAAACTTCCTGAACTTTTACTCTTCACAAGATGAATCCCTCTCTCCTTTCTGTTCTCAATGAAATATGTGTACCACTATGTTAAAATTGCTTTATATTTGCTTATCGTGTGCCCAGTGCCCCCATTATACTGAGTTACGTTAGTACAGAGAATCCAAAAGAGATTTTATTCAAGTATGGTCCCCCAAACAGCACACTTGTGAGCTTGTTAAAGATGTAGACATTCAAGGGGCACTTCAGTGGCTCAGTCGTTAAGCGTCTGCCTTTGGTTCAGGTCATGATCCCTGCTTGGCAAGAAGCCTGCTTCTCCCTCTCCCACTCCCCCTGCTTGTGTTCCTGCTCTCGCTATCTCTCTCTCTGTCAAATAAATAAATAAAATCTTTAAAAAGTAGACATTCAGGCCCCAATCCATACCACAAAATCTATGGTATAACGTATCCCCAGTTTATTTTTAATCACAATAAAGTTTGAAAAGCATCTAGTATGGTTAACACTTAAAAATGCTCAATACAGCCTTGCTTGATGGATGGATTAGGCATAGAAAATCTGGGAGGGACATTTGATGTACTCATATCAGTGTACAGATATGGTTTGGGAATTTATCTTGGTACACAGTAGATAACCTGGACAATGCATTAAATTTACGGAGCACAAAACATCACTCAAAGCCATAAAATGATGAAAGACATTGATGCATACCTGGAGTTTTTGGCGGAGAATGTTAAAGTATTCTGCAAAGTGAAGATTTTTTTAAAAATCACTATAGCTTGGGCTCCCTGCTCAGCAGGGAGTCTGCCTCTCTCTCTGACCCTCCCCCCTCTCATGCTCTCTATCTCATTCTCTCTCTCAAATAAATAAATAAAATCTTTTAAAAAAATCACTATAGCTTGACATATTTTGGATTAGAACTATTTCACTGTGTTCAAATATTTTTTTCTTTCTTCCATATTTTCTTCCTCTCCTTCCTGCATAAATTTATGTATGGAACTTAGTTAACTCAGACTGTCAGCTGGTAAAACTGTCTTCAGAGACATATATGAAAGTATACTAAATTCAAGGACAGGAATTTGCAGGATTGGTGGATTATGAGGCAGCACACAGTCTGAAGCACATCAAGAGCTGTAACTCTAGCAGGGCTTGGAACAAGGTAAGGACTACAGAAAGGTAGAATAGAGAACCTGTGAACTTTCCAGATTCTTCCTCTAAAAGAAATAAAATGAAATTACTCCAATTATTTTCAGTTACCGAGGCCAAGAGAGGCTTTCTAAATTCCCAAATGGTGTTTCACCCCTCATGAATATGAAAAGGCACTGAGATAGAGGCAACTGAGGACATCTCAAAGGACAAGACATGAACAAGCAAGGGGGGCTGACACAGAGATAAGGAAAGAAATGATGAGTTTGTTTTCTCTTTCTGTGAAAGTTTTAATTCCCACATTTCCATTACTTAATGTGTCATTATTTTACTTTTCAGCAGTTGGCAAACTCGGAGCATTCCAACATTTATTTTAAAATTGGTAGTCAACACACATCAGATTTTTATATTGCCTCAAAGGAAAATTCTCAGAAGAAATCTAAAGCTTTACTATAAATTTACCTTGGGAAGTTGATCCTAAAGTTTTAGACATCAGTATATACTCCTGACCAAAGGTTTAACTCCAAAGGTTATGATGACGCAGACTGATAAATCTAGCTACATAATCCAGACAAAAATTATGTGTCAACACTGATGGGTAACCCTTTTCATTGCCTGTTAAATAAAGGTCAAATGCCAAACTGGCATTGAAGGTCCTTATAATAATATGACTCCAGTTTGAATTTGAATGTTCAATCTTTATTTCCACCCTGCTGCTACACTCTAAACAAAGTAGAACAAATTGTGTTTCTGTATGCATACTTTATGGCCTTTGTGATTTTGCTTTTTTCACTTGGGATTCCCTTTCTTCCCATATTTCTGGATCCAAAACCTCTATCATGTGCTTATCACCCAGAGCAAATGACACTTCCACTGACCCTCCAAAGATCCCCAAAAGCTGGAAATGTACTCTTTCAAACCTCATACTCTGTAAGCTTTACCTCCTATTTTTATGTCCATGTTGAAAGCAACTGGAATTTTTCTTAATAGTGGTAAAGTATGCCATCTTGGTGTTCTTGTTTGTAACCGATATAGTGATTTCTATTATATAGAATGATTGTTAAGTATTCAGTCAAATGATAAGACAACTATAACCTTTTGTTATTGTTCTCCCTTATACTCACATTTCCATTTTGATCCTATTTCTTCTAAAATTCCTCAAGTCATTATCACTGCAACTTCCTCCCATAGAATTCTTAGGGGAAACTGGGCTAATGCATAGCATAATTTCCTTCCTTTGAAAAAAACTGGATTATATTCCTGGCCCAATGCCAATACCTGAAACTTAGTTGGCCTTTAATAAATATTTGAAGGAATCCGTAAACTGTCCTGTCAAAACAATGTCTAACATGAGTGGCATAAAGTTATGAAGCCACTCTGGGATTTTGTGGCCATTTCTGCTTTGTGGCATAGCCATTGTCTCCAGATGATACCAAGTGTTCTTTTTGTTTCCCTCCAGCTTTGAGATATAATTGACAGAAAACATTGCGTAAGTTTAAGGTATACAATGTGATGACTTGATAAGCATTTATATTGATGAAATGATTACCAAAATAAGGTTAGCTAACACATCCATCACTTCACATAACTATTTTCTCGGAAGAACAGTTAAAACTTACTCTTAGATACCTTCAAGTACCTAATATAGTATTTAACTATAGTGACCATGCTGTATATTAGATCCTCTGAACTTTTTCATTTTGTAACTGGAAATCTGTAGCCTTTAACCAACATCTTCCCACTTCCCCAACCCCCAGTAACCACAGTTCTGTTTTTTAGTTTGTACATTTAAGTGAGATAATACAGTATTTGTCTTTCTCTGATTTATTTTACTGAGCATAATATCCTCAAGATGCATCTGTGTTGTTGCAAATGGCAAGATTTCCTTTTTATGGTTGAATAATATTTCATCCTGTGTGTATGCATGTGTTTTTCCATTTATTTGTCAATGGACACTTATGTTTCCATTTGTTGGCCATTCTAAATAATGCCGTAATGAACATAGGACTGCAGATATCTTTTTAAGATTATAATTCTGTTTCCTTCGGATAAATACCCAGAACTGGAATTGCTGGATCATATGGTAGTTCTATTTTTAATTTTTTGAGGGAACTCTATACTCTATAGTCTCCATAGTGACTATACCCATTTAGATGCCCACTAACAATGTACAAGGGCTCCCATTTCCCCATATCCTCACCAACACTTGTTAGTTCTTGCCTTTTTGATAATTGCCTTTCTAACAGGTGTGGGGTGATATTGTAGTTTTAATTTACAATTCCCTAATGATTAGTGATGTTGAGCATCTTTTCAGGTACCTGTTGTCCTTTTGCATATCCTGTTTGGAAAAAACATTCAGTTCTTGTGTCATTTTTTAAATTGAGCTGTTTGGGGTCTTTTGCTATTGAGTTGTATGAGCTCTTTATATATTTTGGATATTAACCCCTTATCAGATGTGTGACTTACAAATATTTTCTTGCATTTTGTAGGTTGTCTTTTCTTTTTTGTTACTTTTACTGTACAGAAGTTTTTAATATAGTCCAATTTATTAACTACCTTTTGTTG
Source organism: Neomonachus schauinslandi (assembly GCF_002201575.2). Taxonomy (NCBI): domain Eukaryota; kingdom Metazoa; phylum Chordata; class Mammalia; order Carnivora; family Phocidae; genus Neomonachus; species Neomonachus schauinslandi. The sequence goes on along the minus strand of NC_058406.1, from coordinate 130,199,333 downwards.
CTTGTGTTTAGTGCCCTATCCATAAAATGATTGCTAAGACATATGTTAAAAGGCTTTTTCCCCCATATTTTCTTCTAGGGTATCTATGAATTCAGGCTTTATGTTTAAACTTTTAATACATTTTGTTTTTGTAAAATTAAGGATCCAGCTTTATTCTTCATGTGCCTCCAGCTTTGTTTTCATTCTGAAGATTGCCTTGGCTGTTGGGGTCTTTTGCTTTTCCACAAAAATTTAGGATTCTTTTTATATTTCTGTGGAAAATGCCATTGGATTTTTTATAAGGGATTGCATTGAATATATAATTGGCTCTAAGTAGTATGGGCATTTTAACTCTCCAGGTTCATGGACATGGATATCTTCCTATTTCTGTCTTTGATGTCTTTCATAAATATCTTGTAGTTTTCAGTATACAAATCTTTCGCCTCCTCAGTTAAATTTATACCTAAGTATTTTATTGTTTTTGATGCTACTGTATATTGGATTGTTTTCTTTATTTTTTTTTCAGATAGTTCATTGTTAGTGTATAGACATGCTACTGACTTTTTCATGTTATTTTGTATCCTACAACTTTACTGAATTCATTTATGCTAACAGTTGTTTGGGGGGAAAGTCTTTAGAGTTTTTATATAAGATCATGTCATCTGCAGATAGAGACAATTTTACTTCTTTCTTTCCAATTTGATGCATTTTACTTTTTTCTTCTTTCATTAATGTGCTAATGACTAGGACTTCTCATACTATGTTGAATCATAGTGGTGAGAGTGGGCAACCTGATTTTGGAGAAAAAGATTTTCACTTTTCACCATTGAATATGAGGCTAACTGTGGGTTTGTCATATGTGGTCTTTATCATGTTAAGGTATGTTCTTTCTATACTTAATTTGTTAAGGGCTTTTATCAAAAAAGGGATTGAATTTTGTCAAACCTTTTTCCACACCTTTTGAGGTGATCGTATGATTTTTATTCATCTTCCTATTAATGTGGTGAATTACATCAATTTTCTTACATTGAACCATCCTTGCATCTCAGAGATAAATCTCATATGTCATAGTGTGTGATCATTTTAAAATGTTATTGAATTCAGTTAGTATTTTGTTGAATATTTGTATCTATATTGGCAAATAGTTTTCTTGCAGTGTCCTCTGGCTTTGGTATCAGGGTAATGCTGGCCTTGTAAAATGAGTTTGGAAGTATTCCCTGCTCTTCTAAATTTTGGAATAATTTAAATACTGGCATTGATCATTTTTAAACGTTTGGTAGAATTCACCAGTGAAATCATCTAATCCTGGGATTTTCTATGTTGGAAGGTTTTTGATTACTCTTTCAATCTCCACAGTTGTTGATCTATTCTGATTTTCTATTTTCATGATTCATTCTTGGTAGGTTGTATGTTCCTAGGAATTTCCATTTCTTCTGTGTTATCCGTTTTTGATTACATACAGTTTATATTATCCTCTTATCCTTTGAATATATGTAGTGTCAGTTTTAATGTCTTCTCTCATAATTTTGTTTGAGTTCTTTTTTTTTTTCTTGGTTCTTAGCCAAAAGTTTATCAGTTTTGTTTATTCAAAAACCACCTCTGTTCCATTGATATTTTTCTGTTTTTCTAACTGTTTTACTTCTCTAATTTCCATTATTTTCTTTTTTCTGCTAACTATGCACTTTAGATTCTTTTCTAATTTCTTGAGTTATAAAGTTCTTTATTTGATATCTTTCTTTTCTCTTAATGTAGACATTTGTCACTGTAAACTTGCCTCTTGAAACTGCTTTTGCTCCATTCCATAAGTTTTGGCTGTTACATTTTCATTTTTTTGTCTCAATACTTTATGAATTCTTCTTAGACCCACTAGTTGTTCAGGAGCATATTGTATACTTTCCATACACTTGTGAATTTTTCCTTTCTCTTGTTACTGATTTCTAGCTTCATACCATTGTTGGAAAAGATACTTCATATGATTTCAATCCTCTTAAATTTGTTAAGGCTTGCTTTGTGGCCCAATATATCTATCCTGGAGAACCATCCATGTGCCCTTGAGAATAACATGTCTTCTTATGCTGTTGGAGAAAACATTCTATATTTGTCTTTTAGGTTCATTTGGTTTATAGCATTATTCAAATCCACTGTTCCCTTGTTTTTCTGTCTAGATGGTCTATTCAATGTCAAAGTACAGAATTAAAATCCCCTACTATTATTGTATTGCAATATATTTCTACACTCAGTTCCATTAATATTTGCTTTAAATATATAGGTGCACCAATGTTGGGTGAATATGTATTTACAATTGTTATATCCTCTCAATGAATGGACCTTTTTATCCCTATATAGTGACTTTCTAAGTCTCCTGTGACCAATTTTAACGAAAATATATTTTTTCTGATTTAAGTATAGTGACTCCTAGTCTCTCTTAGTTAGCATTTGCATGGAATGTCTTTTTCCATCCCTTCACTTTGTCTATGTGAGCTAAAGTGAATCAGTTGTAGGCAGCATATTGTTGGATTTTGGGTTTGTTTGTTTTTGTTTTGAATCCATTTAGCAACTTGGTCTTTTGATGGGAGAATTTAGTCCACTTACATTTAAAGTAATTTTTGACAAGTAACTACTTACTAGTGTCATTTTGTTAATTGTGTTCTACTGGTTTTTAAATTTCCTTGTTGCTTTCTTCCTTTCCTGCAGCCTTCCTTTGTTATATATCTTTTTGTAGTGGTATGCTTTAATTTTTTTTATCTTTTATGTCTCTATTATAGGTTTTTTCCCTTATGGTTACCATGAGACTACATAAAACAACAGTTTACTTTGACACAACAGACCCTTACCTTCAAATACATATAAAAACTATACTTCTCTTTCCCCCACATTTTATACTATTAATGTCCTACTTTACATCTTTTTTTAAATTAAAATATAATTGGCATGCAATATCCTATTAGTTTCAGTTGTCTGTCATAGGGATTCAAAATTTTTATATATTATAAATGATTCCCATGATAATTCTAGTTACCAACTGTCACCAAAGTTATTACAGTGTTATTAACTATATTTCCTATGCTGCATATTACATCCACATGACTCATTTATTTTATATCTGGAAAGCTGTACCTCTTAATTCCTTTTACCTATTTTGCCCACCCCAACCCCACTCCTCTCTAGTAACCAACAGTTTCCTGTATCTATGAGTCTGTTTCTGTTTTATTTATTTGTTTTTTTAGATTCCACATGCAAGTGAAATCATATATTTATTTTTCTTTGACCTATTTTACTTAGCATAATATCTTCTAGTTCCATCAACATTATTGCAAATGACAAGATTTCTTTTTTTATGGCCAAGTAATAATATTACTGTGTATGAGTGAGTGTGTGTGTGTGTGTGCGCGTGCGTGCATGCACGCACACACAGGCACATACCACGTATCTATTTTATCCATTTATCTGTCAGTAGATGCTTAGGTCAATTCCATATCTTGGCTATTGTAAATAATACTGCAGTGAACATAGGAGTGCATGTTTCTTTGAATTGGTGTTTTCATATTCTTCAGATAAATACCCAGAAGTGTAATTCCAAGATTGTATTGCAGTTCATACTGTTTTCCATAGGGGCTTCACTAATTGACATTCCCACCAACAGCATATGAGGGTTGTTTTTTCTCCACATCCTCACCAAAACTTGTTCTTTGTTGTTTCTATAATAATAGGCAACCTAACATGTGTGAAGTGATATCTCAGTTGTGGTTTTGATTGGTATTAAAATGATCATCTTTTTATGTGCCTGTTGGCCATCTGTATGTATTAGGAAAAAAATTTCTACTCAGGTCCTCTGCCAATTTTTAAATTGGGTTGTTTTTTGGATATTAAGTTGTATAAGTTCTGTATATATTTTGGATATTAACCTCTTATCAGATATATCATTTGCAAATATCTTCTCTCATTCTGTAGGTTGCTTTTGTCTTCTTGATGTTTTCCTTCACTATGCAAAAAATTTTTTAGTTTGAGGAAATTCTATGTATTTTAGCTGTTCCCCTTGCCCTTAGACTGGTCCAAAAAATATTACTAAAATTGACCAAAGAGCTTACTACCTATATTTTCTTTCAGATCTTTTATGGCTTTAGGCTTTACATTCAAATCTTTAATCCATTTTGACTTTATTTTTGTATGTGGTGTAAGAGGGTGGTCCAGTTTCATGCTTTCACATGTAGCTAACCAGTTTTCCCAGCACCATTTGTTGAAGAGACTTGTTTTATGCAGAAAAATTTACTGATAGACTTATGGAAGTTTTTGTGTGATGAATTGTTTTTCTCTCGCTGCTTTCAAAATTCTTTTTGTCTCTGACTTAATATTTTGATTATAATGTATCTTGGGATATTTTTGGGGTTGATCTTACTTGTGGTCTTTTGAACTTTCTGTACCTAAATGTCCATATCTCCCCCAAATTTGGGAAGTTTTCAACTATTTAAGTTTTTCTGCCTCTTTCTTCATGGGATTCTCATGATGTGAATATGCTTTTGTTGTTGTTGTTCCTCTATCTCGTTATGTTCAATGTTCTATCTTGGAGTTTGTGGATTATTTCTTCTGCATGATCAAGTCTTTTGTTGAAGCACTCTATTGAATCTTGCAGTTCTGTCATTGTCTTCTTCAGCTCCTGGATTTCTTTTTGGTTCATTTTTATGGTTTTTACTTCTTTATTAAATGTCTTAGTTTGTTCATGCATTATTTTCCTGATTTTAGTTACTGTGTTCTCTTGCATTTCATTGAGTTTCTATAAGGTGATTATTTTGAATTCTTTGTAAGGCAAGTCATAGATTTCCATTTCCTTGGGATCAGTCACTGGAGCTTTGTTAGATCCCTTTGGTAGAGTGTCATGATTGCCCAATTCTTCATGAGTCACCTAACCATGCATTGGTCTGTGCATTGGAAAGAGCAGGTGCCTCTTCTGGTATTTACAAACTGGTGTTAACAGGTAAGGATCTTCTGCCAATTCCCCAGGCTAATGGTATTAGCTCTAGAATTGCAGTCATGCTGAGTTTGAGCCAGTTTTGAAGCTCACTAGGTCTGCAGTGGGGTATACAATTGATAGGCTTGTTACCAGGGGTTTGGTCAGGTATATGTATCCTGTTTGATCTCTGGATGGATGGGGCTTCCCCCAGTACCTTGTTAAATATGGTAGGTGGAGGGACAAAGGTCTGCCTCAGGGTCCATGGTTAGGTCCTCTGTTGGCAGGTCTGTTCACAAATATATGTAGCTCCCCCAGATCCCTGGGAGAGCTCCTGCCTGGCCATCGGATGGGTCCCTTGGTGGGAAGGACTGGAACTAGACCATGGCTGAAAGGGGCTGGAACCAACCAAGATTAAAGTTTGCAAATCTGGCTCTAGAGGCACAGGCCGGCATGTCTCCTACCAGCTATGTTGGTTTTTGGACTGTACCAGGGTTTCAGAATCTTTTACCTGAATCCCAAAGCTTCTACAAAAGAACCTTTACCTATGGATGGTGCCAAATTACTGTTATTCAGTGGGAATATGGGAGGAGGATGTATTATTTAACCATCTTGCCAATGCCACTTCCCTAAGCAGTCTAACAAAGTAGATAAATGCAGTGTAGATAACATGATGTTGCTTCCTTAAAGATCATGCTATACACCCACTTATGACAGAAGTATAGGTTTGAATAGAATAACCACACAAGTCTTAAGTAGAATTTAATCCCAATATTAAGCACTGAGTAATTATTATAATTATTGCTATCACTACTAGAAAATAATAGGACTTGAAACAATTTTTGAAGATGAAGATGTATTGAGATTATTTTACAAGAGTTTCAGATTTTATTTTTTTGAGAGAGAGAGCACACACATGAGCAGGGGAAGGGGCAGAGGGAGAGAATATCCAAGAAGACTCCGGCTGAGCGTGGAGCCTGATGCAGGGCTCCATCCCACGAACCTGAGATCATGACCTGAACTGAAACCAAGAGTCAGCTGCTTAACCAACTGAGCCACCCAGGCATCCCAAGAGTTTCAGATTATTTTTGACAGACTATAAGCAAGAAGATAGGTTATAAACTGTCAAATACCAACAGGTTTCTCTTGCCTATGGCCCAACTATGACTTTGTGCACAGGTGGTGGTATCTAAACTTCTGCCTTGTTTTCTATGCCTAAATGAATATCTTACTGATAACACTAGAAATCTGGGTCTTCAAATTCTAGGAATTGCCAGTTCTTGTCTATCCTCTCCACTTGAAACTGATGTTCCTTACCTGAATGTGAGTTCCAAATATTACTGATTACTGAATTCTTCAATACCACTCCCTTCCTACCTTTTAGGAAACCTAAATTTGCAGAGCAAGTATGTCTTCCAGAAGTAGTAGACTACATAGTAAAATGTCAGTCAAGCTTATCACACCTTAAAAAATGACTTACATGTCTGCCTTCCCCATTAGATTTTTAGATTTTTTTTTTAAAGAAAGGAACTGGCTGCTAATTATTTGGTTCCCCCTCTTTAAAGAGGCTTGGCACATTTAATGTGCTCTGATTGTTGAATGAATTAGTGAATGGCTGCATTAATCAGCTTTTAAAGGTACAGAACATTCATAAGTTTGCAGAGCATCATATCTCCATAATGTCCTTCATCCATTAAGCAGCCAAAGGCTCACACATCTCAATGTGATTTTTTTTTTAATGATCTTGTGTATTTATTTTCAATTGCATACCAATAGACCTATCAGGACCATTAACAATAAAAACCTAGAACTAAGTTGGTATCATTAGCGGGTTGAGCATTACATGTGCAAACAAATACCTAAGAAGATACAATAGGATTAGTATACTCTGGACCTAGGAAACACCACGGCAATAGAGTACAATTCATGCAAGTGACATGGCAATGTAGAAACTAATCCTCTTATCACTTAGCAACTTGAAGCGGCATTCTGAGGAGAAACCTTGTTAGTAAAATATGGAACTAAACCAGAATAACAGCAGCAACAACAAAAACAGCAAAAATAGCCTATATATTCCTGAGATCAAAACATTAAATTTTTCTTATTTGTGCCTGACAAATCAGAATGCCTAAGTAATACCACCAATGATGTCCCAGTGAATAACATACATAAGAAGGACCTAATTGTGAAATTAGGGGTGTGGTGTGGGCAGTTGAAAGAGTGTAAAGCTGAGGAAGAAAAATTACCAAAGGTGAGTATGAAGGTCAGATTGGACAGGTGAAGGATGGCAAAAGGTGAAATCCAGGCATTAGACCCAGAACACTTAGGAGTAATTTGCTATATTGTAGAACAGAGACTATTATGTAAATAGAGTGAGACGGGGTATGATTACTAAGAGCTTGGGATGCCATATAAGTCTGACCTCAGAGAAAAAAGCCATGAAGATTTCTTCCAGGTCCCATCATAATCATCTCACCCAGTGGAATGAGGACAGGAAAGTACATGACAGTCTAAACATTCAGAATTTCATACTGAATATTACTAAAAGAATAACACTAAAGTCCTACCAGATGGATGTCTACTTAGATGTGTATGTTTTGCTTTAAAATGTGCAGTAAATTGAAATTTTGAGAACTGATGATTGAAATGCTTGGATTTTCAGAATCAATGTAACTTTTTCACCGTATGTAAGTTTTCTGTCCCTAAGTAAGGTAACAACAGTCCCTGGCTCCTCAGGATTTTAGAAACACACAAGCCAGTGAGAGGTCTGCCATAATATCCTTTGAGAGGGGTACAGAGTCATAGCAGGCCCTTCCCTAAAGGAAGGAACTTCAGGGGACACTACAGGAGTATAAACCCCAATCCCAAACCTGGGGTCTAGTGGTCACTGTAACCCATTCTACTGGTGACCTCCTGAGATCAAACATGCTCCTCTTGATTTCTCAGGAAGTCTTGGAAAAAACCTATGCAGCCATGCCATAGTGCAGGAGAAGCCAGTCTTCATGGGAGAAGAGAGGTCTGAACCAGAAGTATAGACTGCTATGGAACCCCATGTAGGAAAATAGCCTCATAGTGGTGCTGTAACACCTAATAGACAGGGTTCTCATCTTAAGTTTCTCTTGTTGAGTGTGCTCAATATACTCCTACATAAATTAAGGAGGGGTTTTGGGAAGTTATTTCTATCTGCCCAAATTCTTTCCATCAATTGAAAGGCACCATTCACACCAACAGCTATTGAAGTATCTTAAACAGGCAAATATGTGATTAGGCAATTAGATTATGATATGTTGAATCTTCTATGTAAGAGAAGATCTGCGAATTTTATTTTCTTCTTTGGACCTTTAAATATCTCCCCAATTTGTGACAAAAGAATAAAAACTAGTAATTTTCAAAATAAAACTTTCAGGAAAAAAAAGGGAACTGACTACTTAAATATATCAAAACATTGTTTTCCCATCCATTCTTCTACCAAAAGGCACTGTTGCTATAACTAGTAACGTTCTCCCAAAATTTGTTGGAAAACAAAGAGGCAGATATATATTTCATTTTCCTTCTCCTCCAAAGATGACCAAACAGAAAGCTGGCTCACTAGGCACCAAAGGCCCATGTTTATTTTGAGAGTGCCCTAACTGGAGTAGACTGTGAGCAGCATACCTTATATGTTCATTGCACTGTCCTCAAATTACCCTCATATGAAAGCTGCTTCATAACTAATCACAATTCAGGAAACTATTTCTGAAATCCTAGGTCTCTGGGAAAATGGAAAAGTATATTTTGCTTTAGGTACACTTAACTCCTTTTAAATATAGATGAAAGTTATTTGGATGGTCAGTCTGAGGATCAAATGAGGGGGTGTATATGAAACAGCTCATGCAATGGCTGACATGTAGGAGCCACCAAATGGTAATTCCTTGACACTCTCCATTCTTTTTCTTTGTCAGTTGTTAGTGTAGCACAAAATACAGCAGATTGCTAAGAAGATGCAGATGCTATGATATGCCCTCTGGAGCTCACTGCCAGGAACTTACATCCAATGTTTTCTCCTTCCATTTCCAGATGGCTTGTTTCTGAAAGCTAAGTCACATGTTTTCTCTAGTTATCTCTCCCTAGAGAATTCGTTATCATAAAAGACTTGTAAGCTGAAGTGCCTTTTTTTTTTTTCCCTGAGAAATCTGTTTTGCCTTTGTCCTTTGTCTAAAAGATTTCTTCCTCTTGAGGGAAAGGCTTGCCTGAGTTTCCTTCTTAACCATTTCCTCTTGGCTCTTTCCCCTTCCCTGTGCCTGGACAGAAGGATGGACCTCGGCAATTGTCCAGACACTGACAGTAGGTCTGAATTTCCCCACCTCCACCATCTAGAGCCAGGAACAACCTACTACCTGCAGGGAAAAGAAGAATTTGATTTTCAATAAGTTGACTAAATGTGTCTGATTTTCTCCTAAATATGGGTAGGGAGGAGAGGGTTCTTGGGAACTTATCTAAAGTGTGTATTTTGAGCTGGAAAAAAAACCCCTAATTTAAACAAAAAAATTAATATATCTAGCATGATCAGATGTGACCGGAATATTTCACCTGTTTATCATTCTGATCAGATCTGAACTGCCACTTTAAATTCATTGTCCTAGTTTATCCTTTACTTCTCCATATTGCTGAGCAACTTTTTTCTGTCTATAATGTTTTTTCCCTCCTTCAGCTGGAGAAACATTGTACATTTATTCATTCAACAAAGATTTATTCAGGGAAATTCCTGGCTAGATGTGTGGGTGTCACCAAGACATCAGAAGGTAGTGATGAGTTGCAGATGAAAGTAGTAGACTTTGCCCGGAGAGAAATGTTCATTGTGAGAATGAGGCCAAGGATGTTTCCTGAGAAACAACTACATTCAAGCTTCTTGAAAAGAGGGATCAACATTTGATATGTCTATTACTCATAGCCCAAGCACCCTGGTGGTTGACCGATGCTGTTTTGGTGCACCAGCCAGACCCCTCCACCAGAACAGTGCACCATCTTAGGCTTCTGTGAGTGTTAGCTGCTGAAAGTTCACAGCTATTCCCCTTCTTCAAAAACTGCCCTCTGTTGACAGGAGACAACTTGTGCTCAAAAGAGGCCTGTGACTGACACTACAGTAGAGGACAAGACTGGCCCCCTTGCTGTTTCACTTTTACTCTCCCATCCCCCTGGACCACTTCCCTTACCCCCCACCCAAGCCATCACCTACTATAGAAAACCTTACTGAAAATCTTCCTAGCCAGGGCCGAGGGCTCTCTGATATACTTCTTGCCTACCTCTGCTTTCTTCCATCATGTCACTATGTTGCAATTGTCTAATCATGGGTTTGTTTCTCCATTAAATTGGATGTTCTTTGATAGGAATATCTGGTTCACCTTAGAATTCTTAATATCCAGAATAATTCCTGGCTCATAATATTTGTTCAATAAAATTTGCTGAGTCAAGAAATGAAGATACGTGAGTTGCTGCTAAAGAGCTGTACTTAATAGTTTACCTTGACCTAAAAGACAGAGTCATTGTCATCAGATAAGTTACTTGCCAACATCTTTAATTTTTAAAAAATGTTCATGTTATATTTCAATGAAAGAGCATGCTAGGGCAGTAAATTCGTTTAATGAGAAAATGAATATGAAATCAAGGCTGATGGCAGAAGGACTTAATAAGTGTTCAATAAATCAGTGAACTGGAGGGGGTTCCCCTAAAAACCTTCAGATTTTTTTTCCAGACTATCAGAAAATCATGTAGCCCCTTACTATATCATCAAGCAAGGTACCACTTTTTTTTCCTTCTTTCCCACCAATTCTCTGCTTCCTGGGCCACCACAGTCTACTCAGAACTTAATTGAGATCATTTTCAGAGAAAACCCATCACCAAGATCCCATCAGACTTATGCAATATCACCTTCCATTGAATTGTGCCTTCTATTTCTCTAAATACAACTCTATTAATTACCTTCCTTATCCCACCACTGAACTAGAAAGTAAACTTCAATTCTCTTAGAGTTGATAATCCTTAATCATCACCTAAGATTCAAAAGAACTTCTAAGCAGTTTGGAGCCTGAATTGTGGAGATCCAGACCAATGAGAAGTCTCCCAACAAATGCCCCATTTTCTGGTTTGCTAATACCAAAAACCTTTCACATTAAGATACCCACAAAAGTAGAAATCATTGAACACAGGTTTTTCCCTGAGCTCACCTTCACTGACTCAAACAGTACACAGCAAAGTTTATGAGGGACCCACCAACATTTCAACCTTCTATATCTGCTAGCTTCTGATAAAATATTTTTCAATTCCAACTTTCATCTGAGTCACATGAACACACCTTTATATTGTAATCTTGGTTAAAGATTATCATAATTTCTCTTCTTCATTTCTCCAGGTAGTTAATGTTTTATTGCTTTGGAACATCCAAGCCCTTAAACAAGTGCTTAGTTTCAGCTTTCATACAAAGGCCTTTGTCAGAAGAGTCCCTGAGTTCCCTGGATGCCTTATTTAGTTTGGTTTTATGCTTCCCTCATCTCTCTCCAATGCCCCAAGGCCAAATCTTTTGTAATGGATATTTGTTCTAATTTTTGACTGGTCCTTAATTGAAACATGAGTTACTCTCTTTCTCCTGACTGTCAACAATGATAATAAACAGAGCAAGGCAATCAGAAGACATCACTCCCACTTTCACCAAGAGCCATATAAGTCCCAGCATTAATGGAAAGGGAGGGAATAATCCTTATCACAATACTGAAACTTGAGCCAGCAATCAACCCAAACTTTTAGCAAAGTTACAGGGCTATTAAGCTTGATAGATTTGAATTTAAAGGCTTTTTAGATCTTCCACATCCCTGATCATAATCCTGCTAACATGTAAACAGATCATTTAAAAAGTGGAGATTTAATAGTTTTACTAAGTATTCTAACTTTAAAAATGCTTAGGTCATACTTTAATTATATTCAGATGCCATGGTAGACTTCCAATGTACTCAGGCATGTGTAAAACAGACACACAAATATAGTCACATAAACACCTGCAATGTTAAATAGATAATGGACCCAATTATTCAGTTAATACAGAACAAATTCGCTTTTAAAAAAAATTGAAGTGTAATTAAACATATGCTGTTGTATTAGTTTTAGGTGTACAATATGATTCAATAATTCCATACATTGTTCAGTGCTCATCAAGATAAGTGTACTCTTAATCCCCTTTATCTATTTCACCCATCCCCCACCCAACTCCCCTCTGGCAACTCCCAGTTTATTCTCTGTATCTAAGAGTCTGGTTTTTGGTTGTTTCTTTCTTTGCTCGTTTCTTTTGTTTCTTAAATTCTACCTGAGTGAAATCATATGGTATTTGTCTTTCTCTGACTTATTTCACTTACCATTATATCCTCTAGGTCTATCTATTTTGCAGATAGCCAGATCTCACTTTTTATGGCTGAGTAATATTCCCTTGTGTATGTGTATATATACCACTTCTTCTTTATCCATTCATATATGAATCGACAATTGGGCTGCTTCCATATCTTTGCTACTGTAAATAATTCTGCAATAAACAAACAGGTGCATATATCTTTTAGAATAGTGTTTTTATTTTCTTTGGGTAAATGCCCAGTAGTAGAGTCACTGGATCATGTAGTAATTCTATCCTTAATTTTTTGAGGAACATTTATACTGTTTTCCACAGTGGCTGCACCATTAGGATTCCCACCAACAGTGAACAAGAGTTCTTTTTTCTCCTCATCCTTGCCAATACTTGTTATTTTTTTATGTTTTTCATTTTAGCCATTCTGACAGGTGTGAGGTAATATCTCCTTATGATTTAGTTTGAATTATTTCCTGATGATTAGGGATGTTGAATATCTTTTCATGTGTTGGCCATCTGTATGCCTTCTTTGGAAAAATGTCTATTCAGGTTTTCTCCCCCATTTTTAATTAGATTATTTGTGTTGAGTTGCATAAGTTTTCTGTATGTTTTGGCTATTAACCCTTTATTGGATATGTCATTTGCAAATATCTTCTCCCATTCAGTAGATTGTCTTTTGCTTTGTTGATGGTTTGCTGTGCAAAACATTTTTATTTTAGTGCATTTCCCAATAGTTTAATTTTGCTTTTGGTTCTCTTGCCTGAGAAAACGCATCTAGAAAAATGTTTAAATGCTAATGTCAAATTACTCCCTATGTTTTCTTTTAAGAGTTTTATGATTTCAGGTCTCACATTCAGGTCTTTAATCCATTTTGAATTTTAGAGATTTCTGCATATGGTCTGAGAAAATGGTCTAATTTCATTCTTTTTCATGCTGCTGTCCAGTTTTCCCAACATTATTTGTTGAAGTTTTTCCCCATTTTATATTCTTGCCTCCTTTGTTGTAGATTAATTGACCATATAAGTGAGGATTTATTTCCTGGCTCTCTATCCTGTTCCATTGATCTATGTGTCCATTTTTGTGCCAGTACCAGTCTGTTTTGATTAATATAGTTTGTACTATATCCTAAAATCTAGGATTGTGATACCTCCAGTTTTGTTCTTTTTCAAGATTGTTTAGGCTATTTGGGGTCTTTTCTGTTTCCATACAAATTTTAAGATTATTCTAGTTCTGTGAAAAATTTTTTTGGTATTTAGATAAGGCATTAAATCTGTAAATTACTTTGGATAGGATGGACATTTTAACAGTATTGGTTCTTCCGATTCATGAGCATGGAATATATTTTCATTTGTGTCCTCTTCAATTTCTTTCATCAGTGTTTTATAGTTTTTGAAGTACAGGTCTTTCACCACCTTGATTAAGTTTATTCCTAGGTATTTTATTGTGCAATTGTGAACGAGATTGTTAATCTCTTATTCTGCTACACCATTATTGTATAAAAATGCAACCGATTTCTGCATGTTTAGTATCCTGCCACTTAATTCATTTATCTGTTCTAGAAGTTTTTTGGTAGTCTTTAGGGTTTCCTATGCATAGTGTCATGTTACCTGAAAATAATGAAAATTTTACCTTTTCCATACCAATTTGGATGCCTTTTATTTCTTTTTCTTGTCTGATTGCTGTGGCTGGGACCTCCAGTACTATGTTGAATAGAAATGGTAGGAATGGACATTCTTGCCTTGTTCCTGATCTTAAAAGAGAAACTGTTTTTTTGCCATTAAGTATGATGTTAATTGTGGGTACTTTATATATGGCCTTTAGTATATTGAGGTATGTTCCCTCTAATCCTACTTCGTTGAGAGTTTTTATGATGAATAGATATTATACTTTGTCTAATGCTTTTTCTGCATCAAGATGATCATATAGTTTTTCTCTTTTTAATATGATGTATCATGTTGATTGATTTGTGAATATTGAACCACTCTTGCATCCTGGAGTAAATCCCATGTGACTGTGGTGAATGATATTTTTTTTTTGGATGTATTATTGGATTTGGTTAGCTAATATTTTGTTGAGGATTTTTAAATCTATGTTCATCAGAGATAGTGGCCTGTAGTCCCCCCCCCCCTTTTTTTTGTAGTGTCTTAATCTGGTTTTGGTATCAGGGTAATGCTTGCCTCATAGAATGAATTTGGAAATCTTTGTGCTTTAATTGGGTTTTTTGTTGTTGTTGTTTTTGGAATATAGAAGCATAGGTATTCTTTAAATGTTTGGTAGAATTCACCTGTGAAGCCATCTGGTCTTGGATTTTTTTGTTGTTGTTGTTGGGAGGTTCCTTTTTATTATTACTGATTCATTTTCATTGCTAGTGATCAGTCTTTCATTTTCTGTCTTCCTAATTCAGTTTTGGAAGATTATTAGTTTCTAGGAATTTATCAATTTCTTGTGGGGTGTCCAATTTGTTGGCATATAATTTTTCATACTATTCTTAGAATTGTTTGCATTTCTATGGTGTTATTTCTCCTTCATCTCTGATCCTGAGTTCTTGCTCTCTCACTTTTTTTTTTCCCTTGATGAGTTTAAAGGTCTATCAGTTTTGTTGATCTTTTCAAAGAACCAGTTCCTGGTTTCACTGACCTGTTTTATTGTTTTTGTTTTGTTTTGTTTGTCTCTATTTCATTTATTTCTGCTTTCATTTATATTATTTCCTTCCCTCTACTGGTTTTGGGCTTTGTTCTTCTTCTGGTTCCTGTAGCTATAAGATTAGGTTGTTTGTGATTTTCCTTTCTTGAGGTAGGCCTGTATTGCTATAGTCTGCCCTCTTAGAACAACTTTTGCTGCATTCCAAAGATTTTGGAGCCTTCTGTTTTCATTTTCATTTGTCTCATGTATTTTTTTTATTTCCTCTTTAATTTCTTGGCTGACTCATTCATTGTTTAGTAGCATGTAATTTAACCTCTATGTATTTGTATTCTTTCCAGATTTTTTTTCTTGTGATTGATTTCTACTTTGATACAGTTATAGTCAGAAAACATGCATGATATAATTTAAATTTTGAATTTTTTGAGACTTGTTTAGTGGCCTAACATGTGGTCTATTCTGGAGAATGTTCCATGTGAACTTGAAAAGAATGTGTATTCTATTGTTTTGGGATGGAATGTGCTGAATATTTGGTTGATTGGGTCCAATGTGTCCTTCAAAGCCACTGTTTCCTTGTTGATTTTTCTGCCTGGATGATCTATCCATTGATGGAAGTGGATGTTAAAGTCCCTTAATATTATTGTATTACTGTAAATTTCTTCCTTAATGTCTGTTAATAGTTTTTTTTTCCCCCCTGTATTCAGGTGCTCCCATGTTGAGTGCATAAATATTTATAGCTGTTATATCCTCCTTTTGGATTGATCCCTTTATATTATTATGTAGTGTTCTTGTTTCTTGTTACACTCATTGTTTTAAAGTCTATTTTATCCAATGTAAGTACTGCTACCCCAGCTTTGTTTTTGCTTCTATTTCCATGATAAATGTTTTTCCATGTCTTTACTTTCAATCTGCATGTGTCTTTAGGTCTGAAGTGAGTCTTTTGTAGGTGGCATATAGTTGGATCTTGCTTTTTTAACCATTCAGACACCCTGTCTTTTGATTAGAGAATTTAGTCCATTTACATTTAATTATTGATAGGTATGTACTTGACATTTTGTTAGTTGTTTTATGGCTGTTTTTGTAGTTCTGTTCCTATCTTCTTCCAACTTTTGTGGTTTAATGGCTTTCTTTAGTGATATGCTTGGATTCTTTCTCTTTATTTTTTGTGTATCTATTATAGGTTTTTAACTTGTGGTTAGCATTAGGCTCATATATAACATCTTATGTGTATAGCAGTCTATATTTAAGTTGATGGTCATTTAAGTTTGAACCCATTCTAAATTTTTACTCCCCCGCCCCCCCACACATCCATTTTATGTATATAATGTCATAGCCTTTTATTTGTGAATCCTTTGACTGATTTTTGTAGATATAATTTTTATTGCTTTTGCACTTTAACCTCAATATTGGTTTTACAAATGATCTATTTTTATTATGTTTGCATTTACCTGTGAAATTCATTCCTTTTATAATTTTCTTACTCCTAATGATGACCTTTTCTTTCCACTCAAAGAATTCCTTAACACTTCTTATAAACGGTTTAGTGGTGGTAAATTCCCTCAACTTTTGTTTGTCTGGGAAATTTTCTCTCCTTCTATTCTGAAGGATAGCCTTACTGGGTAGAGTATTGTTGGTTGTAGGTATTTTCCTTTCAGCACTTTGAATATTTCATGACACTCCCTTCTGGCCTGCAAAGTGTCTGATGAAAAATCAGCTGATATCTTTTCCTTGTATGTAATGATTTTCTTTTCCCTTGATGCTTTTAAAATTCTCTTTATCACTAGTTTTTGCCATTTTAATTGTTATATGTCTTGGGAGCCTACGTCTCCCTCTGCCTTCCACTCCCCCCCCCACCCCTGTGCATACCTGTACTCTCTCTCTGACAAATAAAATTAAAAGAATTACAAACACCCATCAGGCATCTGTGTGGCTCAGTCAGTTGAGCATCTGCCTTCAGCTCAGGTCATGATCCTGGAGTCCCGGGATAGAGTCCTGCATCCCTTCTCAGCAGGGAGTCTGCTTCTCCCTGTCCCTCTGCTCTTCCCTCCCTTGCTCTCTCACTCTCTCAAATAAATAAAATCTTAATTATTATATGTCTTCGTGTGGACCTCCTTGGGTTAATTTTGTTGAGGGTCTCTGCTTCCTAGATCTGGATGTTTGTTTCCCCACATTATGAAAGTCTTTAGCTTTGAATAAATTCTCTGCCCCCTTTTCTTTTCTCCTTCCAGGATCCCTATAATGTGAATGTTATTATGCTTGATGATGTTGCTGAGGTCCCTTAACCTATTCTCATTTTTTTTTTCTTTTCACAGTTCAGCCTGGTTGTTTTCTATTATCCTGGTTGCTGATCTGTTTTTCTGTTTCCTCTAGTAATCTAATCTATTGATTCCCTCTAGTATATTTTTAATTTCAGTTACTGAGTTCTCCATCTCTGATTTGCACTTCTTTTCTAATATTTTCTCTTTGCTGAAGGTCTCTGAGATCCTCCATTCTTAAGTCCAGTGAGTATCTTTATGACCATTACTTTGAATTCTTTATCAGGCATGTTGCTTATCTCCATTCAGCTCTTTTGCTGTTGTTTTGTTCTATTCTTTCATTTGAAATGTATTCCTCTGTCTTGTCTCTCTGTATTTGTTTCTATGTATTAGAAAGCCAGTTATATTTCCTGATCTTGAATAAGTGGCCTTAGGAAGAAGAGGTCTTATAGTGCAATGTCCCATGTTTACCAGAAGCAGGTGCTTCAGGGGTGTGTCCCATGTGTGTTGCATGTGCCCTACTTCTAGCTGAGCCACCTTTGCCTTTTGTCCAATCAGCTGTAATGGCCCATTTTTGTCTCTTATGGGTAGGGTCTGGTCCCTGTATTGTTAAGGGGCCAGCCTGGGGCTGTCATGAACTTGTATTTGGGCAGTGTCAACAGTCAGATCTGCAAGGCACTCACCCTACATTGTCCTCTAAGAGGCTTTCAACAGTGGGTGGGACCTCAGACCTAATGCTTGTCCCCCCATCCATCTGCTAGGGCTGCAGTCACACTGAACTGCAGAGCACTCTCCCTGTGCTGGCCCCTGAGGGGTTTTTGTTGGTGAGCAGGGTGGTAGTCTGAGCAATTGTCTGTCTCTAGCCCATCTGCTGGGGCTGTAGTCAGACTACATTGGCAGGCACTCTTTGCATCACCAGCTATAAGGTTTGGCTGCTGTAGGCACACCAGTGTGTGTGGTTCCCTTCCCCTCTCCCCAGAGCAAGAGTCACTTCAGAATCGTGTCTGTCCCTGCTGGGGCTGTTTACAGGGTATGTTGTGGCAGGAGCTATTTTGGAGGGATGCCTGCCAAGCGAGATGGGTAGGATGGAGCAGATCCACAGGGGAATATAGGTTTGGGGCATGCAGTGTTAGCAAGATAGGTGGAGAGTGCTCTGGTTCCTGCAAGTGTCTGGCTATCTAGGCTGTGTAGGGGTGGAGGGGGAAATGACACTTGCCAGCTCTTTTGTTATTACAGAAGTCTCCTAAAGATCCCTGCCCCTCCAGAACACATTCTGAGATTAGTAAATAAATCTTTTTCCCATATACCCTAGGCACTTTTCAAACCATTGCTTCTATGCTGTATCTCAGTGGGGTTATTTGTTATGCTGGCTCTTTAAGGGCAAGGACTCAGTTTCCTATTGCCCTCTAGCTCTCCTGGAGCTAAACCTGCTGAATTTTAAAGTACTTGGAGTTAAGCCTCACTGATGGTAAAAACTCATGAAGTTAAGCCCAGCTGGTTTTCAGAGACAAATGTAATGGGGACTTGTCTTCCCAGTGCAAGTCCCCAGTGGTTGGGGTGCCTGGTGTGGGGTCTGATCCTCTCACTTCTCTAGCTTGTGGTGTCCCTCCCATTTGTGGTTAGTCTTGCCAGGGGTTTGGTTCTCAACTGCATCTCTGCCCCTCCTACCCTTTTCAGTGTGGCCTCCTCTCTGATTAGCCGTAAAGTCTGTTCTGCCAAACTTCAGGTCCTTTTCTGAGTTAGGTGCACTGATGTGGCTGTTACTTCAGTATATTTATGGGATGAGGTGAGCTTACAATCCTCCTACTCAACCATTTTTCCAGAAATTTAAGAACAAATTCACTTTTGCTTCTCCTGTCATTACCTATCACATGTAAAATTGGAATATTTTTTTAACTTATGATATGAATGCCCAGGTAATAGCTTCAGTTCCCCTTTTATAATAATCTAGACCAAAAATAGAAAAGTATTAAAGTTTGCAAAAAGGCATTACTCTTTTCAACTGACATTTTTTTTCCAGAAAGCTTCCATAATATCCAAATTATTCATATAATAATTCAGTTTGGAATTTTTATGAACCCCTATTTTCAGTTATTCAACAACATTGATCACCTATTGGTCAGGTTCTGGTTAAATGCCAGTTCTAGAAATAGAATGATGAGCAAAAGAAATTTCCTTGTTTTCATGCAGCTTACATTAGATAGTTGGAGATATTAACAAATGATCACACCAGTGAATGAATACTTATCAACTGTAAGTTTTCCTAAAGGAAAGGCCTATGATTTCTTGAAAATAAAGAACAAGAATCTGACTAGGCTGGGGAGTTTTCTAAGATGGCATTTGTTCTGAACTCTAAAAGGTGAATGTGCATCAAGGAGACGGAGTGGAATGAGAAGCAAAATAGGATCATGATGGCTCCAGAGCAATGATTACGAAGGAGATCAGAATATTCAAAGGCTGGAGAGTTAAGTAGAAGCTAAAACAAAGGCCTTAAAGCCATATTAAAGATTTTTGTTCTTTTTTCCTAAGAAAAATGGTAAGATGTTAAAGGTTTTAAGCAGGCAGTGTTAAAAACCAGTAGGCATTTATAAAGATCAGTCTGGCTGCTGTGCCAAGAATTTGTTGGGATATAGGGCAGTATGCAGAATAAGGTGTTCAGGTGTGAAATGATGGTGACCTTGGCCTTATGAGCAAGATCTGAAAATATTGAATGACTCAAAAAATATGGAAAGAGATGCATCCAAATGGTGGTAAGTCCTTTTCTACCACTGCTAGATAATGATAGTATTAGTAATATATAAAAGGTAGAACACCTTGTTGCTTAAAGCCCTGAGGTTCAAATTTATATCATGGACCTTTGTAACAGATCTGACTCCAATTTTCCATTCTCTATCCTGAGAACATTCTTTACACTCTCAAAGGAACTGGTATGACTTTGCCTGGGAACCCTCTTATTTCCATCCACAGAGATGATATTCCTGGTAGAGAATGGCCCAATCTCTGTACTTCATCACACTAATGTGTGATAAATGAGTTAGAAGTTGATGCTAAGAAGTGACCCCCTCTGCTCTTAGTGGCCAAGTCAAGACCTGGGGTGTGTGAAATAGGGGAAAAATCTTACTGCTGCCAGCAGTCTTATCTGAATATCCTATAAGGGTACCCTGAGAGGAGTGGGCTCTAGAAGGGTGTCTAGTGATTCCTGCTGGCAGAAAATGGAAATGAAATCCATCACTTGTTGCTCTGTGCTGAGGTTCTGAATGAACCAAGGATGTGCTGTTCCACCCAAGCACCCGCTTCAGCAGCCAGCTGCCCAGGGCTACCACTGTGGGCAAGGGGCTATGAAGCTGCTTAAAGTTCCTGTTGGTGGTGTCCAAAGAGTATGCATGTAGTCTAAGGAGTGCTGGTCTGGGGATTAGGGGAAGAAAGGGAGACTCTTCACCTCCTCTAATCATGGTTACAGGTAGTGGAGCAAAATATTTATTTTTGCATTTTGGCTAATTTACCGTTTAAAAGCATCCAAGGCTGCTGTGGTATGCCTGCTCCTATAATGTATGCATGTGTATTATAGATTCATCATTCATTTGAAATACTTGATGTGAAAAAGGCCAGTTGGATCCAAAATCAATTTGTATTATTATAAGAATGTTTAACATTACACTCATCAGTGAAAGAAAAAGTTTTAGTAAAATGTAAAATATAATTTCAGTTCTTTAAAATCTTTAAATAATTGCCCCCAAGTTTTTAAAATTTATTAACTACTTATACTGTTTCTCAATGATGGTATCTATCAGGATTTTTAGAGAGGTAATCACCAAAATAGGAATTATGTGTAAGCCATCTAAAATATAAACAAAAGAAAGCTCCATTTTTTCCAAAGTTGACCTTTTATCACAATCCAATATCATGTATTAAAATTTTATATGTAGTTTGTATAATTACATGTCACTAAATACTAACAGATGTCTTCAAATCTCTCCCAGTTTTTGTGAAATGCTCTATCATTTTTGTGTGCTTCCAAAAAGGAGTTCAGGTCCTATAATGGCAGATGGCAAGATCCAAAAAGAAAAAAAAAAACAAAAAACAAAAACATTATTTTTACTCCTGGACCCATATAGTTTGAGAATACATGTATTCATCCTTTGCTATGTTCATCTGTGCCTGCCCTACTTTCTTTGATCTCCCTCCATACCTCCTTGAAAGTTAAAGTTCCAAAAAGAGAATCATATTTCCTTCTTCTTTCACATTTTTTAATTATTTTAGAGACTGAATGAGAAAGTGTATGGAATCCCACAGGCAGCTGTAATCAGAAAGAACAAGACTCAAAATATTTGTGTCAGGAATACATAATGCAAATGCAACCCAAATGCAACGGTGCCATGATGTCTGCAAAGGAAGCATTAAGAGAAAATACATTATAAATGTGAATGTAGGAGTGCCTGGGTGGCTCAGTCATTAAGTGTCTGCCTTCAGCTCAGGTCATGATCCCAGGGTCCTGGGATAGAGCCCCACATCAGGCTCCCTGCTCGGCGTGAAATCTGCTTCTCCCTCTCCCACTCCCCCCTGCTTGTGTTCCCTCTCTCTCTGTGTCTCTCTCTGTCAAATAAAATCTTTAAAAAATATATGTGAATCTAAAAATATAGATATCAACAGGTCAACCATTTGCATTTACAAACATTTTTTAACGTGTAAATAGTAGTGTTTATTCAATATATGTCAAATACACAAATTCCAGACTCACTCTTGCAAAAGGTCAGGTAGAAAACAGTTGGGGATCTGGACTTTAAAAAATAAGTGAAGAGGGGCACCTGGGTGGCTCAGTCGGTTAAGCGTCTGCCTTCGGCTCAGGTCATGATCCCCAGGGTCCTGGGATCGAGCCCCGCGTGGGGCTCCTTGCTCTGCAGGGAGCCTGCTTCTCCCTCTCCTCCCTGCTTGTACTCTCTCACTGTCTCTCCTTCTCTCTCTCTCACAAATAAATAAAATCTTTAAAAATAAATAAAAAAATAAAAATAAAAAAGTGAGGAGCCAGTTGTGTACTTAATAGCATGAGAACCTGATTAGTAGCAAATGTTTCATTTCAATAAAAGACTTGGGTTCCACAAAAAATCCTCCAGTTTATTTACAGTGAGTCAATCTAATCATACCACATGGGCTACCCAGAAGAAAGATCAAGAACATGCTTGAAGTGAAATCAATCCCCTTTGGAACTTTGGGCAAAGTGACATAAGCCCAGCAATTTGGCTATGGCAACGATGATGTTGAAGAAAATGATATGCTTTCAATTTGAAGAGAATCAGTTGGCCATTGGGTGGTACCCTAGAAACTATACAACATGTTTGTGGCTAATTGTTCCCAGAACAAAATGGAAAATCAGTTGGACTGAAATGTCCATGATTTCCATCTTTGCCAAAGTTCAAATATACATTAATTCTTTTCAAAACTTTGACAATTAGTCACAAGTTGGCTCTTTTTGGTAGTTCTGTAAATAGTTTTTGGAAAGATACTACAGTTGGGATGCCAAACATAATGGGGAGTATAACCAGAGCAAGCAGTGTTTGGCTCCAGTGCCTTTGAGATGAGTAAAAGGAATTACCTTTCTAATTTCATGATTAAAAATCTTGCTAACTAATTCTGATAACTCAAGCAATCTTAACCAAGATTTATTTAACTGGCTTGATATATGTTCATACAGATCACCAAGCAGTTCACTTAGCAGTTGAGATAAAGTCCTAATATAAAGATTCCATTCTGAGACTCAAGAGCAATGAGTCACAGATCCAGTTCATTTCTTTTCACATATTTGTGATATTGAATAAATCCCTAAACTCCCCAAGTCTTTGACTACTTGATGTGTTTAGAGTAGGTTGACGACAATCCTAGAGAGAGAAGTCTTATGTTGATACCTACCTTCATGAAAGATGTGGGGTTTTAAAAGTCCTCAAAGATGAGGAAGATTCTGATAGGCAGAGATGTAGAGGAAAGCTATTGTTAAAGGAATAAACCCTAAAACATGGGATCAGATTGTGAAAAGAGAACCAGTAGTCTTGGTTCTGTTAAACCAGAAGATAAGGCATTGCAAGGGCAAAATTAAGAAGTGAGGCTGGAAAAATAGGATAACACTATACTGGCTCTGAAATCACTAGAAATTACTAAGGAATTTGAGCCTCGTTATGTAGGCCACAAGAGTCCATCAGTGTTTTGCCATAAGAAAATAACAACAGTAAAACCACGTTTTAAAAAGTTGATCAGACAAATATGTAGGATAGACAACAGGATAAACTAAAAGCAAGAATGTAAGATGTGTTCTGAAAAAAATCCTAATGTGAATGATGAAAGGCTAATTTAGAGCAGTAGCAACTCTAGACATTGAATGCAAGAGATTTTAAGTGAGAATCACAGAATGTAGATAACAGATAAGAGCCCTCTTATCTACACAGAATGTAGATAAGATGAAGGTATAAAGAAGAAAGCATGATAGGTCCTCAGCCTAAATGGCTGAGAAGTTGGTGAAACAGTACAACAAAAAAATCTGGTTTAGGGAATAAGATGATGGCTCTTTCTGAGACAAAGTTAACGGTATTAATATTAATGTCAAATGGAGATACTTAATTCACATCTTGTAACTCAGGAGAAGATTCTGCTGTGTGAAGGTAATGATGGCAGCTGTGCAAACGTGAGGCTCAAGTGTTTCACAATCTTGAAACACATTTGGATCAGGAAAAAACAGACCTATAGAACATGAGAGAAACTAAAGTCAGAAGCCAAATTAATTGTATCAACATCTCTAAATTCAAGATAGAAGACAACGGACTGGACAATGGGAAAGCCTGACTGCATGGAGCTAAGCTTAGGTGTGTATCAGAGAGTGGAAATCTCAAATACGGACTTGTTCCAAAAATTTAGGAAAGGGGAAGAATAGGGATAGGGCAAAGCCTGAGGATATGTCAAGTTTGTGGAAAGTTTTGGAGGGATTTTGGTTGGACAAGAAAGAAGACTGGGAAAGATCTTATTTATATATCCCCCTAAAAGGAAAGAATGTCCCAAATTAAATTCATGGATAATTCCCCCCATCACTTCTTAAGCTTAGCCTTTTTGTGTAATTTCTTATCTCAGTAAAAGGCAAGCCAGAAACTTAGGGGGTCGTCTTTGATATTTCTCTCTCTCATTCCATAGATCTAACTCTTTACTGTCAAGTTTATCTCCTAAATAACTCTCAAACCTATCCATTTCTCTTCTCCATGACACATCACAGTCTATATGATCATAATTCCTCTCCTAGACTATCTCAGTAACCACTTAAACAGTTGTCCTATGTTTATTTCTATCATCTCTAGTGTGCTCTATGTCCTTCAGCCAGAGTGATGATGAAATCCAACCCTAATCATGGCACCCAGCTGCTTAAAATATTTAAATGGCTTCACATTTCCCTTAGAATAAATTCTAAAATTAAAAAAAAATTTCATATGATCTACAAAGTCTTAAGTAGTTTATGTTCTTGTCTGTCTGTTCAACTTTATCTTGTAATTTTCTCCTTCACACTCTGTGTGCTCCAGCTACATGAGCCTCTTTTCTATTATTTGTATTGATCATTCTTCTTGTTGCCACAGGGACTTTGCACATCTACCTGCTCTGTATAGAATATCCCAGATTTGCCTGATGATTGCCTAGTTCAGCTTGTCACCCACTCAGGGAAATATCACTGACCTTTCTGAGTCGAATATGCTCTTATTGTACCATAAGCCTTTCCCTTCTGACCCTTAATATTCATTTGCCAAATACTTTCACAATGCCCTCTATGTGCCAGGTACAATTCTGGACACCTGGGATTAACAGCAAACAAAAGAAAGTCCCTGTCTTCATGAAGATTTTATTCTGAGGAGAAGAAAAGCAATAAATAGGCAAACCAATGTGTCAGAACAGATAGTGTTAAATGCAATGAAAAAATAGGCAAGAGGACAGAGAATGATGGATAGATATGATTTTGGATAGAGTAGTCAGGGAATACTTATAAATGATTGAGAAGAAAGCCCTGAAGGAAGCTTCTAGATGTACTTGAAGCGATGGGACTGTGTGATGTCACCTGGGGAAAAGGCAGAGGAACAAATAAGAACCCCAAGTTCTTGAAAGTATGGCACGCCACTGCTTAGAGCTTGAGAAATGAGTTTTGAGCAGCAAATGAGATAAGAAACAGGTAGAAAAATCAAGAAAATTGTATCCCAGGGGCTAATAAAAGAAGAGTGTAATAAGACAGGATAATCAACTTTGTAAAATGAGGCTTTTGAAATGTAAACTCCATAAACGCAGGGATTTTTTTTTTTCCTATTTCAGGGTCCAGGGGCTATGAAAGTAAAAGAGCTGGCATGTGGTTTATGCTCAATAACATTTGTTAAACAATAACTGGTCAATCCGATGAGGACCAAGACTTGGGCATTGAATTTAACAATGTGGAGGTCACTTCACCGGTGACCAGGTCATGAACAGTTTGGGTGGTGTAGTGTGGTCAAAACTATGAGTGCAATATGTTGAAGACACAGTGGGAAAGGAGAAAGCAGAGAAACCAAGTCTTTATCTGTGTTCTTTATTATGTGTTTCCTACCTTAATTAGGAGGGCTTGCCATATATCCAGTGTGCCTGGTACATGGTAAATGTTGGATTATACTTTTATATGAATGAAATACAAAACTACAAACAGGGACACAAAGTAGGACAATTCTGTTGCTACATGGGAATAAAGTACTCAGCACAGAAGCAGTGATTCTTAAAAAGAGAGGACACTAAGATGTGATATAAGCATATACTTCTAACAGACATAATAGACAATTATGTATATGAAAGATGGAAGAATCAAAATATTAGAACATAATAATGAAGATGTCAATAACATGGGAAAGCTGAAATGAGCTAGGTATTAGGAAAAGTATAAATATTATTTTGAACTGCTGAGCTTAAGGACTGGATGCAGTATGATACGATTAAAAAAGCATGGGACTAGGAGGAAAGAGGCCTGGAGACTGTGCCCAACTCGGTCAGTAACTAGCTGTGTGCCTTTAGGACAGATACTCTGCCAGATCTCAGTTTTTCTCATCTGAAATATGGGTGAGGCACAGTGGACTTGGTTTCTTTTGGCTGCAATAATTTTTGATTCTGAGAGGAACTTGTACAGAAAGATGACCTGCTCTAAGGGCAAAGTTGGTGCTAGAGCTGCAAATGTGGGTATAATTAGCAGGAAGGTAATAGTTGGAGTTCAGAGATTATTTGAATTTGGATGGGGGATAGAGCTCCATGTGTCATTAACTGGCTCCACATGGAGATTTAACCACACCCTTGGCCTCCTTCCCACTGTTCTCTGACCTATTCACTTGGCCAGTGCTGACAGTGAAGAAGCCCACAGTTAGAAAGCAGCTGTTCTCAGGAGGGGTGGGGAAACCACAGCAACTGACAGAAGAAAAATAAGGGAATAGGGAAATGGAAACTATACCTAAGGAGAAATAAGATTGAAAATTGTTCTCACTTGAATGCTTTGAGCTATAGAGGAATTTTTAACCTCTTCAGAATAACTTCATAAGATTTAGCCTCATGGAAAAAATTATATTCAATCTGGTAAAAAAAAAAAAAGATAAAGATAAAGAAAATGCCTTTTCTGTACCTGTGTCATTGAGAAATCCACATAATTCTCTATCGAGGATCTGTGGAGTTAGGCTTTATTTACATTTCTGTGACTGTTATTTGTTGAGTACAGACATAAATTAGAAAATTTTTCAAGGGTGTAGCAACCTGGTTTGCCATCAGTCATTAAAATCTAGCTGCTCAATAAAAAGAGCAGCAAAATTACCAAATGAAATGAGGCAGTGACAAGGAGAGAGAAGGGAGGTGTGCAATACATCAAACAAGTAAGCCTCGAGCAACTGGGAATTGCCAGCATTATATGATTCCTCACAGTTTCAAACATGGGTTTGAATACCTTTTCAGGCTTTGCCTGAAAGTTTCCTGTCCTCCAGTTCACTATGTCCCATCAGTAACAATGGATCTAAAGTAAAAATAGAGTCAGATGATAGATAATTGTCACTATTCATTATCTGTAATTGTTTTCTAGTTGAGTCATTAAAAATCTTTTAAAATTTACCATCTATGCATATGTATCTATATAGGATAGGGAAGTAGATCTTTTATGTTCCATATTCAGAGAAGCATAATCACAAGAAATAAAAAGGAACAGGAAGTTTCTCTGGGAACCATGTCATACCATTGATTCTGTAGGAAAAAAAAAAAACACATTATCTGCTGTGTGAAAGGCCTGGGAGAGGTGCTATGGAAGCACATATAACAGACTCCATCCCGACACCTTATCTCCATGTATATGTGACTAGAAATGGTCACTTGCAATGATATTACTGTACAAGATGGGAAGACATGAGCTTACCCTATGATCACAACTTTTATTATGCCAGCATAATAGCTTATGACTACAAAAATATTGTAATAGTACAATGATTAAAGTTTAGATGATAACTAAGACTAAAGAGAAAAATATAGAAACAAAGTTAGAGAGAGCCCAGAGAGATAAATGTATTCATGAAAAACAAAGTAATCGGATAAAAGAGAACAATGGAAGATTATAATTCACCTCAACTTCTCTTTCTATTCAGCAAACATTTAAGGATATATTAAGTTCTAGCCTCTGTGTAGGTCCTGGGAATACAAACAAAAACAAGATACAAGTTCTACACTAAGGACATTAAGATTTGGTAATTGAGCAGACCCTCAATAAATATTGCTGAAATAGAAGGGAGAAGCCATAGTGGAAGATAGAGAACCACTGTGTAACTGTTCTCAATCTTCTTGAATCTGGAAGGAAAGTCTGGATATCTATAGGCT
Organism: Neomonachus schauinslandi; assembly: GCF_002201575.2. Classification (NCBI taxonomy): domain Eukaryota; kingdom Metazoa; phylum Chordata; class Mammalia; order Carnivora; family Phocidae; genus Neomonachus; species Neomonachus schauinslandi. The sequence goes on along the minus strand of NC_058406.1, from coordinate 130,171,276 downwards.
CCTCTAAAAACTCAAGACAGACTGAGTAAAAATGGCAGTGAATCCAATTCCCAAAGACCCCCTTCTCCCAATAGCTAATAAAAAAAAAGCTGTCAAAATTCACAAATGAGAGAAAGGCCATAGCCTTTGAAGAGAGATGAAAGAGTGTCAGTCCCTTATCCAATCTCTATCACTTTGAAGAAATATTGAGGAAAGACAGTAGATGTGATCATGAGAATTTTACTGACACCCCCAATTTGAAAGGAAGAAGACTAATAGTTTGAGTAAGCAGCAGGAGTGTGGGGGAGAAATACTGAAAAACATCATGAGAACAGAAAGGTCTATAAACCACTCTGGAATCTCAGTAGAGGGAGAGGAAGGGTACAAATGTCTGGGTTTCGTTTTTCAGGGCCAATGGGAGTGGGTTATACCCTCCTAGATGGAGTGGTCTAGCTATAAGATATTTAAAGGTATGAATGAGCAGATAAGGGGTCTTTACTATGGCTTCACCCCATGCCCCTAGAGATGATGGCATTCACAGTATAGTAACAACAAGCCTCAATTTCTATTCCTTGCTATGCCCCTTGGTACACTTTGATTTCCTTGGAGGCAGATCTTTTGTCTGTACCCCCTCGATGTGCTTGTGTTCAGTTAAATCTGAGTATTATCCCTAGTGGTGACAGTGTCAAGAAACCGTCACCATTCTATATCAGAGCAAATAATTGGTCTGGAGAATTCTCACTGTTAAAATATGCCAGATTTTAAAAAGTTGCATACATTTTTTTTTAAATAAAGAAGAAAGGGAAAGAAAAGAAAGAATCAGAATAGGAATAAAGAAAATAGAATGCAATCTGAAGAAAATTACCCTTGATAAGTTCAAGCTATAAATAAACTTAATGAGCATATGAAGTCAATAAAGCTAGAACTCAAAAATATTTTTAAAAGGGTGAGATGATAAGCATTTAAAAGTATTACTGTAGACCCAAAAAGCCAATTAGAAAAGCAAGGAACAAGATAGCCAGTCAAAATTCAAAGTACTACCTTGGAAAATAAGTATAAGATGTAATAATTGTGGATGCAGAGAAAAGACAAAAATAGCACAGTAACTAGAAAATGATAGATATAAAAGGCCAACAAAGATGATCTGAGAGTGCAATTGTTACTACGGCACAGAAACCAGTAGCTGGATCAGAGAAAAAGGATTTGATATAAAATACATAGTTTTTATAAGTTATTGCATGCCAACTTCAAAGCCAAAGGAGAGAAAGCAATACAAATAATTCTAAATGTTAGGTAACTTAGTAGAAGCACATTTTAATAATCTGAACAATTATTTCAATCCCCTGTTTTATTCTGAGAAAGAGGTGAAATTATCAGGATTTCTCAAATTAGAGAAAAAAAGTCCCTGATAAAGATTCAGAGGAATAATTATCTAAAACTGTCTCCAACAACTAAATTCATATAAGTATCTAAAATTCAGTGAATAACCAGTACATACCTAATTCATAGCCTGTAACTTTCTGACTGGATTTGACAGACCTTAAAAAAACTTCAAAACCAGATCAACAAATCCTATTAATGGCTTAAAAATCAAATCCCCACTGTCAAGTCTTATAAGCTATCTCTTTTTTTAATTCAGTTTTAAAATTTTAATTCAGGTATGGTTAACATACAGTCTTATATTAGTTTCAGGTGTACAATATAGTGATTCAATAATTCTATACATTATTCAGTGTTCATCTTGATAATCTTACTCTTTAATCCCTATCACCTATTACATCCATCTCTCTCTGGTAAACATCAGTTCTCCATAGTTAAGAGTCTGTTTCCTGGTTTGTCCTTTTTTTTTTTTTCTATGACCATTTGTTTTGTTTCTTAAATTCTTTTATCTCGGGGTGCCTGGGTGGCTCAGTCGTTAAGCGTCTGCCTTCAGCTCAGGTCATGATCCCAGGGTCCTGGGATCGAGCCCCACATCGGGCTCTCTGCTCAGCGGGGAGCCTGCTTCTCCCTCTCCCACTCTGCCTGCTTGTGTTCCCTCTCTCACTGTCTCTCTCTGTCAAATAAATAAATAAAATCTTTAAAAAAAATTCTCTCATCTCCTTCCTACCTAGTTTAGTGTCTCCTACAGATGAGAGAAATCAGTCATGGCTACTGACCTAAACACATGTATTTTCTCTTTACAAATTGTATGTAGCTATTTTGAGTTTAAAGTAATATCAGAAACATAATTGATCATTTTATTCCCACTGCTCTTGAATGCTAAACTGAGGTTAATGGTTCTCTACAATATTGTGTGGTATTCATATAGTACCAGAGATGTTTAAGCATATTTTGAGAACCAAGAGAAACAGAATTGGTGTATTTGTAATTCCCAGTCTTCCAAATCTCAAACCAGAGATTTCAATCTCAGTTTTTATAACCCTCTGAACTAAACCTTTACCCATGAAACTGGTCAGGGTCATAGCCTTTTCATCAACAATGATCTCCCTTTGCTTCCTTTTTTCGAGGTTTCACTGTATGATTCAAACAGCCGTTTGTCCTTTATGAGACTTGTCTTCCCACACAACACAGCTGCATTCCCAGATCTTTCCAACCTTCTGCCCTAGCTCTGATCTTTCTCTTGGCTCCACTTGCTCCAGAGTCTGCACCTGTGTCTTTGGACCCTGGGATCTCACAGGAACTGGAAAGGAACATTTTATTTTTCATAGATACATCTTATCTTTTTCCTGCTTTTACTCCATCACATGAGAAAAAATAACTAACATAATAAAAGAAATTAATTTTAACACCATAAAATAATTTTAAGACTTAGGTAGAACTAGTAAATAGGTTATTAAGACAAATGGTCCATTCTTCAAACTTTATAAAGGGCAGGCAGTTAGAAGAAATACTTTCCTTCTGTGACTTGTCAGGCATAATTTACACTTAAATGAAATGTAAATCATAGTTGGTTTTTCCAGATTATATATACAAACTACCTAGTAGTGAGCATGGCCTGTGTCCAAGCAGAGAGCACCCAGGGTAGAGCACTCACACTCATCTACCAACTATAGCTATTCTCTCAGCCCAAGCTGAAGTGCACTGACTCTCCACTAAAACCCTTGCTCTCTTACCTTGGAGTGAGCTTGGATAGAAATCATTGAGCTATAGGCACTAAGATGTAATATGACCAGGGCTGAAATAGATACCTCAAAATATTTCCCCTACTAGCATTTCAAAATAAAGTCCCACCAATCATTTCCTAAATTTTAGTCTTAATTTCTGATCACCAAATCAAGACAGCATTATGAGAATATAAACATAATTCTGAATTTTACTGATTTGAGAAACCCAAATCTGGTGAGTATGTTCACTGAAATTTTAGCAGGCATCAGAATTACCTGGAAGGATTACAACAAAAAGAAAAGGCATCCAAATCGGCAAAGAAGTCAAACTCTCACTCTTTGCAGATGATATGATACTTTATGTGGAAAACCCAAAAGAATCCACCCCAAAATTCTCATTACAGGATTTTCATACAGGATTTCAGTAAAGTGACAGGATTTAAACCAATGCACAGAAATCAGTTGCATTTCTCTATACCAACAGTGAAACAGAAGAAAGAGAAATTAAGGAGTCGATCCCATTTATAGTTGCACCCAAAACCATAAGACACCTAGGAATAAATCTAACCAAAGAGACAAAGGATCTGTACTCAGAAAACTATAGAATACTCATGAAAGAAATTGAGGAAGACACAAAGAAATGGGAAAACGTTCCATGCTCATGGATTAGAGGAACAAATATTGTGAAAATGTCTATGCTACCTAGAGCAATCTACACATTCAATGCAATCCCTATCAAAATACCATCAACTTTTTTCACAGAACTGGAACAAATAATCCTAAAATTTGTATGGAACCAGAAAAGACCCTGAAGAGCCAGAGGAATGTTGAAAAAGAAAAGCTGGTGGCATCACAATTCCAGACTTCAAGCTCTATTACAAAGCTGTAATCATCAAGATACTATGGTACTGACACAAAATAGCACATAGATCAATGGAACAGAATAGAGAACTCAGAAATGGACCCTCAACTCTATGGTCAACTAATCTTCAACAAAGCAGGAAAGAATATCCAATGGAAAAAAGACCGTCTCTTCAACAAATGGTGTTGGGAAAATTGGACAGCCACATGAGAAGAAGGGAACTGGACCATTGCCTTATACCACACACAAAAATAGACTCAAAATGAATGGAAGACCTAAATGTGAGACAGGAATCTATCAAAATCCTTGAGGAGAACACAGGCAGCAAACTCTTTGACCTCTGCCACAGCAACTTCTTGCTAGACACTCTCCAAAGAAGGGGAAGGGAAACAAAGGCAAAAATGAACTTTTGGGACTTCATCAAGATAAAAAGCTTTTGCAGAGCAAAGTTGCAAATGACACATCAGATAAAGGGCTAGTTTCCAAAATCTACAACGAACTTATCAAACTCAACAACCAAAGAACAAATAATCCAATCAAGAAATGGGCAAAAGACATGAACAGACATTTCTGCAAAGACATCCAAATGGCCAACAGACACATGAAAAAGTATTCAACATCACTCAGCATCAGGGAAACCCAAATCAAAACCTCAATGAGATACCACCTCACACCAGTAAGAATGGCTAAAATTAACAAGTCAGGAAATGACAGATGTTGACAAGGATGCAGAGAAAGGGGAGCCCTCCTACACTGTTGGGAATGCAAGCTGGTGCAGCCACTCTGGAAAACAGTATGGAGATTCCTCAAAAAGTTGAAAATAGAACTACCCTATGACCCACCAATTGCACTCCTGGGTATTTATCCCAAAGATACAAATGTAGTGATCTGAAGGGGTACGTGCACCCCAAGGTTTATAGCAGCAATGTCCACAATAGCCAAACTGTGGAAAGAGCCCAGATGTCCTTCGACAGATGAAAGGATAAAGAAGAATATTATGCACCCATCAAAAAAATGAAATCTTGCCATTTGCAATGACATGAATGGAACTTATACAGTATTATGCTAAGCGAAATAAGTCAATCAGGGAAAGACAATTATCATATCATTTCACTGATATGTGGAATTTAAGAATCAAGGCAGAGGATCATAGGGGAAGAGAGGAAAAAAATGAAACAAGACAAACCAGAGAGGACAACAAACCATAAGAGACTTTTTTTTTTTTAAAGATTTTACTTATTTAAGAGAGAGAGAGAGAGAATGGGGGGGGAGGGGCAGAGGGAGAAGCAGACTCCCTGCTGAGCAGGGAGCCTGATGTGGGGCTCGATCCCAGGATCCTGAGATCATGACCTGAGCCAAAGGCAGACAGATGCCCAACCAACTGAGCCACCCAGGTGGCCCCCTATAAGAGACTCTTAATCTTAGAAAACAAACTGAGGGTTGCTGGAGTGGAGGGGGGTGGGAGGGATGGGGAGGCTGGGTGTTGGACATTGGGGAGGGTATATGTTGTGGTGAGCACTGTGTGTTGTGTAAGACTGATGAATCACAGACCTGTACCCCTGAAACAAATAATGCATTATATGTTAATAATTTTTAAAACTCTTTATTAAGGTATAATTGCCAAATGATAAATTGCTTTTTTGAAGTGTACAATTATGTATACACACACACACACACACACACATATATATATACCAACTCATAATCAAGGTAATGAAAATATCACTCACCCCCAAAAGTTTCTTAGTGCCCTTATATAATCTGTCCTTCCTGCCCCTTCCTGCCCACCCCTTTTTCCATTGCCACTGCCTTCCCAGGCAACCACTAATCTGGTTTGCATTTTCTAGAGTTTTAGATAAGTATAATCATATAGCATATATTCTCTTCTTGGTCTGGCTTCTTTCTCTCAATATGATAATTTTCAGATTGATCCATGCTCTTACATGCATGAATAGTTCATTTCTTTTTATTTTTGAAGAGCGAGCATTCCATTGTATAGATAGACAACATGTGTTTTGCAATTCACCAGTTAATGGCATTTGTTTCCAGCTTTTGGCTAGTAAAAGTAAAGTTGCAATGGACATCCACGTACAATCCTTTTAATGGCCATGGTCTTCTCATGAGTGAATAAAGTAGAATGGATATATCATATGGTAGATTTAAGCTTAATTTTAAAAAACTGGCAAGTTGTTTTTTTTTTTTCCCAAAGTAGTTGTGCTCTTTTACATTTCCACCAGCATTGTATGAAAGTTCCAGTTTCTCCAATACTTGACATGGTCAGTCTTAATATTAGACATTTGTAATAGGTGTAGTGTTTTTTTTATTTTGCATTTCCCTAGTGAATATTGATATTTAGTATTTTAATGTATTTACCATCAGTATATCTTCTTGAAGTATATGCTAAGATATTTTTCCCATTTTCAGTGTTTTTTTTCTCTTTTGAGTTTTGAAATTTGTTTTATATTGTCTAAATACAGATTCTTTCATCAGATGTGTGATTTGCAAATACTTTCTCCCAGTCTGGCTTGTCTTTTCCTTCTCTAAATAGTGTCTTTCTAAAAGCTGCCATTCTTCATTGTGTTTAAGTTCAGTTTATCAATGATGGCTCAATGGATCATGCTTTTAGTGTTCCATCTTCACCTAAGTTCACGTAAGCCAATGTTGTAGAATGGTAACCCATTATAAGAATATGAATATATAATTTTGAATTTTACTGATTTGAAAAACCAAAGTCTGATGAGTTAGATTTTGATGCAAATTTTAGCAGGCATGAAAATAAACTGAAAGGATTTTTTTTAGAACTTTAAGGTGTAATTGACAAAACAGTAAATTACATGTTTAAAGTATACAATTATATATGTGTCCATACATATATACTCAAATTATTACCATAATCAAGGTAATAAACATACAATCAAGATAACAAACATATCACTCACCCCCAAGTTTCCCAATTCCCTTTTAAAATTCCCCTTTCTATGTTTCCTTGTAGATGTTATATGCTTAGATCTATCCTCCATTTTGACTTAATTTTTGTACATGGTGAGAGGTGGACACTGAAGTATGTTTATTGCATAGCGATAGCCCAACTGTTAGGCAACATTTATTGAAAAGACTATCTGTTCATTGAATTGCCTTTGAGTCTTTGTCAAAAATCAATTAACTATAAATAGGTGAATCTATTTCTATTCATTTTTTATCCTGAAGCCAATATCACAGTTTTGATTTCTACAGCTTTATAAAAATTATTAGTCATGTACTGTAAGTTCTCCACCTTTCCTCCTCTTTTTCAGTCATGTGGTTATTCCAGATTTTTTGTATTTCCATATGAATTTTATAGCATGTCAATTTTTATTAAGGACCTGATGGGATTTTGATAGTGATCACATTGAATATATAGATCAATTTGGAGAGATGTGATATCTGAACAATATTAAATCTTCCAAACTATTAACATGCTATCTCTCCATTTTTTTTTAGATTTCTTAAAATTTCTTTCAGCAATATTTTATAATTCTTATTATAAAGTTCTTACATCTCTTTTGAAAATTATTCTCAAAGTACTTCATATTTGGGGATGTTACAGTAGATAGTATTGAATTTTAATTTCAATTTACAATTGTTTGTGAGCATATAAAAATGCACTTGGATTTTGTATATTAATCTTGTATCCTGCAACCTTGCAAAACTCACTTATTCTAGTATCTTCTGTAGAATTGATAGAATTTTCTTTGTAGGTGATGATTTTTCTCTGCAAATACAGGTCTGCTACTTCCTTTCCAATCTCAACACGTATTACTTTTTTCTCATTGTAGTGCACTAAAACTTTGAGCATGATGTTGAATACAAATGGTGAGAGTGAACATCCTTTGCTTTTTCCTGATCTTATGGGGAAATAATTCAGTCTTTCACCATTAAGTATCATGTACCAGTAGGTTTTTTATAGATGTCCATAGTAGGTTGACGATACTGCTTTCTAGTCCTAGTTTGCTGAGAAATTTTTTTATCTTTTCTTTTTTTTTTTACCAGTACTGGGTATTGGATCTGTTGATGACTTTTTACATCTGATGAGATGGTCACATTTATTCTTTTGCTACTTTGATAATTTGGTAAATTAGGTTGTCAAATTTTAAAACGACCTTGCATTATTGGGATAAATCATATGTGATCTTGATGTATTATCATTATTATATATTGTTGGATCTGATTAAAATTTGATTAGGAATTTTTGCATCCATGCTCTTGAATATTGGAGGGTAATTTTCTTTTGTGATATCTTAGACTAGTTTCAAGGTCAGAGTAATGCTGGCACTGTAGAATTTATTGGGAAACATGGTTTTTTTTAATTTTCTGGAAGAGTATGTACAGTATTGGTATTATTTCTTGATTAAATGTTTGACATAATTTCCTAGTGAAATTATCTGGGTCTGCAAGTCCTGTGTGGGAGGAATTTTAACTACATATTCAATTACTTTATTCATTATGGGGCTATTTGAGTTTACCTATTTCTTCTTGAGGAAGTTTTGGTCATTTTGTTCTTTGACAGATACTTGTCCATTTCCTGTAAGTTGTCAAATTTATTGACCTACTTTCAAAATAATAATTCTTTATTGTCCTTTTAGTATTTGTGAATTCTGAAATGACATCACCACTCTCAGTCCTTTACTGGTAATTTGTATCTTTAGTCTGATACTCCTGATCAGGCTGGCTGAAAGTTTAATTTTATTTATCTCAAATAATTAGCCTTTGGTTTTATTAATTTTCTCTATTTTTTATTTTTTATTTGTTTCATAACAAAATATTTTGAGCGTTATGTGCTCTTATTCTAGTTTCTTAAAATGAAAGCAGAAGTAATTTCAGTTTTTTCTAATATATATGGTGCCATAAATTCCCCATTAAGTATTGTTTTAACTATACTTCAAAAATTTGATATGCTGTATTTCCATTTTCATTTAGTTTTTTGACCCACATTATTGGGAACTACACTTATAATTTCAAAATATTCAAGGATTTTCCAGAGATTTTTCAATTAATTGTGTTCTGACAACATACTTTGTATGACTTAAATCCTTTTAAACTTGAGTCTCAACTTTTGACTTGGAACATGGTCTATTTGGGTAAATGCATAGTGTATCCTTAAAGAATGCATATTCTGATCTTTTTTTTTTTTGCATGAAGTGCTCTATGAAAGTCAATTAGATTAACCTGATTGTTAGTGTTATTAACACTTTAATGTTCTTAGATTTTTTTTTTTGGTCTTTTTATCCTGTGAAGTATTAAGAAAAGGAGTTGAATCCCTGAGTAAGAGTGTAGATCTGCCTGTATCACCTTGTATCACTTGATAAATCTGTCAGTTTGGTCTTGTATATTTTGAAGCTCTATTATTAGGTGAATAAATGTTTAGGATTATTATGTTGTCCTGAAGAAGTCACTCCTTTTATCACAGTGAAATAGTCATCTTATCCCTGGCATTATTTTTATGCTCTGAAATAGTTTGTCTAATATTAATAGAGCCACTTCAGTTCTCTTTTCATTAGTATCTGCCAGATAAACCTTGCCCCATTTTTTCACTTTTAACCTATTTGGATCATGATATTTAAAGTGGGTTTCTTACAGAGTATATATAATTGGATATTGTTTTTTACCCAGTTTGTCAATTTCTTGCCTTTTAATTGGGGAAGTTTAAATCTTTACATTTAAAATGATTATTGATATGGTTGGATTTAAATCTACTATGTCACTATTCATTTTCTAATTGTCCTATCTGTTCTTTGTTCAGTTTGCCCTATTTTCGTGCCACTTTTAGGATTGAGGATTTTTTATTTCATTTTATCTTTTTGTTCTGTCTAGCTACATTCTTTGTTTTTGTAATTTTAATGGTCACTTTAAGATTTATGGTATACATTTTTTTAAATTACCACCATTTACTTCAGGTGATATTATGCTAGTTCATATATCACAAAAGAACCTTATAATTATATTATCCCTTCCCCTCCTGGCCTCTGCTTTTGTTGCCACACATTTTACTTCTGTATGTTAAAAACCTCACAATACATTGGTACAATTTAAACAGTTGATTATCTTTTACAGGGATATCAGTTAAAAAAAAAACAAAAACCTTTATATTTACCCCTGTCATTACCATTTCTAGTGCTCTTTATTTCTTTGTGTGAGTCCAGCTTGTTATTCATTCAAATCTGAGTTTTTGACTATCAAAATAATTTTTTCTTTGTTGGAACTGTTTCAGTACAAATTAATTATTTACAAAGCACTACAATGTCCTTGCAGTCATATTGCAGCTATTTTCCTCATATGGCTCCCTAAAACACAGACATTTACAAAGTGACTTATTTTCAACTCTTTTCCTGTCAATTAGCCCTACTTTAGATTTCCTTATAAAATTCATTAGGGAACCCATAACTCATAAAATTAGGGGGTAATTTTTAAATAGAGAACTCACAAGCCTATTTTTAGTTTTCTCCTAAATGTCACAAGACCATAATGAATGGGAAACTTCTCAGTGATTCATTGTGAAATGCCCTAAGGAATCAAATCAGAGAGCAGTGATGTTACATGTTGCCCTGCTTAGCTCCAGGTTGACTCCCACCTTCCTCTAGGGTCTGTACTTTGTCCATGTTTGTGAAGTTTTTGTGTCAGATTACAAGGTTCCTGCCTGGACAGACTTCGCTGTGTGTGTGTTGTATCATAGCTAATTAAAATTAAAATTCTGATTGTTTATTACCCCATTATGTAAAAATGGCATATAAATCTTTGTATTCTAAAATATAGACTATGTAACTTTGGAGGGAAGGGAGGTAAGAACCCTAAAGAATCAAAAAAAAAAAAAAACTGTCTTCTAGAGCAATAAAATTAGGATGCAACAAGGGGTCTCTGTGACTGATGATTAGGAACGGCAGAATGCATTGACACAGTGACAAAAAATAGTCATTTGAAGTGTGAACACTGATTAAAAGTTACTAGAGCAGAAGTTCCAAAATACACAGACATTGATTTGTGATTAATCTGCTTTTCATATAGTCAGTGAAGTATGCTTCCTGGTGAGAAGATTCAGTGATTTATTCATTTAAATGTAATCAATAATGCTCCTGAGTAATGTAAGAGAAGCCTGTCAGAATCTGATAAGAGTAAGTATAGCCAGCTAATGCCAGGTATCTACCAAATCAAATATTTATTAAAGGTTTCCTTTCCTGGGTATTTTGCTTTATCCCAAGGGATCCAAAAATTATTAATACTCAGTTCCTATCCTAAAATATACTATAATTTAATAGTAAAAAACATTGTAGGAATTAAATATTTGTCAAAACATTAACCAATTTTTTGTGCAATATAAAATTTGAAATTATATCTGAAGATTCATGCGGAAAAAGATGAAATTTATTCCAATTGAAAGCACTGAAACTTCTTGAAGAACTGGATCTTGAGATGCAAGGTGATTTCAACATGTACAGATGAGGCAGTAGGACAGTCTCTTTAGGAGAAGAGGAAAAGTCTACCATTCACAGCCTATTTATTGTGTTGTGGTCATGGTCTCTTATGTACAATAGCAAGAATAAAGACACAGAAATGAGAACAGGAAGAACAGCTTCCAGAAATGGGAAATCCCAGCTAGAGTGCTTTGAGATATAACAAAATTGATAAAGCTCAAATGATTGCAAGCAAACAGTAATGCACTATGAGTTTAAGATTAAAATATTTAGACTATATTGTAGAGAAGCATAAATACAAACAAATTAGGAGTACACTGAGGAAAGAACAAATTGGCTTTGTTAGAGGAATCCTAGAGATGTTCATTCAGGGCCAGGAATAGCACTTGTTCTCTTCAAACAGGGGGAAAAAAATCATAATTCTTGGAAAATTGGTTTGAGTACTCAGAAGATTCCTGCCTCCCTAATAGAAAACAATTAATCCTATACTAAAAGTTGCTCTGACTTTTGCTAACCAATCTTAAAAGGAAGACCCAAGAGGATCAAGCTCTTTCTATGTAGCTTAACTACATCCTAAGACAAAGCTCAAAATGTATATGACTACAAAAAATATCTAGCACCCGAAATAAAATTTACAGTATGCATATAACTAAAAATTATAGGCATGTAAAGAAGAAAATATGACCCATAATAAAGAAAAACCAATTGAAACCAAACCAGAATGGACATAGATGTCAAAATTATCAGACAAGGACAATAAAACAATTATTTTGTTTTGTTTCTTTATTCCTTTTTCAACCAGCCATTTTGTCATTTCATACAGATTTAATAGATATTTACAACAAAAGCAAAAACAGATTTTCAAATCGAAGAAAAATCATGTATTTAAAAAGTTTCAATGCAGTTACTCTACTTGACAATTACTATTCATATAGAATTTTATTTCATTAGGACTTTAAAAAATTAGTCTTAACTTTTCCTGGAATTAGTGGTAGTTCTCATCAATAATTCTCATTCTTCCTTTGCTTTATAATGTCTTTCTTGCTCTATACTTTTGCCAAAATGTTGTCTTTAGGATATCCCATTACTTCTCAAGTAGGATAAGGTTTTTAGAAAAATTTTCCCTGTCAATAATACTGCCTGTATTACTAACTTCATATGGTCACTTGTCATTACTTAGTTGTCTGACAGAATGGTATAGTGGAGGCTGTAATAGTCTCATGCTCACGAGCAGTGTTCGAATCCCAGATGTCAAACACAAATTCCATTCTTAGAGCAATTAACACAGTGGTTTCCAAACTGAATCTGGGCTGGTCACTAGAATCACCTGGAGAACTTTTTACAACATGCAAATAACTAGGCTCTACACCAGATCAATCAAATCAGAATCTTTAGGAGAGGGGCCTGACGATTATATTTTCTAAAACCTCTAAAGTGATAAGTAGTCCAGGTTAAGAAGCCTTGAGCCTTAACTTCTCTAGTCCTTTATTCAGGACAATAAGAGTGATAATACATTGTTCATTTGTCTCTTAAGCATTAAAAGAGATAAAAATATATCATGCTTCAAAACATTTGAAAGCCTTTCTCACATGCAGTCTTTAACTTCTGGGAATAAGTCAATTTTCTTTTTGATAAAGGTACATTCATCTTTCTCTTATTTTCTAAAAACATCAAAGTATATCCAGGAATGGGTGAACCAGTAATTCTTTTCTTTAATTGAAGTGTAGTTGACACACACTGTTACATTAGTTTCAGGTGTACAACATAGAATTCAACAATTCTATATGTTATGCTCACCACGCCTGTAGCTCCCATCTGTCACCATACAATGCCATTACAGTACTATTGACTGTATTCTCTTTGCTGTACCTTTCATCCCTGTGACTTATTCTATAACTGGAACCTATACTTCCCACTTTCCTTCTCCCATTTTGCCCATTCTCCCCCCCTCCCCTCTAGAAATCACCAGTTCCCTATTTTTATGGTTCTGTTTGTTTGTGTTTGCTTTGCTTTTTAGATTCTACATATAAGTGAAATTAGGTGCTATTTGTCTTTCTCTATCTGACTTATTTCACTCAGCTTAATGCCATCCAGGTCCATATATGTTGCAAGTGGCAAGATCACATTCTTTTTTATGACTGAGTAATATTCAGTATACATATACACAACACTTCCTTATCCATTCACCTATGGATAGACACTTGGATTGCTTCCATATCTTAGCTATTGTAAATAATGCTGCAATAAACATAAGGGTGCATACTAACCCTTTTTGAATTAGTGTTTTTGTTTTCTTTGGTTAAATACCCAATATTGGAATTATTGGGTCATACGTTTTTATTTTTAATTGTTTGAGGAATCTCCATACTGTTTTCCACAGTGTTTGCACCCAAAAGTCATGAGACAAACCACTGCGATACTTAAGTTTTTATTCAAATTCCAGTTATTTAACATTGCAATATTAATTTCAAGTGTAAAATATAGTGATTCAACTTCCATACAACACCCAGGGCTCATCATTAAGTGCACTCCTTAATCTCCATCGCCTATTTAACCCATCCCCCCATCCACCTCTCCTCTGGAAACTATCCGTTTGTTCTCTACAGTTAAGAGTCTGTATCTTGGTTTTCCTCTTTTCCCCCCTATTCATTTGTTTCTTAAATTCCATATGAGTGAAATCCTATGGCATATCTTTCTCTGACTGACTTGTTTCACTTAGCATTATACCCTCTAACTCCATCCATGTCATTGCAAATGGCAAGATTTCATTCTTTTTGATGGCTGAAAAATATTCCTGTGTGTGTGTGTACACATACCACATCTTCTTTACCCATTCATCTATTCACAGACACTTGGGCTGTTTCCATAATTTGACTATTGTAGATAATGCTGCTATTAATATCAGGATGCATGTATCGCTTTGATTTAGTACTTTTATACTCTGTAGGTAAATACCTAGTATTGCAATTGCTGGATCATAGAGTAGTTCTATTTTTAACTTTTTCAGGAATCTCCACACTGTTTTCCAGAGTGGTTGTGCCAGTTGGCATTCCTACCATCAGTGTAAGAGGGTTCCTTTTTCTCCACATCCTCGCCAACACCTGTTTTTTCTGTTGTTGATTTTAGACATTCTGACAGGTGTAAGGTGATATCCCATTGTAGTTTTGATCTGCATTTCCCTAATGCATCTTTTCTTGTGTCTTGTTGGCCATCTATATGTCATCTTTGGAGAAATGTCCATGTTTTCTGCCCATTTTTTAACTGAATTGTTTTTTGGATGTTGAGTTTGGTAAGTTTTAATATATTTTGGATACTAACCCTTTATCAGATATATCATTTGCAAATATCTTCTCCCATTCTGTAGGTTACCTTTTAGTTTTGTTGATTGCTTCCTTTGCTGAGCAGCAGCTTTTATCTTGATGAATTCCCAAAGGTTTATTTCTTTTTGCTTCCCTTGCCTCAAGAGATCTATCTAGAAAAAAGTTGCTATAGCCAATGTCAAAGAGGTTACTGCCTATGTTCTTTTCTAAAATTTTTATGGTTTCAGGTCTCACATTCAGGTCTTTAATCCATTTAAATTTATTTTTGCATATGGTGTAAGAAAGTGGTCCAGTTTCATTCTTCTGCATGTTGCTGTCCAGTTTTCCCAACACCATCTTGTTGAAGAGACTGTCTTTTTTCCATTGGATATTCTTTTCTGCTTAATTGAAGACCGTATGGTTGTGGGTTCATTTCTGGGTTTTCTATTGGTTTTACTGACCTATGTGTCTATTTTTGTACCAGTACTATACTGCTTTGATCACTACAGTTTTGTAATATAATGAAGTCTGGAATTGTGATGCCTTCAGCTTTGCTTTGCTTTTTCAAGATTGTTTTGGCTATTTGATGTCTTTTGTGGCTCCAGTTTAGGATTGTTTGTTCTAGCTCTATGAAAAATGCTGTTGATATTTTGATGGGGATTGCATTAAATGTGTAGATTGTTTTGAATTAGACATTTTAACAATATTTGTTCTTCCAATCCATGACAGTGGAATCTCTTTCCATTTCATGTATCATCTTCAATTTCTTTCATCAGTGTTTCATAGTTTTCAGAGTACAGGTCTGTCACCTCTTTGGTTAGGTTTATTCCTAGGTGTCTTATTGTTTTTGGTGCATTTTTAAATAGAAGTGATTCCTCAACTTCTCTTTCTGCTGCTTCATTATTGGTTTATAGAAATGCAACAGATTTCCGTATGCTGATTTTGTATCCTATAACTGAGTTCGTTTATCAGTTCTAGCAGTTTTTGGTGGAGTCTTTTGGGTTTTCTATATAATAATCATGTCATAAACAAGTAGTAAAAGTTTGACTTCTTCCTTGCCAATTGGGATGCCTTTTACTTCTTTTTGTTGTCTGATTGCTGTGGCTAGGACTTCTAGTACTATGTTAAATAACAGTGGTGAGAGTGGACATCCCTGTCTTATTCCTGACTGTAGAGGAAAAGCTCTGTTAGCTGTGGGTTTTTCATAGATGGCCTTTATTATGTTGACATATGTTCCCTCTAAACCTACCTTTTTGAGGGTTTCCATCATGAATGGATGTTTTTTGCTTTTTCTGCATCTATTGAAATGATTGTATGGTTCTTATCCTTTCTTTTATTAATGTGGTATATGACATTGATTTTGCAAGTGTTGAACCACCCTTGCAAGGCAGGAATAAATTCCACTTGATTGCAGTGAATGATTTCTTTAATGTATTGTTGGGTTAAGTTTGTTAGTATTTTGACAATTTTTATATCCATGTCCATCAGGGATATTGGCCTGTAGTTCTTTTTTAGTGGAATCTTTATCTGGTTTTAATATCAGGGTAATGCTGGCCTCATAGAATAAATTTAGAAGTTTTCCTTCCATTTCTAAATATTTAGTAAAATTCCCCTGGAAGCCATCTGGTCCTGGACTTTTGTTTGTTAGAAGATTTTTGATTACTGGTTCAATTTCATTGCTAGTAATTGCTCTGTTCAAGTTTTCTATTCCTTCCTGTTTCAGTTTTGGCAGTTTATATGTTTCTAGGAATTTATCTATTTCTTCCTAGTTGTCCAGTTTGTTGGCATATAGTTTTTCATAATATTCTAGTATAATTGTTTCTATTTCTGTGGTGTTGGTTGCTATGTCTCCTCACTCATTTGTGATTTTATTTATTTGGGTCCTTTCTCTTTTTGATAAGTTTGACTAGAAGTTCATCAATTTTATTAACTTTTTCAAAGAACCAACTCCTGGTTTCATTGATCTGTTCTATTATTTAGCTTCTCTATCATTTATTTCCGCTCTAATCTTATTTCCTCACTTCTGCTGGTTTGGGTTTTTGTTTGTTCTTTATCTAGTTCTTTAGATATAAGTTTAGGTTGTTTGAGATTTTTCTTGCTTCTTGAGGTAGGCCTGCATTGCTATATACTTCTCTCTTAGGACCACTTTTGCTGATCCCAAAGGTTTTGGACTGTTGTGTTTTCATTTTCATTTAAAACCAGTGATTCTTGACTTTTGTCCGGTAACAGAATGACACATTGGATGTGCAGGAGACTTGGCAGAGATTCAGATGAGAATCTGAAGAAAAGAAACTATGGGGCGCCTGGGTGGCTCAGTTGGTTAAGCGACTGCCTTCGGCTCAGGTCATGATCCTGGAGTCCCGGGATGGAGTCCCACGTCGGGCTCCCTGCTCAGCAGGGAGTCTGCCTCTCTCTCTGACCCTCCCCCCTCTCATGCTCTCTATCTCATTCTCTCTCTCAAATAAATAAATAAAATCTTTAAAAAAAAAAGAGAAAAGAAACTATGGGTCCTCTTTCAAGAAACATCCATGGGCACACACAACAAAGAGCATTTCACACATGTCCTGAGCCCCAACTGTGACACAGATCAAAATTCTCTACTCTGAATTCCAAGGCGGATAGCAATTACTGGTTTGCTCTGTTTCCTAAAGGCCTGAATGCCTGAAGCCAATTGTTCAAACTTCAGGGAGTTTTTCACGATTATTTTATGGTTATTGGAATGTCACTCAAACTAGGCTATTCATAGAAAGCCTCTCTCTAATAAATAAGCTCATTCCTGATAAACAGTTAATAAGGCATTCGTTCCCATCAGACAAGACAAACAGGGAATGATCTATGGAACACAGCATTTTGATTCTAGGGATTCCTTTAAGCTCTAGTGATGTGATGAGTTTTGTTGTACATGGAGTTCTAATCAGTGAGGAGAGGATTATGTCATACAGAAGCTTGCCCTCCACCTTCCCCAGTCATTAGGGAATAAGTACACCATGCAGGCAACTCCTTTAGTCATTATTAAGATGAAATCACTAACAGTAGCTTATTCCCCCTCCTCCCAGACTAGCAGTGATGTGAACTGTGTGTTGTCAAACCAGTGGGCTTTTATGATGAGCTGTTCACTTACTGCGATAACTAATGCTCTGCTTTTTGTTAAAATTTGTCGTATTTATATATGTTAGATTCTTCAATCATGTCAATGAGTCCTACATCACCAATCATCCTTTCTTCCATCTTGGAACTATTTAATGTGATAGACAATTTCATGGCTTTTTTCCCACATAATAAAATGTTCCTGTTTTCAAGCAACTTTCTTATATTTACCTCTTCCTTATACCTAATTAACCATTTTCCTTTCCAAAAGTGTCTTCTTCAAAGTAGTGAAACATATCAAAACCCAGCATTATAAAATGAATTATATTGAGAATCAGTCATTCAAGCCCAGATGGATCTAGTGGTATGCCAGTAAATGTTTAAAAGACTTTCCAAATAAAAGAAGTCCCAGCCCTGATTTGTAGCATGTAACAATTTCCATGTGTAAATACTCCTACTATCATGGCTAATTTTATGCTACCAAAATGATGTCAGCTGTCTAACAAAATTCTTGAAAATTTAGCAGCTTTCACAAGGCAATACCAGCCAGCTCTAGCACACCATGGTATTGATCTAATCAAACTTCCAAACTTATCTTCTTCCCATGTTTGCTTGAAGAACTAGTCATTCATTTTTTCCCCCATGGAATCCCACCCCTTTGCTCATTCTACTTAACTGGAAAGTTCTTGCCTCATCACCAATCATAATCGTAATTACCCTTCAAAAATCTGCTCATAGACGATATCCTCTAAGGGCATGTTTTTATGCTTCCAGGTGAGTTGAAATCCTCTCTGTTCTGATATCACCCTACATTTTGTAGCACATTTCAATATCTACTTTGATTAATTTTATTTATGCAGATCTTATTTTCCCTAAGATATTGTATACACTTTGAGAGTAGGATCCATTCTAATTTATCTTTATATTTCTTAAAATATTTAGAAAGGTATTTTGTTCATAGTAGATGCAACACATCTATTTGCTAATTAAGCATAATTACACATGAAAAATTTCTTCTGCATAAATAGGTAAGAATATACAATAATTTTAAACTTCAAATATAAACTAAAACTTTGAAATTAATTACATAGGATGAATTAATAGGGCTCTGATTTAAACCAAATGAATTCTGGATAATACACTAGCCATTTTCCTAATTGTTAAAACTAAAACGGTGTTATACTAACTAAAAAATGCTAGGGGCGCCTGGGTGGCTCAGTCGTTAAGCGTCTGCCTTCGGCTCAGGTCATGATCCCAGGGTCCTGGGATCGAGCCCCGCATCGGGCTCCCTGCTCGGTGGGAAGCCTACTTCTCCCTCTCCCACTCCCCCACCTTGCTTGTGTTCCCTCTCTCGCTGTGTCTCTCTCTGTGTCAAAAAATAAATAAAAATCTTTAAAAAATTAAAAAATAAAAAAATGCTAAAATCTACTCAAATAATTTAACAAATATAGAACTTTGCAATAAAGAGTATTATGTAAAAACTGAGAAACAAAGCCCATACATACAAAATAAATATACCAAAGAACTCTTAAAGAATGGGTATTTTCTTTTTTTTTTTAAAGATTTTATTTATTTATTTGAGAGAGAGAGAATGAGAGAGAGCACATGAGAGGGGGGAGGGTCAGAGGGAGAAGCAGACTCCCCGCCGAGCAGGGAGCCTGATGCGGGACTCGATCCGGGGACTCCAGGATCATGACCTGAGCCGAAGGCAGTCGCTTAACCAACTGAGCCACCCAGGCGCCGCCAAGAATGGGTATTTTCAATTTTCTTTTATTATGTGTAAATAATGAACAATACATAAATAATTATATAAATTATATATTTCTTGAAAATTTCTGTTTTAACAATTAAGATGCCTAATATACTTGGTGGAGAGGATCTATAATTTAATGAAAATTTCAAATCAAATTCAACCAAATTTTAGATAGTCAACTTAAGTAGAAAACTCTTAAATTTTCAGGAATATGTTATTATGGGTATAAAAGTTAACCTGTTCTCTTCTTTTATTTCTTCTGTCCTTCCTTTGACCAAATTATTTTTTCCATTTGTATTGTTTGCTGAAGTGAAAGTCAAAACTTTGCCAAAGTCAAATCAATTGTACTTCATTTTGAACCTTGTGATAAGGAGATAGATTGATGGCACTATTTAAAATGAAAAATAATTTTCCACCATAACAAGCATTGATACTTTGTTCAGAATAAAAAAAACAAAACTTACAAAGAAATGAATACTTTCATCCAAAAGGAATGTTGATTTGGCAATAATTAAAACATTTTGAACTTATACAGGTTGCTATTGAACCCCATTCTGCTGCCTTGTCAGTAAAGCGTTCAATTCCAAGGTATTGATCCCAGTTAGGGCTTAAAGCTGGAGCATCTCAGAAGAGATTTATAATGTTTAAAAAATCTTTCTGAAAAATATCTCATGTATACTTTCAGCATTTCCAAGAACCCCTTTGCGTAGCTTATTATAGGGACACTTCAACAATTTAGTACATATTTGGGCACCCCAATTTTTTGGTTTGCATTTATCTGGTAAAATAATTTTATTTACAGTTTTAATGTGTTTGTGTTATATTTGCTCTCCCTCTTTTGAGTTTCACTATCCTTGGAATTCAGTGGCCTTTTTAAAATTTTTTAAATTTTCAAATTTTTTCAGGTTTTTTAACTTTTTAAAGTTTTATTTAGATATAATTGACATGTAACATCGTATACCTTACATGTATACAAACATAAGTTTATGTATATGTTGCAAAATGATTACTACAATCAGTTAACATCATCACCTCACCTAGTCACAATTTTTTTTCCTGTGAAGAGAACTTCTAAGATCTAGTCTTCATGTTGTATATTACATCCCCACAACGTATTTATCTTGTAAATAGAATTTTATGCCTTTTGAGCACCTTCACCCAATTCCCCCACTCCTCATACCTTGCCTCTGACAAACCACAAATCTAATGTCTATTTCTATGAGATTATTTTTTTATTCCACATACAAGTGAGATCATGCAGTATTTCTTTCTCTGTCCAGCTTGTTTCACTTAATACAATGCCCTCAAAGTCCATCCAAATGGGAGAATGTTTTTTTTTTAATGGCCGGATAGTATTCCATTATTCATACATATACATATACGATATGTGTATATCCATATATATGTGTGTGTGTGTGTATCACCTTTTTATCCATTCATCCATCAACTCAGGTTGTTTCCTTATTTTAGCTATTGTGAATAATGCTGCATATTTTGGTTTGCATTTATCTGGTAAAATAATTTTATTTACAGTTTTAATGTGTTTGTGTTATATTTGAATAATGCTTTCATTTCCTTCAGATATATGCCCAGAAGTGAAATTGATGGATCACAATGTAGTTCTATCTCTACATTTTTGAGGAACTTTCATACTATTTTCCAAAGTGCCTGCATCAGTTTATATTCCCACCAACAGTGCACAAGGGTTTTCTTTTCTCCACATCCTCACCAGCATTCATTACTACTTGTCTTTTTGATGACAGTTATTCTAACAGGTGTGAGGTGATAACTCATTGTGGTTCTCATTGTGGTTTTGATTTGCATTTCCCTAATTAGAGATGTTGAGCACCTTTTTTTTTTTATTCTTATGTTAATCCCCATACATTACATCATTAGTTTTAGACGTAGTGTTCCATGATTCATTGTTTGTGCATAACACCCAGAGCTCCATGCAGAATGTGCCCTCCTCAATACCCATCACGAGGCTAACCCATCCTCCCACCCCCTCCCCTCTAGAACCCTCAGTTTGTTTTTCAGAGTCCATCGTCTCTCATGGTTCGTCTACCCCTCCGATTTCCCCCGCTTCATTCTTCCCCTCCTGCTACCTTCTTCTTCTTTTTTTTTTCTTAACATAGATTGCATTATTTGTTTCAGAGGTACAGATCTGAGATTCAACAGTCTTGCACAATTCACAGCGCTTACCAGAGCACATACCCTCCCCAGTGTCTATCACCCAGTCACCCCATCCCTCCCACCCCACCCCCCACTCCAGCAACCCTCAGTTTATTTCCTGCGATTAAGAATTCCTCATATCAGTGAGGTCATATGATACATGTCTTTCTTGTTGAGCACCTTTAATGTACCTGTTGACCACTTGTATGTCCTTTTTTTTTTAATTTGTTACCAACTTTTTTTTTTTTGCACTAAACTTTTTTTTGTATGGCTTTGGAAAAAAAAGTCCACTCAGTTCCTTAGCCTGTTTTTAAATTAGATTATTTTTGCTAATGAGTTTTACAGGTTCTTTACATATTTTAAACCTTATCAGAAGTGTGGTTTGCAAACCACACTTTTCTCCCATCCCATAAATTGCCTTTTCATTTTGTTGATCATTTCTTTTGCTGTGCAAAAGCTTTTAAATTTGATATGGTACCACTTATGTAATTTTGATTTTGTTGCTTGTGCTTTAAGTATCATAGCCAAAAAAATCATTGCTGTGACCCATGCCAAGAAGTATTTTCCCTATTTTTTCTTATAGAAGTTTTGTAGTTTCAAGTCTTACATTTAAGTTTGTAACCCATTTTCTTTTGTTTTGTTTTTTAAAGATTTTATTTATTTATTTGAGAGAGAGAGACACAGCAAGAGAGGGAACACAAGCAGCGGGGAGTGGGATAGGGAGAAGCAGGCTTCCCGCTGAGCAGGGAGCCCAATGCGGGGCCGATCCCAGGACCCTGGGATCATGACCTGAGCGGAAGGCAGATGCTCAATGACTGAGCCATCCAGGCGCCCCTGTAACCCATTTTGAGTTAATTTTGTGAGTGATATAAGATGAAGGTCCAGTTTCATTCTTTTACATGTGAATATCCAGTCGTCCCAGCACCATTTATTGAAGAGACTGTCTTTTCTCCATTAAGTATTCCTGGTTTTCTTGTCAAATCATGTCATCTGTGATTAGAAAAAATTTTACTACTTCCTTTCCAATTCGGATGTCTATTTTTTTGCCTGATTTCTCTGACTAGAACTTCCAGTATGTTGAATAGGAGTGGTGGGAGTGGGCACCCTTGTCTTATTTGTGATCTTGGAGGAAAGGCTTTCAACCTTTCACCATTGAGTATGATATGAGCTATGGAGTTGCCATATATGGCTTTTATTACAGAGGTATTTTTTTCTATACCTAATTTTCTGACTCTTTATCATGAATGGATGTTGAATTTTGTCAAGTACCTTTTCTGCATCCACTGAGATTATCATATGATTTTCATCTTTCATTCCATTAATGTGGTTTATCACATTTACTGTATATTGAACCATCCTTGCATCCGAGAATGAAACCACTTGATCTTGGTATATAATCCTTTTAATTTGCTGCTGAATTTGGTTTTCTAGTACCTTAAGGATTTATGCATCTATATTCATCTGGGATATTGGCCTGTAGTTTTCTTTTCTTGTAGTATCCTTGTTTGACTTTGGTATCAGAGTAATGCTATCCTTGCAAAATGAGTTTGGAAACATCCCCTCTCACCTCTTCAAATTTTTGGAAATTTGAGAAGGAATGGGATTAATTCTTCTGTAAATGTTTGCTAGAATTAACCAGTGAAACTATCTAGTCCTTAGCTTTTTTTGTTGTTTGGAGGATTTTGATTATTGATTCAATCTCCTTACTCATTAGTCTGCTCAGATTTTGTATTTCTTCCTAATTAAGTCTTGGTAAGTTGTATGCTTCTAGGAATTTATCCATGTCTTGTAGGTTGTCCAGTTTGTTGGCATATATTTATGGTAGTCTCATGATTCTTTGTATTTCTGTGGTATGAGTTGTAGTGTCTCCTTTTTCACTCATAATTTTATTGATTTGGGTCCTTTCCCTTTTTTTCTTGGTTAGTCCAACTAAAGACTTGTCAATTTTGTCTTCAAAGAACCAACTCTTAGTTTTATTAATCTTTTTTTTTTATTGTTTTCTGATTCTTTATTTCAATTCTCTTCTGATCCTGTCCTTGACATCTTTCCTTCCTTCTAACTTTGGGCTTAGTTTGTTTTTCTTTTCCTCGTTCTTTCAGGTGTAAATTGAGATTGAGGTCTTTCTGTAAGAATTTAGAGCTATAAACTTCCCTCCTAGAAGACTTCTCCCATAAAGTTTGATGTTTTGTTTCTATTTTCCTTTGCCTCAAGATACTTTTTCCTTTTAGTTTCCTCCTTGATCCATTGGTTTTTTGGGAGAGTGTTATTTAATTTCCACATATTTGTGAATTTTCCAGCTTTCCTTCTATTGATTTCTAATTTCATACCATATGGTCAAGAAATATACTTGGTATGACTTCAATCTTCTTAAATTTGCTAGGACTTGTTTTGTAGCCTAATATATGGTCTATCCTAGAAAATGTTCCACACACTTGTGAGAAGTATATGTATTCTGCTTTTGTTGTATGAAATGTTTTGTTTATGTCTGTTAGGTCCGTTTGGTGGATAGTGCTGTTTAAGTCTGTTTTCTTATTGACTTTATCTGGTTAAAGTATCCATTGCTAAGAGTGGAATATTAAAGTTCCCAACTATTGTATTGCTGTTTATGTCTCCTTTTATTTCTGTTGGTATTTGCTTTATATATTAAGGTGCTCCAATGTTTGGTGTATACATATTTATAATTATAGCTTCTTGATGGATTGACCCTTTTATCATTATATAATGACTTCTTTTGTTTCATTTTGTTCATGCATTATTAGTTTTGTTTAGCTTTCTCTGTGTTCTTATAGTTTGCTGAATTTTTTCTGAATTCTTTGATAGTTTATAGATCTCCATTACTTTAGAGTCAGTTATTGGAGCTTTATAAGTTACCATTGGTAATGTGTTTAGCTGATCTTTTGTGGTCTGTGGTTTCTTACCTTGGTATCATACATTTGAGTAAATGGTATCCTTTTTCAGGCTCTCGGGTTCGCTTTAGCAGAGACATTCCTTCACCAGGCAGCTCAGCTTGGGGTTCTGGATGGCTCAACTGATTGTATCCTTCGGCAGATGAAACACTTGCTATCAGGGTCTATGTTAGTTAATTACTGCTGGCTAGAAACAGTTGGATAGGACTGCTGGCTTTGTTCCCTGCCTGAGCATGGTTATGGAAAGGACTCTTTGGTTCCCTGGATTCTCTGGCCAGGCTTCTCAGTGAGGTGAGAATAGGTTATACTCAGTAGTAATTGGGGCTATGAATGAGCTTTACTGGCTAGGCAGGATGGTAGAATGGGCTTGTTGTTTGGGAACCCACATCAGGCAGAACCACATATGAGTCCCCTGACCAGATGAGCTCACCTGCTTTGTTCAGAAAATAGGCAGAGCCAGTGGCTAAGCTCTCGGCTCACATACTACTACAAGCAGGGCTGTAAGTAATTATAGTACTACCCTTCCAAATGAACCTTACTCTCACCAAACCTAAATTGATTAGCATTTAAAACCATCTCATCACAGCTTTTTATAAATTTATAATTGATTCCAAGTTTATAATTATTCCATCATTTATTCCTGTCAAAAAGTTTTCCCTGCCTATTTTCAATTCTATTCCTACTTTTGAAATTTTCCTTTCCATATCTAAATTCTAACTTATCTTCAATATTTCATTATTGGAATTGGTTCACAGAATAACATAGCTTCTATTGTACTCATGGCATGGGATGTTATGAAGGGCTGAAGCAGGCATTTTCTGATGTACACAGATAATTAAATCCAGTCCAAAGGAGGAAAGATAATTGAGGCACAAAAGCAGAGAAGCAATAAAAAATAATCATGTCACACAGAGAAAGTAACTTTGATACTTGACATCTCCAGTTCCTGATTCCAGTCCCTTGTGAGATTGAAATGATTTTTCTTGAGTTTGATGAGACAGCTCTCTTGGATAAATCTCTGCCTTACTCTTCAATTAAAAATTTTTTATGTTAATCTAAATGGATTTGATTTAAAAATAAAGTTCAATGTGACAGATAGATACAATATGGCAAATATATATAATAAATTATATAATATGGCAAATATATAATACAGAAAGATGTTCTAAAATTCATTTGAAAATAACAGTAAAACAGTAGAAAGTAGATATTTACAAAAAATATTAGAGGAACTATAATTATCACTTAACAAAGTTCTCATTTTTGAGATGTACCTCTCCCCACCTTTATCTCCAAAAGGTTAACAAAAGAAGAGAAAATAAAATTTAAAGGACTTTAAATCCTAAGGGAGAACTTGACCTTGCCAGTTGAGAAAATGACACACTTCCTTTCAATCTTTCCAATGATTTTGTTTTCAATATGATATTTAAGGAAAGGAAGTAACTCAGTGACTTACTTGTGACCAAAGTCCAATCAGATGAAAACTAGGCACATGACAAAGTGACCCAAACAAGTGTAAAAAAATAAATAAATAAAAATTTAAAAAAAAAAGAAACCATGGGAAAGAACCAAAAAGGATGACTTAGAGAACTACCAGTAATAAAATGGAAGTAGAAGTAGGTGGATTCATGGTCATGAAGAGGGGATGGAGAATTCTTGGAAAATTTTTAAATCTCAGGGGACAAATTAAAATGAATATTTTTCTGAAAAAGGAGATCAGAAACACAGATGGTAGACAATATGGCCCTATTTCTTAGAGAAATGGACTCTGGTATATTATATAGAATCCCCTGAGACTTGGAAAAAAATGATCAGAATGGGAAATGCAATAATCTACATAGGAAGGGATTTTTAAGTAAAAATGTCTGCCGCCTGTTAGATATATGATGCAATTGAACAAGATTCCATAGGTCATTTTCACACACCAACTATAAAGACATTTTATTTGGACTGTTTTGTGGGAGCCACTATGAGCAGCTGCACAAGGAGGAGAAAATATTCATCACCGTTTAAATTTATTTTTGGTAACGAGTATTTTTTTAATTCATAATACATATTTTTCCTCACATATATAGTTGTGGTAAATAAATTCCTTGAAAAATCACTTTAATTTTTTTCTAAATACACCTCTCCTATCAAACGTAACAAATGATGCCTTTTATATATCTACCATTCTTGAGACCCTGACCAAAACTCCTTATCACATCATGAAATCCATTCTAAATCTCACAGTTGCACTATTGGTTGCCATTTAGAATATATCCAGAGAAGGTAGGAATAAAAGTCGACATATATTCTATATACTCTCATAAAGAATTCATCATCCCTTGGTTTTATTGGTATTTGACTGAATATCCTCACTGTATCTATTAATATATCTGATACAAATTAGTCAAGAGCAGAAAAACTACATATGTAGAGTTCTTCTAATGAGTCATGCTATTTTATCCTTATGCACCTTTGTTTATCTTAGCCTGGAAGAATATCTACCAACACCACCCTCCTATTTCCCTCGGTCTGGTAACACCTACTCAGATCACTTTTTGTGGAAATCCTTTCCTGATTCATCCAACTAAACTGACCACTTAAAACTTCTACATTATCCTTTTCACAAATATTTTCAATAGGTTGTATTTTTTTCTTTACATCTCTGTTCTCCCATACACTGACCATATAAGATCACAAATTCTTAGAAGGCAGATGTATTATTTATCTTTGTTTATACCAAGCCTATTAATCCTAGCATCATGCTTCATAAATGTTCTGTAAGTGTTACTGGTAAGGTATAAAACTTCAGAGTTTATCAAGCACATCATCACATATTCATCTTTCTATATCACAGGTACCTAGGGAAAATATCATTCATCCTGTTGACAGTTAAAGAAATGAAGGCTCAAAGTATTGTCTTCTGTCCAAGTTCCCAGAACTAATATGGAACAGATTTCACAAGTCTTACTGCACTGCTCTCATACAACAAATTGCTTCTCATTGTTCTAAACCACCTCTCATTGGAGAGCTAAATATTTTTTTAATTGTATTTTAAAAATGCAAATGCTATATATTATGTGCTACATATATTTGGATCTGGAAATACATTTTTTAACTCCACATTTAAAGTAAGCCTTGCCAGATCCAACCAGTCACATGAGCCTGAATTAATCTCAACTTAGCATCACACATTATAATATCTCACAAGGGGGATAGATGTATACTCCAAACCAAAATGCCTCGTGTAGTATGTTTTGACTTTTGAATTGTTTAGGATTTTCAACAGATGATTTAATGCTTTCTTGTTTCCACCCTACGTTGAATTCCACATGCCATATAAGAGGAAGGTGTTCTTAATATAGGGCCAGATCTAACAGACACACAGAAAACAAAAGAGGTTCATGTTCCTGAATCAGAGCTTAAACCTTGACCAAGGATCTTGTCTTCAGTAATAGGAATTGGTGTTAGCAAGTGATGCTGGAGAAAGGAAATATCTCCACAAACAAATGCCATTTTACTATAGATGTGGAAGTAAAATTGCTTTAGTCAAACCTTTACCAATTGTGCTAGGTGCACAAATGAGAGGACCATTAGCAACAGTTCTTTGTGACTCTTCTCTTCTTAGAACCTGATGTTAGTTTGCCCCAGGATTCTGAACTGGAATTAAAAAGCACATCTTGGATTTGCTGATTCAAGTTATATACTTACTGTAAAGATGTAACAAATGAAATTTCCCACCTACTATCCCCAAATCATCAAAAGTATTTAGTTACCTGAAATTCAAAGTGAAAAAATTTTAATTTTAAAATATTTTATTATTTTTATTGAAATATAATTGGCATATAATTTTATATTAGTTCTAGGAGTACAACATGTTGATTTGACAATTCTATACATTACTGCATTCTCACCACAATGTGTAGTCACCATCTGTCACCATACAGTGTTATTACGATATGATCACCTATATTCCCTATGCTATATTTTCATTTATATATTTTAACTGTGACCTATTTACTTTATAACTGGAAATTTACACCTCTTAATCCCCTTTATCTGTCTTGCCTATCCTTCACCAACCTGCCTTCTAGCAACCACCAGTTCTCTGTATTTAAGAATCTGTTTTGGGGCCACCTGGGTGGCTCAGTTGGGTAAGTGGCTGCCTTTGGCTCAGGTCATGATCTCAGGGTCCTGATATCGAGCCCCCCCATTGGGCTTCCTGCTGAGCAGGGAGCCTGCTTCTCCTTCTCTCTGCCCCTGCTCATGCTCAATCTCTCTGTCAAATAAATAAATAAAATCTTAAAAAAAATCTGTTTTTTGTTCATTTGTTTCATTATTTAGATTCCACATGTAAGTGAAATCATACGGTATTTGCCTTTCTCTGACTTATTTCACTTATAATATACTCTAGGTCTAACCGTGTTGTCACAAATGGCAAGATCTCATTCTTTTTTATGACTGAGCAATATTCTTTCATATATATATATATAAATATATATATATATTCCTTTTATATACACACACACACACGCATGTGTGTATGCGTGTGTGTGTGTGTGTGTGTATGTATATATAATCTCTGCTTTATACATTTATCTATCAATGGACACTTGGGTTACTTCCATATCTTGGATGTTGTAAATAATGCTTCAATAAGCATAAGCGTGCTTATATCTTTTCAGACTAGTGTTTGTTTTCTTTGGGTAGATAACCAACCAGAAGTGAAATTACTGGGTCATCCGGCATTTCTATTTTTAATATTTTGAGGAAACTCCAACTGTTTTTCCAGTGGTTGTACCCATTTACATTCTTACCAACAGTGCAGAGGGCTCCTTTTTTTCCATGTCCTCACCAACACTTATTTCTTGTATTTTTAATAATAATCATTCTGATTTATGTGAGGTGATATTTCATTATGGTTTTGATTTGCATTTCCCTGATGATTAGTGATGAGCATTTTTTCTGTTGGCCATCTGTATGCTGTCTTTGGAAAATGTCTATTCAGGTCTCTGTACATTTTTTAATTGGATTTTTTTGTTGTTTTATGAGTTCATAATATATTTGGATATTAACCCCTTATTGGATATATCATTTGCACATATCTTCTCTGATTCACTAAGTTGCCATTTATTTTGTTGATGGATTCCTTTGCTGCGCAAAAGCCTTTTATCTTGGTATAGTCCCAATAGTTTATTTTTGCTTTTGTTTCCCTTGTCTCAGGAGACATAGCCATAAATATGTTGCACAAAGTGTCTTAAGAGATTACTGCCTGCATTTTCTTTTAGAAGTTTTATGATTTAAGGTTTCATATTTAGGTCTTTAATCCATTTTGACTTTATTTTTGTGCATGTTGTCCGGAAGTAGTCTAGTTTCATCTTTTTGCATGTAGCTGTCCACTTTTCCCAATGCCATTTATTGAGTATACGGTCTATTCCCATTGTATATTCTTACCTCCTTTGTCATAGATTAATTGAACTTCCAGATGTGGTTTTATTTCTGGGCTCACTCTTCCGTTCCATTGAACTACATATCTATTTTTGTGCCAGTCTTTATTACTATAGCTTTGTAGTGTATCTTAAAATCTGGGATTATGATACCTCCAGGTTTGTTCTTCTTTCATAAATTTGCTTTGGCTATTTGAAGTCTTTGGGTCCATAAAACCTAAAATTTGAAATGCTAAATTCTTTGAAAAAATGCCATTGGTATTTTGATCGGGATTTCATTGAACCTGTAGATTGCTTTAGGTAATATGGACATTTTAATGATATTAATTTTTCCAGTACATGAATATGTTGTATCATCTTTCCATTTGTAGGTATCCTCTTCAGTTTCTTTCATCAGTGTCTTATAGTTTTGAGAGTATAGGCCTTTCACCTTCTTGATCAAATTTATTCCTAGGTATTATATCTTTTTTGGTGTAACTGTTAATGGGTAATTTCCCTATATGCTACTTTATTATGAATGTACAGAAATACAGTAGATTTCTGTATGTTTATTTGTATCCTGCAACTTTACTGAATTTATCAGTTCTAATAGTTGGGTTTCTTTTTTTTTTTTTTTTTTGGTGGAGTCTTTAGGGTTTTCTATATATAGTATCCTGTCATATGCAAATAGTGACAGTTCAACTTCCTTACCAATATGGATGCCTTTTACTTTTCTTATCTGATTGCTGCAGCTAGGACTTCCAGTACTATGTTGAATAAAAGAGGACATCTTTGTCTTAGTCATAATTTAGAAGAAAAACTCTTTGTTTCACCATTGAGTATGATATTAGCTGTAGGTTTTTCATATATGGTCTTATTATGTTGAGGTATTTTCCTTCTAACCCCACTTTGTTGAGAGTTTTTGTCATCAACAGATGTTGTATTTTGTCAAATGCTTTTTCTGCATCTACTGAGATGATCATATCATTTTTACCCTTCCTCTTATTAATATGATATTTCACATTGATTGATTTGCAAATATTGAACCACCTTTGCATCCCTGAAATATATCCCATTTGATTTATTGTGAATTATTTTTTAATGTATTATGGGATTTGGTTTGTCAATATCTGTTGAAAATTTTTGCATCTATGTGCAACAGAGATATTGACCTGTTTTATTTTTTTGTAGTGTGTTGGCCCATTTTTGGTATGAGGGTAATGCTGTCCTTGTAGAATGAATTTGGAAGTTTTCCTTCCTCTTGTATTCTTTGGAATAATTTGATGAGAATAGGTATTAACTCTTCTTTAAATATTTGGTAGAATTCACCTGTGAAGCCATCTGGTCCTGAACTTTTGTTTGTTGGAAGGTTTTTTGATTACTGGTTCAATTTCATTACTAGTAATTAATCTTCAAATATTCTATTCCTTCCTGACTCAATTTCAGATAATTATATGCTTCTAAGAATTTATCCATTTCTTCTAGGTTATTCAGTTTGTTGATATATAACTTTTCATAATATTATCTTACAATTTTTTGTGTTTCTGTGGTGTTGGTTATTTCTCCATTTCTGATTTTGAGTTCTCTATTTTTTTTTAACATATAATATATTATTTGTTTCAGGGGTACAGTTCTGTGATCCATCAGTCTTACACAATTCACAGCACTCACCATAGCACATACCCTCCCCAGTGTCCATTACCCAACCACCCCATCCCTCCCACCCCCCTCCACTCCAGCAACCCTCAGTTTGTTTCCTGAGATTAAGAGTCTCTTTTGGTTTGTCTTCCTCTCTGGTTTCATCTTGTTTCATTTGTCCCTCCCTTCCCCTATGATCCTCTGCCTTGTTTCTTAAATCCCACATATCAGTGAGATCATATAATTTTCTTTCTCTGATTGACTTATTTCACTTAGTGTAATACCCTCTAGTTTCATCCACGTCATTGCAAATGGCAAGATTTCTTTTTTTTGATGGCTGCGTAATACTCCAGTGTGTGTGTGTGTGTGTGTGTGTGTGTGTGTGTGTGTATACACAGCATCCTCTTAATCCATTCATCTATTGTTGGACATCTAGGCTCTTTCTATAGTTTGGCTATTGTGGACATTGCTGATATAAACATTGGGGTGCATGTGCCCCTTCGGATCACTACATTTGTATCTTTAGGATAAATACCCAGGAGTGCAATTGCTGGGTCATACAGTAGCTCTATTTTCAACTTTTTAAGGAACCTCCATACTGTTTTCCAGTGGCTGCACCAGCTTGCATTCCCACCAACAGTGTAGGAGGGTTCCCCTTTCTCTGCATCCTTGCCAACATCTGTCATTTCCTGACTTGTTATTTTTAGCCATTCTGACTGCGTGAGGTGGTATCTCATTGAAGTTTTGATTTGTATTTCCCTGATGCCGAGTGATGTTGAGCACTTTTTCATGTGTCTGTTGGCCATTTGGATGTCTTCTTTGCAGAAATGTCTGTTCATGTCTTCTGCCCATTTCTTGATTGGATATTTGTTCTTTGGTTATTGAGTTTGATAAGATACCTAGGAATAAATCTAACCAAAGAGGCAAAGAATCTGTACTCAGAAAACTATAGAATACTCATGAAAGAAATTGAGGAAGACACAAAGAAATAGAAAAATGTTCCATGCTCATGGATTGGAAGAACAAATATTGTGAAAATGCCTATGCTACCTAGAGCAATCTATACATTCAAAGCAATCTCTATCAAAATACCATCAACTTTTTTCACAGAACTGGAACAAATAATCCTAAAATTGTATGGAACCAGAAAAGACCCCGAATAGCCAGAGGAATGTTGAAAAAGAAAAGCTGGTGGCATCACAATTCCAGACTTCAAGCTCTATTACAAAGCTGTAATCATCAAGACAGTATGGTACTGGCACAAAAACAGACACATAGATCAATGGAACAGAATAGAGAACCCAGAAACGGACCCTCAACTCTATGGCCAACTAATCTTTGACAAAGCAGGAAAGAATATCCAATGGAAAAAAGACAGTCTCTTCAACAAATGGTGTTGGGAAAATTGGACAGCCACATGCAGAAGAATGAAACTGGACCATTTCCTTATACCACACACAAAAATAGACTCAAAATGGATGAAAGACCTCAATGTGAGACAGGAATCTATCAAAATCCTTGAGGAGAACACAGGCAGCAACCTCTTCAACCTCAGCCCCAGCAACTTCTTCCTAGAAACATCGCCAAAGGCAAGAGAAGCAAGGGCAAAAATGAACTATTGGGACTTCATCAAGATAAAAAGCTTTTGCACAGCAAAGGAAACAGTCAACGAAACCAAAATACAGACAGAATGGGAGAAGATATTTGCAAATGACATATCAGATAAAGGGCTGGTTTCCAAAATCTATAAAGAACTCAACACCCAAAGAACAAATAATTCAATTGAGTCCTCTATTTCTTGATGAGTCTGGCTGAAGGTTTATCAATTGTGGTTTTTTTTTCTCTCCTTCTTTTCAAAGAACCAGCTCTTGGTTTCATAGGTCTTTTCTATTGTTTAAGTCTCCATTTTGTATTTCCACTCTAATATTTCTTATTCCTCCTGCTGCGTTTGGGCTCACTCTTTTTTCCAGTTCCTTTAGGTATAAGGTTAGGTTGTTTGAGATTTTTCTTCCTTAGGTAGGCTTATATTACTATAAACTTTCCTCTTAGAACTGCTTTTGCTGTATCCCAAAGATTTTAAATCATTAGGTTTTAATTTTCATTTGTGTCCCTGTATTTTTCTTTATTTCATCTTTGATTTCTTTGGCACATTGGAGAATGTTTCATGTGCACTTGAAAAGAATGTATTCTGGTTTTGGATGGAATATTCAGTATATACCTATTAAGTCCTTCTGGCCTAATGTGTCATTCAAAGCCACTGTTTGCTTCCTGATTTTTCTGTCTGGATGATATTTCCATTGATGTAAGTGAGGTGTTAAAGTCTTCTATTATTGTATTACTGTCAATTTCTCCTTTATGTCTGTTAATATTGCTTTATGTTTAGGGGCTCCTATCTTGGGTGCATAGATACAGTTGATATATCCTCTTGTTGGATTGTTTCTTTTATCATTATGTATTGTTCTTCTTTGTCTCCTGCTACAGTCTTTGTTTTAAAGTTTATTTTGTCTAGGTGTTGCTACCCTGGCTTCTTTTTTTGTTTGTTTCTTTGTTGCTTCCATTTGCATGATATGTTTTTTCATACCTTTCTTTTTTTGTATGTATGTGTCTTTAGGTCTGAAGTGAGTCTCTGCTAGCAACATGTAGATGGGTTTTTTTTCTTCTTCTTCTTATCTCTTCAGTCTCCCTATTTCTTTTGGTTGTAGCATTTAGTCCATTTATGTTAAAGTGATTTTTGATAGGTATGTACTGCCACTTTGTTGTTTTCTAGTTGTTTTTATAGTTCTTCTGTTCCTTTCTTCTTATTCTCTTCCCTTGTGGTTTGATGGCCTATGCTTGGATTCTTTTCTCTTTATTTTTTTGTGTATAATATGTTTTTAATTTATGATTACCATTAGGTTCATATATAACATCTTAATGTATACAGCAGTCTATATTAAGTTGATGGCCACTTAAGTTCAGATACATCTAAAAGCACTACATTTTTACTCTCCCCTCCACATTTTATGTATATGATGTCATGTTTTGCATCTTTTTATTTTATGTACCCCCTTGGCTAATTTTTATAAATATAATTGACTTTACTACTTTTATATTTTAATCTCTATACTAGCTTTGTAAGTGATTAATTTTACCATGTTTGCTTTTTATCTGTGAAATGTTTCCCTTCCTTAATTTTCTTAATTCTAGTTATGGCTCTTTCTTTCCACTTAAAGAATTCCCTTTAATGTTTCTTGTAAGGCTGGTTCAGTGGTGATGTACTCATTTAAATTTTGTTTGGAAAGCTCTTTATCTCTCCTGCTATTCTGAATGATAACCTTGCTGGGTATAGTGTTCTTGGTTGCAGGTTCTTTTCCTTTTAGTCCTTTGAATATTTCATGCTACTCCCTTTTGGCCTGCACAGTTTCTGCTGAAATGTCAGCAGATAGCCTTATGGGGTTTCCCTTGTATGTAACTATTTTCTTTTGCTGCTTTTAAGACTCTCTCTTTACCTTTTTTTTTTTTTTTTTGCCATTTCAATTATCATGTATTTTGATGTGGCTCTCTTTGGTTCATCTTGTTAAGGGCTCTCTGTGCTTTCTGGATCTGGATATCTATTCCCTCCCCAGGTTAGGGAAGTTTTCAGCTATATAAGTCTTCTGCCCCCTTCTCTCAGTCTTCTCCTGCTGGGATCCCTATAATGTGAATGTTATCATGCTGGATGATGTTGCAGAATTCCCATAAACTATACACTCACATACTCTCTCTCTCTCTCTCTTTTTTTTCTGCTGTTCAGTTTTGTCACTTTCCATTACCCTGATTTCCAGATTACTGATCTGTTCCACATTTTCTAATCTTGTGTTGATTTCCTCTAGTGTATTTTTTGTTACTGAATTTTTCAGCTCTGACTGGTTCTTTTTAATATTTTCTATCTTTTTGTTGACATTCTCAGAGTTCATCCATTCTTTTTTCAAATCCAATAAGTATCTTTATGACCATTACCTTGAATTCTTTATCAAGCAAATTGCTTATCTCCATTTCATTTAGCTCTTTTATTTGATTTTGTCTTGTTCTTTCATTTGGGACTTATCCTCTGTCTCCTCAATTTGTCTCTCTGTGTTGTTTCTATGAATTAAGTAGGTCAGCCATACCTTTCAGTCTTAAAAATAGTGGCCTCATACACAAGAAGTCCTTCAGTGCCCTATAGCAGGATACCCTCTGGTCACCAGAGCCAGGTGCTTCAGGTGGGCCCTCCTATTGTGACTGAGCAGCAGTTACCTTCAGCTTAGTTGCAGTGACCTGCTTTACCTACTACAGACACTTTACCTACTACAGGAGAGTTTGCTCCCTGCACTGTTGAGAGACCTGTCTGCAGCACCTATGGGCTTGTTAGGTACAGGGGTAGCAGTCAGTTTAACTGTCTGTGATTGGCCTCTTTGCAGGCACACTGAAGGTCAAGGCCGGGTCCCTGTATAGCCAGCTAAGAGGTTTGGTTTCAGGAACTTCAGGGGTGCTTGTGTGTGGCTATATCTCCCCCATTGGTTGAGCAGGAGTCACTTGGAATGTCACCAGTCTAGCTGGGGCTGCTTGCCTGGTATGGCATGGCAAAAGCTGCTTTGGAGGGATGCCTGCCAAGGTGCACAGGTTCAATGGGGAGGGCTCACAGGGGAACAGGGATGGTGCTGTGATGCTAGTAAGATAGTGTTAATACTGGCTCTCTAGCCTGGCAGAAAGAAGGAAAAGAAATGGCTCCTGGGCGCCTGGGTGGCTCAGTTGGTTAAGCGACTGCCTTCGGCTCAGGTCATGATCCTGGAGTCCCTGGATCGAGTCCCGCATCAGGCTCCCTGCTTGGCAGGGAGTCTGCTTTGCCCTCTGACCCTATCCCCTCTCATGTGTTCTCTCTCATTCTCTCTCTCTCAAATAAATAAATAAAATCTTTAAAAAAAAAAAAAAGAAAAGAAAAGAAATGGCTCCTGCCATCAATTTTGTTCCCAGGGAAATCCCTGCCTGCATCACCTGTCCTAAGATTAGTCAATAATGTCCTTCATATATACCACAGGTGCTTTTCAAACTGCTGCTTCTATGCTGTGTCTCATGTAAGTTACTCAGTGTGCTGGATCCTTAAGTAAGGGACTCTATTTCCTAGTACCCTTCAGCTCTCCAGAATTAAGACCACTGATTTTTAAAACTCCCAGGCTTAAGCAACATTGTTTTTCAAAACCAAACATTATGGGGACTCATCTCAGTGTGGGCCCCCAGTGTCAGGGGTGCCTGGTATGGGGTCTGATTCTCTTGCTTCTCCATGCTTGTGATGTGCCTTCTATTTGTGGCACATCTTGCCAGAGGTTTGGTTCTCAATCATGTCTCTACCCCTCCTACCCTTTTCTATGTGGCCTTTTCTCCATTAGCTTCAGAAGATCTATTCTATCAGTCTTTGGGTCATTTTCAGAGTTAATTGCATAGATATTGCTGTTACCTTGGTGTGTCCATGGGATAAGGTGAGCTCAGGGCTTTCCTACTCTGCTTTGTTTTGAAAGCTCCTATTTCTCAAAGTCAAAAATTTTCTTAAGCACAAAGTACAGTTTAGTATAAATGAGCTCATTCCTTGTCTGTCCTTTTAATTTCCTCTCTGCTTAAACCCCACCCTGAGTGTGCAACTGATAGTGGCAGAGAGAAAAATTCAAATAAGCAAAAAAAAATGTTGACAGATGTGCCTCAATTTTAAAAAAGCCAATTCTAAAAATGTCTATAGATAGCTATAGATAGGAAAGCATTCACAATAAATGAATTAGAGGGTTTGGTTCACTGCACAGATGAATTTTCTAAAGAATTTATCTTCAAACAACTATTCCTCCAATAGAATTAAACATAAAGTTCCATTGACCTAGATTTCTTTTCTATGGGAATATAATCATTGATTGAATAACATGAAGTCCATAAAGGATATAGGCAAAGAAGCAAGATTAATAACAACAGTATTCAGAAGGTATTATGAATTGCATGGACATGGATTACTAATACCCCCCTTGTTCCTGTAGCTTATTTGTCCTCAAGTGTGATAGTGTTTCACAAAAAAACTTAAAAGACCTTTCAGTTGGAAGGGATCAAATGATAAAAGTCTAAAAACAAGAAAATGTTTGCAGTCTTTTAAAATAAGTGGCACCCCAGGCCCAAGGTCTTCAGGAGAGAAACCAAAACCCACACTAGGAGGCTTGGCCCTTAAAATAAAACAAAAACAAAGTAACAAACTTCCTAATCCACAAAAATTTAGTTTCTAAAAGTTTACTAAAGGGCTGAAATACACAGACTCTTTTGTTTCAGTTTAATGTTTATCTGCTACACTCCTCCCTTTCTCCTCCCAGACTCAGCAATTATTTCTAAACCAAGCTTAAACCATGTATTCTGGTTTTCCCTTCTTTCTATCTGCTTCTTTCCCTGCACCTCAAATTGATTACTGTTGAATCTCTATGGACAATTTCCAAATTATTCCCAGCCCTGATCTATCTCCCAAGTTCAACATTTCCAATTATATATAGGACACTGAACATCACATGGAAAATTCCAAATGTCAAAAGCAGAACATTGTATCCTTTTGTGATCCCTGGTTTGATCCCTGATTCTTCTTCATGGTATTACTCATCTAGTTCTCAAGGCTTAAAATTTTAGAAATATCATGCTCTTTCATTCTGACCATCTAAACGCTACCAAATGCTGGGATACTGATCGATTCTGTACCCACAGTTTTTTTTTTGCACCCATTCCTCCTTTCCATTCCCACAGCCCTGCCTCTGGTGTAGGCCCTCATACCCTTTCATCTGGACAGTTTGTGAGTGTCCTGGGTGACCAGTCTGCTGCCTCCTCTAATGCTCTCTATTTGTGGCTTTCATGTTAACCTTCCCACAACACAGTTCAATTTATAGACCTCTCCTAACACTTTCTTGTTTCTCATTGCTTACTAAATGAAGTCCCAAGTCCTTAACTAGATTAGTCAGAATCCCAACAGGAAACAGGTGACACACTCAAACTGGATGGACTACTTAGAGTTTAGAAAAATTATCCTAAGTGTGGGCAGTATGTTAGGAAACCAATCAAGTGTAATATAGGACTTTAAGGCTAGTGGAAATAGGAAGCCTTACTACCCCTAATCCTGAAAGGCGAACGGGAGAAGAAATTACCAGAACCTAAAGTGGCAACATATACAGAGGGCTGCCTTACAGGTGCCGTGGCCTATTGTAGAAAGACTCAATGTACAGGGAAGAAACCTGGAGAATAAACCCCAGACCCCACTCCCTTCCCTCATTATCACTCCTAGTGTTTCCTATTGGCTGAATCCAAACAGAACCTAGTGACCAATGGAGAACAATCCAGACAGGGCAGTTTCCTATGGGTATAGAGATGAGAAGGTGGAAAGTGGATCTAGAGGGAAGATAACCAGCACATTACCTTAATATTAAATGGCTTTCTTATCTAGCCTTACATGATGGTTTGAGTTTACCACAAATCCCTTTTAGACTTCCTTTAATCAAGCTAAACTGTTGTCCTCTCTAAACATTCAGAGATTTTTTTTCCCTTTGTGACTTTCCTCATGTCCAAACTGAAAAAATTAAATTTCGTAGTCTTCTCCTATCACCAAAAACTTAGATGCCATTAAGTGTGAATTTCATCACCACTTAATAGTTCTGCTTCCAAACGTGCTTATCATTCTGGTAGATTGTATTGATGTCAATTCTTCCCTGCCCCCATAACTCTGTGGTGGACTTGTGCTCATACTGGACTAGACAAACGACTAGTTTGAGGCATAGAATAAGGCAGAAGTGGTGGTATACC
This sequence comes from Neomonachus schauinslandi, assembly GCF_002201575.2. Classification (NCBI taxonomy): domain Eukaryota; kingdom Metazoa; phylum Chordata; class Mammalia; order Carnivora; family Phocidae; genus Neomonachus; species Neomonachus schauinslandi. The sequence continues at coordinate 130,131,817 of NC_058406.1, read as the reverse complement.
AGTGCTTCAGCCTCAAGAAGTCTTGTGCATCTACTGTCACCATGAGAAGGACTTGCCTGGGTTTTCCTGTTCTTACCAGAAAGAGAATGAGTGAACCATGGAGCAGAGCCAACATTTAGACATGTGAATAGACCATTTGAACAACAGATGCATGAAGGAGCTGAGCCAAAATCAGCTGGACCCTGCAGATGCATGAAAAATAATTGGTCATTTTTATATGCCACAGGTTTGAGATTGTTTACTAACCATCAGGTAATACAATGATATGTTATAACCATCTTTCCTATGTTCTCAGAGAAATCCCTGCTCCTTCCCAGTGTTACCCATCAAACTCTGTCCTCAATACCCTTCATAACTACTTTTTTTTCACAGTATTACTCTAGGAAAAAAAAAATCACTTTTTCCCCCTATTTTCTTTGATGTTTCCCTCTCCACTGGTTATTTGCCCTCTATCTACAAACATACCAGTCTAACCCACACAAAACTTAACTTTCTGCACTGTGACAGGCGGAACTCTAAGATGAACCCTAATGACCCATGCTTTTGTATAATCTACCATATGAGTATGGGAGAGACTTGTGAATATAACAGAATATCATTCCTGTGATTCACTTATCTTAGATGGTATATCTGACTTGAAGAATGGGAGATAATTTTTGATGGGCCTTATGTAATTAGATGAGCTCTTAGAAGGGATGGTGCTCTTTCTTGAGGGGAAAAAAGAAGTAAAGTGAGTGTGTTACCACACCTCAGCAGACTGTAAGCCAAAGGTGGGTGATAATTTGATGAGGCCAAAGAAAGACCTAGAGATAGTGATTGAGACATAGGTTTATTGGGGGAACTTATGTGCAGGTAGTCCAGGAGCAGCAGACTAGACAAAGCATCTGCTGCTGGGATTTACAAGCACCAAACATGTAGCTTACTTTTAATTGTAGCCACTTAACAGAGCAATTATCTGTAGCCTCTCCTTCCTTGCATGGCCAGTGTTTCAATAAGATCTAAGGCCTGCCATCTGGACACTCTTCATTACAAGGGAGATGCTCTGGGTTGGTCACTCCCAGAACCTCTGATCTTGAACACTGAACATGTTCTTAACATTCTGCTTGATGGGAATATAGAGGGGAGACCGGGATCTCTACATTCTCAAGACAGTAATTAACAGGTACATTCAGGGCGTGCTTTAACAAACTAGCCATCCAGCATTTATACCATGCAAGTGAGAGAAATCTAATGCATGAATTCATTATTGTTGGGCTTTGAAGACAAGGGGCACATTGCAAGGAGTATGTGTTACCTCTAGGAGTGGATAACAAGGAAAGAAGGACCTCACTCCTTCTGATAGCAAGGAAAGAAGAACTTCAGTCCTATAACCACAAGTAATTGAATCCTGACAACAACCTGAAGGAGCTTGGATGTAGATTCTTTCTCAGAGCATCCAGAAAGAAATGCAGACCAGCCAACACCCTGATTGCACAACTGTGAGGAACAGAGCAGAGCACTCAGTCAAGCTCTTCCTGGCCTCCTGTGAGATAATAAGCCACTGTTGTTTTAAGCCTCAAAGTTTACAAGATTTTGTTATGCAACCATAGAAAACTAATACACCTCTCAATTTTACTTCTCACATGTGCTTCTTTAAGGCATAATAAGAAAAATTGCTAATACTCTTATAGACAGCACATACTATAGGCCAGGTAGAATTCTAAGTGTTTTATATACAAAATAACATTTAATCCTCAGAGCCTTTAGTATTGTCATTTTCCAGATGTAAAACTTGAAGTACAAAGAGGTTCATAACTTGCCCAAGGGCACAGGTACTAAATGGCAAAGCAGGGATTCAAACCTAGGCATTCTGGTTTTGAATTTACACTCTAAACCACTGTATGCCACTCCTCTACTTCCCCAGTTACTATTTGCACCTCTACCCCTAGATTGTGGATTTTGCCCTCAAAACTCTACTGAAACTTCTCTGGCAGAAACACACGGCCTTGCTAATTCTCAAGTCTAAATAATACTCCTCAGCCATTGTTTTGTTGAAGCTCCCCACAACATTTGACACTGTTTACCACTTTGTCCTTTCTAAAACTCTTCCTGGTTGTCTTCCTGCCCATGGAAATGCTTTGTCTTTGACACCTCTCCCCTAGCTTACCCTGTAAATGCTGCCATTACTCATGATTGGTCCTCAGCCTTCTCACTGCACAGAAGTTCTCTGACTGGCTTCTACTGCTTTCCTGACTTTAGCTGTCATCTGTGTGCCTGTGACATCCAACTAGCCTGTCCCTCTCTCCAGAACTCAGGTTGCAGTTTCCAGCCAGCAACAAGAGAAACATAATTTGAGGTCCCCACCCTCAAACAGAACACATCTAAGATACCCAAGATGAAAGTCCCTGTCATCAATTTCAAACGTTATTCCCACTTATCACAGTTTCCTAGCCACACTCCTCTTGAACCTATGGATTTCCTGTTCTCATGTTTCCTACTTTTCTCCTCAGAATCCATTCTGCTCTTAACCCCAAATGATGGCTGACTTTGAAACTTCCACAAAGTAATTTTGCCAGCACATACCTTCATCTTTTAGATAGTCTTTACTAGGTATCTGTGAAGCAATCAGATAAATGGATTTCTTCAAAAATAACTATTGTTCTCCAGATTAGCTGTACCTTAAGCAAATAAAGAATTCCAGCCTTCCTATAAAAGTCCTGAAGAAAAATGATGCTAAGGCTTAATAAAGGAGAGATATATTTGTAGGGGGGTGGGGGACAAAGAATTTTAGTATGTGTTCCTTAAATTGAACCTCAGTGATTTATCTATGCCTTGCCTTATCCAATAGGCCAACAAGACTGAGCACTCCAGAGTTTGGAATTATACTTCAGGTATACCCAGCTTCCAATAGTCATTTCTCTGTAAAATGTCCACATAAGAATAGGGATCTAAATTGAATATTACTTAGCCATAAAAAAGAATGAAATCTTGCCATATGCAGTAATGTAGATGGAGCTAGAGAGTATTATGCAAAGTGAAATAAGTCAGAGAAAGACAAATACCATATGATTTCACTCGTGTGGAATTTAAGAAACAAAACAGATGAACAGGGGAAGGGGAAAAAAGAGGAAAGCAAACCATGAGACTCAACTATAGAGAACAAACTGATGGTTGCTGCAGAAGAGGAGGGTGGGGGGGGATAGGTTTAATGGGTGATGGGGATTAAAGAGAGCATTTGTGATGAGCACTGGATATTGTATTTAAGTGATGAATCACTAAATTCTTCCTTTGAAACCAATAGTACACTATATATTAACTGGAATTTCAATAAAAACTTGAAAGAATATAGATAAGTAAAATAATAAAACCATAAGAAAACTAAAAATAATTAAAAAATAAAGTCAACTTCTTAATATTGTTGCCACTGCCACGAAGAAAGCTGAGATGAGGTAAACCCAAAATTCATCTCTATTGCCACCTGATAATAAAAGTTTGAAATAACTTTTTCCACTTGTAGTTCCAGGAACATCTCTGCCCTCTCTTCTCTTAGTCTGGTATTAAGCCTAGAAGCATATATCTACTTTTTAAAAATTAAATTACTTGAGATATGGTTCAAATTATTCTCTCAGCACTCAGATATGCCACTGTGATAAATGCAATGAGGTAATTGCCTTTTCTTCTGGCCTTCGACCAGTGCACCCCCCCATGCTTACCTGTTTTGCCAACAGAAAAGAATGCACATTCTCCCAGTAATAGGGGCCTCTTGATGGCTTAGGGCCCTTGAGCTCTGGCTACACATCTTAAGTGAGTGCTGTGCCTCAATAAACATAATGAAATGAAACCAATGTTAGTGAAAAGTAGTATTAAAAGTGCAGGGACCAAAATCATCAAACTTTGGAAGTAAACTTGTGTGAGCACATGAATTCTTTCAAAGCCTCAGATGACCACTTGGTATAGGACCAACTTTGCCTGGTAAATGTTGACCAATTGCTTTCAAAGGTAATAGATTCTAAAGGACGACTTGACTCTAAAAAGTTTACAATTCTGTAGGAAATGAGCCTGAGTAACTCAGGCTGAGGGTGTTGATAAACTATCTGCCTTCAGCATGAAATTATAACATTTAAGTTCTTTTTCCATATATCTACACACACATCTTTTTCCAAGTATAGTGAAAAGGGGGTGGAGGGAAGCAACTAAAAAGTGTATGTCAAGCCAAAATATATTGCTGGAGTTTGTTTTAACTTAAGACTCAAAAAACAAAATATTTTCTTAGCTGTAATAGAAATGAGGTACTAGATTCTAGTCCTATTATTTGTATTATTTGTCCTAGTATCTATTATTTGTTAGCTCTCTTATCCTATTTATAAAATAAGCCTCATTTGTTAAGTTAGATAATAGCTCACAGACCTACTAGGAGAAAATAAGGGCATGGAATTGAGAACACCTGAATCCTCTGAAGTATTCTATAAGTGAATGACATTATTCGTTAATCCAAAGGCAATATAATCTGTGTACCTGTCAAAGCCAAGGACTACAAAACCAATAACACAAGACTGAAATGGTCTTGGCTGTGCAAGTTTGTTTTTTTGTGTCAATGGAAAATGTTCCTAAAGTCAGATTTGCTGAACTGAATGGTAATAGTTTTCTAATCCATTTTTAAGGTGCTTTATTTTTAAGTTGTTGCCTAACTGAAGCCAGTTGTAATAATACTCCCAAGTGTGCAGATAAGAAATTTTGGTTTCTGAATTGATGTTGCCTGCACACCCCCATTAAACCTCTGTTCCTGCCTCTCAGCTGCCTGCTTGCCACATAAGCACCCCCTCGATGGAAGGGACCAGAGTCAGGAGCTCCTTCTTGATTCACAGTATCCATCAGTCTGAAATCACCTGCCCCTTTGGAACTACTCTGATTCAAGCTCAATACTCTTCTTCAGTTTCTGTTTTAACTTGGTCTTTCACTCTCCTGGGAACGCATCTTCAATTGTGCTTCAGGTTCTTTTCCTCATTTGCCCATTTTTTCACTTCAGACAACTTGACCACTCAACTCTGACCTCAGGATCCCTCCATAGTGTGCCATTTGGCAGCTGCCCTCCTTCCAGGTTCACAATAGACTTTACAGTGAACCTGCACAAGTCCACCAAACCACATGAGCTGTGTTGCTCGGTGATGCTCATGAGTATCATGAGAACAGTCATCTTATTCGGCCTCACCTACCTTGACTTCTGCTTTCCTGTGCTTTTCCCAGGCCTTTGTATGCACTTGTTGTGTACACACGATTACAGCCAAAGTACACAGGTGGTCACAGTGTTTCCCTCTGTTGACATGGGCTTTCCACAAGCTTAACCCCAAGGCCAGTGTGTATCTGCCAAGGCACTGTAAAGCCTCCAAGCTAAGGGTGAGGTCATAACTCTCTTCTGTTTCCCTTATGAGATAAACCACATCAAGCCTCTCCTAACCCGCCCTTTTGGCCCACACTTGTAAATTACAGCCATGGGTGTCTTTGCCAGAGGGGTTGGTGTCAGATGCTGGCTCTGGGAGAGTGGATCCTGTAAACTTGCCTCATCAGTAGGCTTTGAGGAATCACCCCAGGGAGCTAGATACGTACTTGCTGCTAGCTTGTTTTTCACAATTATTGTTCTCCTGAGAACATCCAGGATTTCAGCCTCAGAGATAAGACAACTCGGTCTCTCACCGACCTACATTCTGTGTGGATAATTCCAGGGAAAACAGAGGGCATTATGGATTCCCTGCCCCTACTTGCTAGTCACCTGAGGCAGTGCTTACAAGTGATGACAAACGTCTGAAAATGTAAAGACCTCATCCTTAGGAAAATGAAATCTTCTGTTTTAACAGCATCTTCTATTATGATTTGTATTATAAACTTATTTTTTTCAAACGATATTCTCTGTTTTAAATTTTCTTCCTTCCTCACTGCCCAGCCTTAGGTTCACCATTGTTAAGTATTGCCGCTGTCAGAATAAGCAACCTCCCTATGCTTTGAACGAGTGCATGAATGTCTCTTCCAAATTCACCTGTGATCTGAAGTACGAAATTTGTTAACACAGGGTCACTTACAGGCACTTGTATACAAAACATAAACCTTGATGGCTTTTGTAGTTCCAAACTGATAGTCCACATTCTCCCACAGATTAAATGCTGCTTTTTAAAGGGTACTGCATGTTCAGAGACTTGTTATTTTTGGAAAGTAACTTAAAGAAGTTCTGGATATATTCCCTGCTTAATACACTGGTTTAGGGGCAGAGCCTGTTAGTTTAGAGAGAGCCCTAGATAAATATTTAGGTTAGTTAATGTAGCATGAGAAAGCCTGCAATGTTCTCCAATTAATAAAAAAGGATGACAGGGGCTCCTTAATAAACCAGACTCAGCTGAATTCCCTGATAAATGTAGAGATTCTAGAGCTCCTTTGCAAAATAACTAATACTTATTAAATAGTTATCATGTGGTAGTCACTGTTCTACATGTTTTACATGCATTACATTTAATCCTCACACAAACTTCTTAAGGTGGAATAACAACTCTAATGGGTAGATGCTATCATTGCTCCATTTTACAGATGAGCAAACTGAGATACAGGGTTAAGTTACATACCTAGCAAATGTGGGATTGGGATTTAAATTAAGAGAGGCTGGGTCCAGAGTCCACCCACTTAACCAAACCACACCTCTGTTCATTACATCAACTCTCACGTTACTCCTTTTGCTAACAGTCATCACTCAAGATGGCATAGGTTTTTCTTCTCTTGGGTCAAAGAGAATCCATTGTATTCAGAAACAGACATTGACAGTGGGAAATCCAGATTGTATCTGGAGTCCAATCAGTGAATACCTTGGGTCCTGAAACGGAGAGGAAGAACCCATAGCTATGGTTTTATTTTTAGCAAAAAATTTCAGGCTCTGTCCATGTTTATCACAGCACCCATTCATAATAGCTGATTTTTTCCATGATAAACATAGATAACTTTCACTTTACCCCCAGCAATATCTAAAAATAATAATCCCTATAGCAAAATATTTTGAATCCCTCAGTTTCAAAATATTTCTATATTACTCATCGGAAGTAATTTTGAGGCTGGGAATGTGGGTGGGGCAGTGTATGCCTCTCACATATGCAGATAGGATTATTCCCCAAGAACCTCCCCAAGAAAGGGAACAAATACTGCTTTCCCTCAGGACTTCTTAGAGTCCCTCTTGGAATTGGAATTCATAAAAGATATCTCCCAGGAGTGATGAAGAAAAACCCCAAGCAACCTTCACTTTCTCACCTCATGATTTTTTTCCAGAGAGGCAGGTAGGGCTCTCTCTCTGCTGGGTGGTGTTTTTGGATGGAAGTATAAAATTTGATCCTGTGAAATCCTAGAAGTCCTAGAAAAAGTATTATCACATTATCCCAAAATTGAAAATACTAAAGAAAAAGACTAAAGACAGTTCTGTTAAGGAAATGCTATGTTATATTTCCACATGGAAAGAATATCATGCATGTCTATGTCTTAGGAATCTTAAAACCTAAAATTTAAGAAAATTCAAGGCACAAAGTACAGGTGTAATATGATACCTTGTGTCAGAAGTCACCTGCTATGGTGGGATTAAGAAATAAATTAAAAGTCCAAAGACACAAATGGAGAAAAATATTTGGGGACTATCATATTTTTGTGACTAAAATAGGATTGTAATAATAGACACTCCACAGAGTAGGTTGGGTACTATCTCTTTCCTGTGTTTCCATAACTCCCTATACTTCATGTATCCTACACTTTTGGTTATTTCTTTAATTTCCCACTAAACTTTTAAGCAGGGATTCTTTTTCATCACAGAGCACTCAGCCCTACCTAGCCCAGTACCCAGCATCTAGTGAGTGTTCAGTAAATAGGTTATTGTGGACTAAATGTTGGTGTCCCCCGGCCCCCGTGCTCCCTAAATTCATATAGCAAATCCCTAACATCCAATGTGGGGCCTTTGGGAGGTAATTTAGGTTTAGAGGAGCTCATAAGGGTGAGGTCCTTATGATAGAATTGGTGCCATTAAAAGAAAGAGAAACACCAGAGCACATGCTCCCCACCAAACCCTGCTGCCTCTCCGTGCATCATATGAAGATACGTAAGATAGCTATTTGCAAGCTAGGAGGAGGGTCCTCATCAATCATCAGCTGGGCTGGCACCTTGGACTTTCCAGAATTGTTAGAAATAAGTGTCTGCAATTTAAGCCTCCCTGTCTAGAATATTTTGTTACAGAAGCCTGAGAAGACTAATAAATATGTATTCAGTGACCGTGAATGAACAGTAGCTACTGAAGAGTTAGATGTAAAATGCAAGTGAAAATAGCTATGATTATTTCCTAACGGTGGCAAATCCTTCAGTTTCTTGCTTCTTCTTTACCTTACCCTGAAAATAAAAACTATCTGCATCCTTTGAAATACTGAAATGTAGGAAAGGAAGGAAAAAAGATAGTTGATCTTCAAAGCAATCATTCATACGAACAAGGAGATGAGGGTGGGTGTGTAGGACAAGATGCAATGAGATAGTGACATTTATTCACAAGTTTATCAGTATTGAGTCTAAGCCAAAAATACTTTTTTTTTACTCTTCAAATGGATCCATTTTGTTGACTATATGTTTTAAGTAACATCTGAAAAATTACTTGGAATCTGCCAGTACACTTAATTTGTATCTCATGAACCAGTCTAATTGTTGCATCTAGAAATCTATTAAGAAGAATAACATATCAAATGGACAGATGAGAGTAAGCAAATGGCTCTGCTGTTTATTTCGGATGAAAAGCATCTGCTTTGTTGACTTTGTTTAATTAGTAATCTAACTTTCCATAGAGTTGTGCAAAGTTGTCATTTCCAATGTGCGCACAGTGATGAAAAAATAGCTACTTAGGGTCTTATGCTCTGAAGTCCAGTGAACATAAATTATTCCTTTAAATGCTTTTTTTTCCTCAACTGAAAACAGCTTGGAAAGAACTCCAAGAGTTAACTTCTGGTTGATCAAGCCCAAGGATAGCCTAGGACCTATTGACAGAAAAGTCATAGGAAGTTTATATTCATTGTTCTGCAATTTAGATCAATTAAAGTAGAATGCCCTAGGCAATTGGATGGAGATTTTTAGAATTTGTTTATCATATTCAAAAGAGAATCATTTCCCTTTGGAATTGAAAGGATGCAAACAATGAAACTTCTGAAGTACAAAGAGGAAAAAGCCTTCTTTTAGTATTCTGTGCTTTTTCCTCTTCTGAAGTAGGAAGACCACTTGGAAAATGAATGAATGAAACACTAACCTGAAGCCAAAAACCTCGGGACCATTGATAATGTAGTATCTCTATCTCTTTCTTTCTTTTTTTTTTTTTTATTATGTTCGGTTATCCACTGTATAGTACATCATTAGTTTTTGATGTAGTGTTCAATGATTCCTTAGTTGCATATAACACCCAGTGCTCATCACAACACGTGCCCTCCTTAATACCCATCACTCTGGTACCCCATCCCCCGAACCCCCTCCCTCTGACACCCTCAGTTTGTTTCCCTGGGGTCCATAGTCTCTCATGATTCCTCTCCCTCTCTGATTTCTCCCCCTTCAGATTTCCCCTTCCCCTATGGTCCTCCCTGCTATTGCTTACGTTCCACAAGAGTGAAACCACATGATAATTGTCTTTCCCTGCTTGACTTACTTACTTAGCATAATCCCCTCCAGTTCCATCCATGTCGATGCAAATGGTGGGTATTATTCAGCCATCAGAAAGGATGACCACCATTTGCATCTCTATCTCTTTCTTAAATCAACCTGAGAAAACAGTCTTAAGGAAGTATGTGAAATGAAGGGGGATGGAATGGGCAGTTGAGTTAGCACAAAAAAAAGGAGAAATCTTGTCAGATATGCTCTCCCCCTTCCATCAAAATTTCTGCCTTTTTTACCCTTGGCTATGAATTTTTTTACTTGTTCTCTGAATCCTCTGAATTTTCACCTCATAAGGAATTATTATTCTGCCCACTGGGTTAGGAGGCATTAAAACTAGTAAAATGTTGGTGATATGTCAACTATTACATAACAATGAAAAATCACAGAAAAGCAAGAAATAGAATGTCTCTAAACAGGCTTAAACATATATGATGCAGCTTTTCAATATATAAACAGAATGCAGAGACTCTGGGATCATTATCTAACCTCATAAAAAGTGAAGCAAACACATTTCTATGCATCTAAACAAGGTAGAACATAAACCTGTGTTTTCATAACAGCAGGATCTTGCATGTAATAGAATGGTGTCTCTAACACTTTGCAAAGCCAGAAAAGAGAGATTTACATCCATGTCGCCTAGTACCTAGTACCCAAGTCTCAAAAAAGCACATTGGCTTAAAAACAGTGCACATAAGGGGAAGAAACAGAATTCTGTTTTTCTTTTGATCTCCATTTAGTTTCAGTCAGTCAACAACTATTTAAGAATTCACTGTACCAAAAATTATGGAGAGTTAAAATGGAAAATGAAGGTTGTTTTCCCTGAAGTAGTTCACAAAATAATGGAATTAAAAGGACAGATGTGAGTGTGATCTTTTTGTTTTAATCAACTAAACAACTGTAAAGACAACTGTTTGGGTTAAAAAAAAAAGAGGGGGAAGCAATGGGGTGAACCATCTACAAAAGGACAGATGGGAACTGAACCTCTGCAGAAAACTTTTTCAAGGTGGGGAGGAAAAGGAAAGAGAAGAGATTAAATTGACTTTTTGAGTCTGGGTTAAATAAGAAACTATGTTACTATATAAAATTAATATCAAGTAGTAATATAGACTGTAAATACCATATCGTCAGCTTCTCAATTTCTCCTTATTAAACCACTCCTATACTCTCACACTGCAGTAATTGTTGGCCCATGCTACCTTCCACTGGAACACTTAGGTCCCCTTAACTCCCATACTGGTTTCAAGGTCTAAGGGGCTATAACAAAATCGTTCTATTTTCTCCTACATGATAATGTGGAAAGACCCCAACTGCCATGCTCGTAATTTGAGAACCTCTCTATTCTCAATTTTCCAGATTAAGGAGCTAAAGCTCAGAGAGGTAAAGTAACTTAGCTAAACAAGACTTGCTGTGGTCTAAATGTTTGTGTCTCCTAAATGCAAATGTTGAAATATTACCCCCCAAAGTGATGGTGTTAGGAGGAGGGGTCTTTGGGAATTGATTAGGTCATGAGGGTGGATCCCCCACCAATGGGATTAGTGTTTATTAGTGTAGTGGGAAAGAGACCCTAATGAGCTCTCTAGTCCCTCTGCCATGTGAGGATTCAACCAGAAGTCTGCACCCCAGAAAAGGGTCCTCACCCTGTTGGCACCCTAATCTCAGACTTCCAGTCTCCAGAACTGTGAAAAATAAACGTTTGCTGTTTATAAGCAACCCAGCATATGGTGATGGGGTTTTAGAATATAGGTGGGGTTCAGTGGGGTGAGGTCAGGAGCTGACGACCAAGAAAGAATTCTTGAGACGTCTTTGGTGCAAAATGGTGGTTTATTAAAGCATGGGGACAGGACCTGTGGGCAGAAAGAGCTGCTGCAACAGGGTTGTGAGGAGTGGCTGATTATATACTATGGGATTGGGGGAGGTAAGGAAAAAGGGAGGTTTCTGAAAGAACTTCTATGTGTTAAAGAAGACTCACAGGATACCAGAGGCCTTGCTATTGTCAAGTTAAGGTTGTTTTTCCTTCTAGTAAGGCATTAACATGAAGATAGTTGGGATCTTCCTGAAGAAACATTATACTTTGCCCTCTTCAAGTATCTGTCAATGGACTGCAGGTTATAAGGAACTTTAATTGTATTTATATTCCTTTCTGGAAGCTAGGCCATTGATAGAAATGTTTTGTTCTTGTAAATTGCTAAGACATTTGTAAACTGAGGGAGACTCATGTCTTGCAGGATTGTGATCTCTGTAAGTTAACTATTTGTTTTTCCTTTCCTTAGCTTTAGGGCAGCCAGGAGTGCATGAGGAATGTCACATATATCCCATGGTGGGGGGGTGGGGTGTCAGTTTCTGCTTTGTCCTCAGCTTGCCTTCTGTTCCCTCATCATGTGGTATTTTGTTATAGCAGCCTGAAGGGACTAAGACGAGACTTGAAGTTCTTCATCAAGAGGTACAGCAAACCTTTGAAGCTAGGTTGTCTGATTGCATAGATCGTTGTGATCTTTGTGCTACAAATTGACCATCATCCCCAATCTTCATGTTTTCTACTGTGAACATTCTAGACTTTCTCCTGTCTGGAGACTTTGCACCAGCTAATTCCTCTTCCTAAACCTCTCTTCCCCTAGTTAGCTGGGAGACCATTCATGGGCCACTTTTATATTTCTGCTCAAAAACCACCTCAATAATTCCAGCCCTCACAACCCTATTTAACATGTGGTGATGAGCACTGGGTGTTACACACAACTCATGAATTGTTGACCACTACATCAAAAACTAATGATGTACTATATGCTGGCTAAATGAACGTAGTAATAAAAATAAATAAATAAAATTTAAAAATTGCATCTTCTCACCCTGGATTCCTGCTACATTTTATTCCATAGCACAGATCACCTCTAATATATAATTGTTATGCTTGTTCATCATCCTATACTACAGCAGAGTTTTATACTTTTTTTGTCCACTGATGTATTCTAAGCACCTAGAACAGTGACTGGTTCACAGCCAAATACCTGGATTGGCTAACAGACAAAGTTGGCTGAAGGCTGCACTGTCGTAATTGAATATTACAGGGACCATGCATGTCAAATAAGTTAATGTTTAAATAACTACCAGGAGAGGGAACTATTGAATAAGTTAATGTTTAAATAACTGCCAGGAAAGGGAACTCATAAGTCACATCTTCCTTAGACTGCTGGGATAGTTAGATGCATTATAAAAACCCATTCTGTGAGGGGCGGCTGGGGGCTCAGTCGTAAGCATTTGCCTTTGGCTCGGGTCATGATCCCAGGGTCCTGGGATCAAGCCCCGCATCTGGCTCCCTGCTCCTCGGGAAGCCTGCTTCTCCCTCTCCCTCTCCCCCTGCTCGTGTTTCCTCTCTCGCTGTGTCTCTCTCTGTCAAATAAATAACATCTTTAAAAAAAAAAAATCCATTCTCTGCCCCTTCAATTTCTATAATTTGTCCCCATAGCATGTAAAGCAAGCTTTCAAAGAAAGAATTTGGGAAAAGAGGAACAGAATAAAGGCCCAGAGACAAAAATTTATGAAGAAAGTAAGAATTTGATAATTAGAACATCTTTCTTTTCATGGTTAATAGTTCTCTGCATTATTCCTACACTGAATAATAAATATGCTTGCATTAGAATACTTTATTTCATCAGAGTTTTAACGATTATAATTCTGTTTATAACCTTTGTACACTGTCTTTAAAAACGTGCGTGTAAACATATACATGCCTAACGTGTTAAAAGACCCAACGATCATACTGCCAGTAGCAACCCCCTCTGAGATAAACACTGAGTTGAACAGACATTTCTCCAAATATTTTGTATATTCATGTAGTAATATAAAAATATGCGAAGTCAATTCATACAACGCATAGGATTTGCAACTTCTTTTTTTACTAAAAAAAAGTATCTTGAATGTTTACCATGCCTACACTTAAATTTTTTTTCAGTTTTATTGAGACAGAATTGGCATACATAATGTATAAGGTTAAGGCGTACAGCATAATGACTTGACATAAGTACTTTGAAATGATTGGCAAAATAAGTTTAGCTAATATCCATCACTTCGTAGTTACAAAAAAAGTTCTTTTCCTTATGATTAGAACTTCTAGGATTTACTCCTAGCAACTTTCAAATATACCATATAGCCATGTTAGCGATGGTTGTGACATCATAATGTGATCACCAGCAGTTACCTATCTTGTAACTAGAAGTTCGTACCTTCTGACCACATTCACCCAACTTCCCCACTCCCTACGTTCTGCCTCTGGTAACCAAAAATCTTTTTCTTTAAACTTGCTTTTGTTTTGTTTTTTTTGGATCCTATATGTCAGTCTAATTGTACAGTATTTGTTTTTCTGACTTATTTCACTTGGCATAATTCCCTCAAGTTCCATCCATGTTGTCACAAATGGCAGGATATCATTCTTTTTTATGGCTACAGTATTTCATGTGTGTATGTGTATTAATCTTTATTTGTTCATCTGTTGATGAACATTTAGGTTGTTTCTACGTCTTAGCTGTTGTAAATAATGCTACAATAAACATAATATACTGTTTTCCTTTCCTCCGGTTATGTACCCAGAAGTGTAATTGCTGAATCATATGATAGTTCAATTTTTAATTTTTGAGGAACCTCTGTGTTTTCTATAGTGACTGCACCAATTTACATTTCCATCACTGCACAAGGGTTCCTTTTTCTTCACATTTTTTGCCAACACTTGTTATTTCTTGTCTTTCTGATAATAATTCTAAAAAGTATAAAGTGATATCTAATTATGGTTTTTATTTACATTTCCCTGGTGTTTAGTGACGTTGAGCACCTTTTCATATACTTTTTGACCATTTCAGTACCTTCTTTGGGAAAGTCTATTCAGGTCCTTTGCCCATTTTAATTGGATTATTTGGATGCTATTGAGCTATTATTTGGGTGCTACTGAGCACACACACCCCCCCCCCCGGTGCTATTGAGTTGTAAATGTTTCTTATGTATTTAGGATATTAACCGCTTATCAGATGTATAGTCTACAAATATCTTCTGTCATTCAGTAGGTTGCCTTTTTGTTTTGTTGATTGTTTTACTGTGCAGAAACTTTTTAGTTTGCTGTAGTCCCACTTTATTTTTTATTTTTTTGCTTGTGCTTTGGTGTCATATCCAAAACATCATTGCCAAGGCTCATGTACTCATGTCAAAAAGTTTGTCTCTTTTGTTTTCTTCTAGGATTTTTTGTGGTTTCAGGTCTTACATTTAAGTCTTTAATCCATTTTGAGTTAACTTTTGTGAGTGGTGTAACATAGGGATTTAGTGGGAATCTTTTGCATGTGAATATCCAATTTTCCTAGCACCATTTGTTAAGGAGACTGTTTTCTTCACTGAGTATTCTTGACTCCCTTATCAAACATTAGTTGACCATATATGCATGGGTTTATTTCTGAGCTCTCAATTTTGTTCTATTGGTCTTTTTTTCCCAATGCCATACTGTTTTGATAACTATAGCTTTGTAATATAGTTTGAAATCATGACACATGATGCTTAATTCTTCTTTCTCAGGATTGCTTTGGCTATTCAGGGTCTTTTGTGGTTCCATACAAATTTTAAGATTGATTTTTCTACTTCTGTGTAAAATGCCCTCAGAATATTAATAGGAATTAGGAAAATCTATAGATGAATTTGGATATTATGGACACTTTAACAATATTCTCCCAATCCAAAAACATGAGATATCTTTCCATTTATTTCTGTCTTCAATTTATTTTACCAATATCTTGTTGTTTTTAGTGTCACAATCTTTCACCTCCTTGGTTAAATTTATTCCTAAATATGTAATTATTTTTGCTACTATTGTAGATGGGATTGATTTCTTTCTTTCTCAGATAATTCATTATTAGTGTATAGAAATGCTACTGGGTTTTGTATGTTGATTTTGTTTCCTACAACTTTGCTGAATTTGTTGATTAAATCTAGCAGATTTATAATGATGTCTTTAGGCGTTTCTATATATAAAATCACATCATCTGCAAATAGAGACAATTTTACTTCTTCCTTTCCAATTTGGATATCTTTTATTTCTTTTTCTTGCCTGATTGGTCTGACTAGGACTTCCAGTACTATGTTGAGTAGGTAGGGTGAGAGTGGGCACCCTTATTGTGTTTCTGATCTTAGAGGAAATGCTTTTAACTTTTCACCATTGGATATAATGCTAGCTGTGGGCTTGTAATATACAGCCTTTATCATGCTGAGGTATGTTCCTTCTATACCTAATGTGTTGAAAGCTTTTATTATGAACAGATGGTGAATTTTGTCAGATGCTTTTTTTCTGCATCTATTGTTATGGTCATATGATTTTTATCTTTCATTCTATTAACAAATGAACTACATTTATTGACTTGTGTATGTTAAACCATCCTTAAAACCCAGGGATGAATCCCGCTTGACCATAGTGTATGATTCTTTTAATGTGCTGCTGAATTTGATTTGCTAGTATTTTTTGAGAGTTTTTGCATTTATATTTATCAGGGATATTGGCCTGTAGTTTTTGTTCCTTGCAGTGTCTTTATCTGGCTTTGGTATCAGGGTAATGCTATCCTTGTAAAATGAGTTTGGGTATGTTCCCTCTTCTTTGAATTTTGAAAGAGTATGAGAAAGATTGGCATTAATTATTCTTTAAATGTTGGTAAAACTCACCAGTGAAGCCATCTGATCCTGGCCTTTTCTTTGTTGGGAGATTTTTGATTCATGATTCAATCTCCGTACTAGTAACTGATTTGTTTAGATTCTCTATTTTTCCTGATTCAGTCTTAGTAAGTTGAAAATATCCATTTCTTCTAGTTTGTTGGTTTATAGTTCATAATAGCTTCTTATGATTCTTTGTATTTCTGTGGTATCAATTGTAATGCTTCCTCTCTCATGTATCACTTCATTGATTTGGGTACTCTTTTTTTCTTGGTTAATCTAGCTAAAGTTTTATTAATTTATCTTTCCAAAGAACCAACTGTTAGTTTTGTTAATATTTTCTATTGTTTTTCTGTTTTCTATTTCATTTATTTCTGCTTAGTCTTTATTATTTCTTTCCTTCTGCTAACTTTGGTTTTAATTTGTTCTTTTTCTAGTTACTAAGGTGTAAAGTTAGGTTATTATTCTTATTCTTTGTATTTTCTTTACAGAGCTATAAACTTTGCTCTTAAAACAGCTTTTGTTGCATCCCATTAGTTTTGGTATGTTTGTTTCTATTTTTCTTCATCTTGAGGTACTTTTTAATTTCCCCTTAACTTCTTCTGTGATCCACTAGTCATTCAACTGAGTGTTGTTTAATTTTCATGTATTTATGAATTTTTTCGGTTTCTTCCTGTTGCTGATTTCTAATTTCATACCATTGTGTTCAATATATACTCTGTATGATTTCAGTCTTCTTAAATTTGTTAAGACTTATTTTGTGGCCTAACATACGGTCTATCCTAGAAAATGTTCTGCGTGTACTGAAGAATGTATATTCTGCTGTAGCTAAATAAAATATTCTGTATCTATCTGTTAGGTCCATTTGGTCTACAGTGCTGTTCAAATCCACTGTTTCCTTATTGATTCTCTACCTGAATGATCTATCTATTATTGAGAGTAGGGTAATAAAGTTCTCATCTATTACTATATTCATGCTTATTTATCCTTTTAGTTCTGTTTTTGCTTTATATATTTAGATGCTTTGATGTTGGTTGCATACATACTTATTTATAACTTGATGAATTAACCTCTTTATCATTATATAATGACCTTTGTCTCTTGCGACAATTTTTAATTTAAAGACCATTGCATTTGGTATAAGTATAGCTACCCCTGCTCTCTTTTGGTTACCATTTGTTTCAAATATCTTTTTCCATCCCTTTGCTGCATTTATGTGTTTC
Organism: Neomonachus schauinslandi; assembly: GCF_002201575.2. Lineage (NCBI taxonomy): Eukaryota > Metazoa > Chordata > Mammalia > Carnivora > Phocidae > Neomonachus > Neomonachus schauinslandi. Next base: position 130,114,253 of record NC_058406.1, on the reverse strand, counting down.
CTTAATGCTATAATTAGTGTCATAGGCAACATATTATTGGGTCTTTTTTTAAATCCGTTTGCCATTCTGTATTTTTGATTGGTGAGTATAGTCTATTTATGCTTAAAGTAATTATTGATAGATGAGAAGTTACTACTGCCACTTGGTTAATTGTTTTCTATTTTTTAGATGCTTCCTCTCACTCTGGCTTCCTTTATAATGTGAAGACATTTTGTGGTGGTATACTTTGATCCCTTTAACACAATCTTTTGTGTAACTTCTACAGGTTTTTTTCTTTGTGGTTACCATGAGGCTTACTTAAAATACTTTATAACACTCTATTTTAGGCTGTTAACATATTAACTTTAATTTTTACTCCCCCCCATTTTAGATTACTGATATTAGAATTTACATATTTTTATATTGTATATTTAATAACCAATTATAGTTATTTTAGTACTTTTTTTTTAAAGATTTTATTTATTTGACAGAGAGAGACACAGCAAGAGAGGGAACACAAGTGGGGGGGAGGGAGAAGCAGGCTTCCCGCTGAGCAGGGAGCCCCATGTGGGGTTCAATCCCAGGACCCCGGGATCATGACCTGAGCCGAAGGCAGACGCTTAATGACTGAGCCATCCAGGCGCCCCATTATTTTAGTACTTCTTTTAACTTTAGAGTTGTAAGTGAAGTACACGCTACCATTATCATATTAGAGAATCTGACTTTGACAAAACTTGTTTTTACCAGTGAATTTTACATTAGCTTCATATATTTTCATGATATAAATTAAAATCCTTTTACTTCTGGTTGAAGAACTCTTGTTTGCATTTCCTGTAGCTTCTTTTTGTTGTTGTTTGTTTGTTTTTTGAAAGTTCTCTCTTCTTCACTTCTTAAAGGTCAGTTTTTCTGGGTATAATATTCTGGGTCAACAGGTTTTCTTCCCAATATTTTTAATTATCATACCATTTCTGCTGGCCTGAAAATTTACTTTTGAAAAATTCACTAATAGTCTTATGAGGGTTCCCTTGTATGTAATCTGTTACTTTGCTCTTGCTGCTTTCAAAATACTTTGTCTTTGACTTTTAACAATTTAATTATAATATATCTCAGTGTAGCCTTTTTCAGATTCAACCAATTTGATATTCTTTGGGCCTCATGGCCTGGATGTCCATTTCTTTTCCCCGGTTTGGGAACATTTTCGCCATTATTGCTTTAAATAGACATTCTGTCCTTTTCTCTTTGTCTTCTCCTCTGGTAATTCCATAATGTGTGTATATATATTTATGGTATCCCATAAGTCCCCAAAGCTTTCTTCATTGCTTTTCATTCTCTTTCCTTTCTGCTCCTCTGCCTAGAGAATTTCAATCAGGTGTTCTAGGTCATTGGTTCTTCAGAACGGTTAAGTCTGCTATTGAAACTATCTATCGAATTTTTTAGTCACTCTTCAGCTCTAGGATTTCTGTTTGATTTATTTGTTTATGATTTCTATTTCTTTGTTGAACTACTTGTTTTGTCCATGCACTATTTTCCTAATTTCATTTAGTTGCCTGAGGGTCTTGTGGTTCACTGAACTTCTTTAATGTGATTAGTCTGAATTCTTTGCAAGTTCATACATCTCTATTTCTTTAGTGTTGCTCTTATTGGAGCTTTATTTCCTTTGGTTGTGTCATGTTTATCTGTCCTTTTTGTGATTCTTGATTCCTTACATTGTATCTGCACATCAGAGGAAGCAGAATCCTCTTTCAGACTTGATAGGTTTGTTTTGTCAGAGTCAGCTCACCTTAAGGTTCTGACATGTCAGCTGATGGCATCCTTGGGCAGGTGGAGCTTGCTCTCAGGGTCTTTTTGGGCAATGCCTCTGCCTTAGCTCCAGGGGGTGGGTGGTGCAGCATTGCCTAAAAACAGTTGAATAGTGCTGCTGGCTTGGTTCCCTGTCTAATAGAGGCAATGGGATGGGCTCCACAGTTGTTCAGTTTTTCTGGTCAGGATTCTTTAATGGTCAGGGCTAAGACCTATACTCAGCAGTAGGCAGGGCTGTATATTATCTTCCCTGCCCAATGGGACAGCAGAATGGGCCCCAGGGACAGCATGTGGACCTGAATTAGGTAGAATGTACACTGAATTTCTTGGCTCAGTGGAGCCACTGGTTTTGCTCTCAGACATGGAGAGTTGCTGGGTTTGCTCTCTGCTTAAGCACCACTGTAAGTGAGACTATAAGATGGGCTACACAACTTTGTGGTTCTGGTTGTTCCCAGGCTGGATGAGCTGAGGGCTGTATTCAATAATAGGCAGGGCTGTGAATTAGTTTCCTGGCCTGGTAGGGCCGACTGTACAGGCTCCAAAGCCAGCAAGGTTCTTGTATGGGGATCAAATTAGGCAGAACTTGGCACCACGGCCAGATGGAGGGGATGATGGGAAAGGAGACTGGAAAGAGTCTACCCAAGTCATGAGGACCTTGGGGGTGGGTGTCAAACTAAGGAGTACATCAGTGGGCAATTACTATGGTCTGTGATTATAACATGAAGTGATCAGAATAGTGCTTCAGGAAGAGGCCGTGGGGAATAAAGTAGAAGAGGTGTCAGATGCAAATAATAGTTTTGCCATGATCCAGAAGGAAAGAAATGAGCTGAGCAAAGTAAAGACATTAATAATAAGCAACAAGCATTCAGCTTGGGAGATGTTTAGAAATAAAACTGAGGAATGCAGCTGCTGGTTGGATATGAAAAATAGAAAGGAGTCCAAAATGATGGTGTTAGAAACTGTCAGAGAGAATGTGAGTCCATGAACTAGCATGACCAAGAAGAAAGGAATCAAAAGGAAAATGATGAGCTTAATTTTGAAAATTTTTATTTAAAATATAAATAACATCTGAGTAGATTACAGAGAAGAAGGGTAAGTTATTTTTTTAACATACCATCTCTCATTTCAGTGGAGACAAAGGGAAAATAAGTGAATAAAGCTATAAATATGTATTTAATGCCTACTCTGTCAGTCCTTAGCTAGGTATTTATAGTCTAGAAGGAAAACTGACACTTAAGCTAGGGTTTATTATAATTGCTAAAGGTGGCAATGAAAGCTTAGAGGGAATAAGTATTAAGTGATTTCCATCGTTCTTACTCTCTCCACAAGGAAATCTAGAGAACAAGAGTACCAGAGAATGAGGAAGGGCTCCATGTTATGCAATACTCTTCTTATGGTGTCAGAATGCCCTGACCTTGTCTCACTTCTTTCCAGTTTTGTTATCAATGCCCAGGATTAAAGACATTGAAGACAGCTTATCAAATATAAAGCAAATGTGGAGGTCCTTAGATTTGGCAGGTTGGGGGATGATTGGCAAAATCAGAATTCAAAATTTTCTCAAACAACTAAAATAATAAAAGCCCCCAAAATATTTTAAATTGATAAATGTTTATAAACTTGTTTTCATAATATTTCATATGAAAAACATAACTGAGGTTTTCATTGAATCCCAAGTTCAATAAAACCAACATGTAAACCTGGGCCACATTAATAAAAGTTAAATTTCAAAATCTTGGCAAAAAAAAAAAATTCATCATATTCTTTACTGGTCAGGACACATTTGAATACCAAGCAATTATAATAAACACTAGCTTAAGTGTCAGTTTTCCTTCTAGACTATAAATACCTAGCTAAGGACTGACAGAGTAGGCATTAAATACATATTTACAGCTTTATTCACTTATTTTCCCTTTGTCTCCACTGAAATGAGAGATGGTATGTTAAAAAAATAACTTACCCTTCTTCTCTGTAATCTACTCAGATGTTCTTTATATTTTCCTACACATGTAGGAATTTTAGATATTTGACTTTACAGGGAAATTGGTAAACTTGAGCAGTATAAGGAGAATACCAAGAAAGATGAAGCATATAAAGAATTATATTTTTAAAGAGTTGGATAAGGGACAGAATTGTCTTAAAGGATTTCAGGGGTAGTAACGTGGAAGAGTAATTAAGCTCACCCAAATTAGGTCCAGAGAGCAGAACTAGAAGCAGTCAGGCATTACCAAGAGGTACATTCCTCTCCATTTAAGGACAAACTTTCTAGAAAATACAGCTGTATTAATAGAATGGGCTATCACATAAACAACTTGACTGATATTGTAAGGCATCTATCTCTAGTAAGGAAGGAAGTCACATAATAGGTGGGAGATTGGTTTTAACAACCTTGTCTGTATGGTTAGATGACCCTACATTTTCCGGAAGATCACAGGAATAATGACTTTCCACATGAGAAGGGAGGTATTGAATCAGTACAGTGGAGAGGAAGAACTAGAATTTAGAGTGTGGCATCCTGGATTTGACTCTTGATTCTGCCAACTGCCAGTTGTGTCATTTTAGAAAACTGTTTCCTCATGTAAAAATGATAATGGTGATAATACCTGCCTGACTTTATGAGACAATTAGGTGAGATCATGTGTGTGAAGTGCCATGTATTACTTTTGAAAAGACATGATAAATTGCTAGTTTTTATTACTAAATATCAAAAAATTAGTCTCCAATCTTCTAATTGGGAAATTGAAACCATTCTGACCTCATTAAACTTATATTCCAGGGAAAAATTGTTTTCTTCTGCTTAGTTCAGACCAAGGTCTTAAAACGTCAAGTAACCAGACTCCAGGCATTAATTAAAACCTTGTGCAAATGATGTTTTTCCTGTAAATCATTCAGGATCTATTTCTTAACTTTATCTATTCCTATAAACCTTTATTTCACTCTTATCTATTAGTACAAAGAGGGAACAATATTTGAATATCATTCTGTGTGTGAAGAGTTTATATTGTAGAATATTTCTAGAACCAATAAGTACCACATTTTTCCATTTATTCAGTTTCGGCTTTGATGTTTTATAATGTTCTTATAAAGATCAGGTCTCAGACACAGTGCTGACTCAAAGTATTCTGCTCTTTCTCTTTTCCTTAGAATTATCTTGCTCCTTTAATGTTTTCCAGGCTGGAGTAGCTTTTCAGAAAAAGGAGAGGGCCCTGATACTGGTTTGCTCATAACAGAACCCATGCTAAGACAGGCTGTTGAGCCAAACAGTGGGTGCCAGCACCATGATGCAAGATCTTTGAATACAATTTTTCCAGCCAATGCCAACTCTTTTTCTGCTATTTCCAGTATCTAAACTGCTTGCCAATATATTCCTAATATACTGCTGTCTGGTTTATTTGTGAATTGGAGACAGAGCTATATTTTAACATTAGGGACAACGAATGACCTCAAACCCCAAAGTTAAGCATTTGGTCTTCTTGTTGATAGGTACAGAATAAAGTGCAATCTGAGAGTATATTGTGTGTCAGCATCAACCAAATACCCAATTACATTAATGCTTACCCTCTCAAGTGTCAGGGATGACCTCTTATGTTTAGATTTAGTCCTACAATTAGAAATAGGAAAAGAAGTTAAAATTCGTAACACAAACTAAAATCAAAGTGCTAGTGTGTAATCTCTTTCCAGGGAAGCACAGTTAAGAGTTTGGGTACTTTTTTTGTGTGGACTTCATCACTCATCTTGGAAAAAAGAAAGGATAAATGTGATACTATTATATTCCTCTACATATCTAGCAGGTATCTAATTTTTTCCCATGCAGGATTTCGAAGTTTCTATCCTTTGGGGAATTTAACTGGTTTAATGAAAAGATGAATTAAGAGTCCATATATCCGGATTCTATTCCAAGCTCTATCAAGTAACTGTATGATGTGTATAAGTAACTTGACGTCTTCACAAGCTGTCTCGTCCATATAATTACAGAGTGAGTTAGTTTAGTTACCAACTCCCCATCAGTTCAAATGGTCTGGTATTGGTTCTCTTTGGGATTCCTTGACACATTGCTAAAGATAAAAATATAAGTCGTTATTTCAAGTTAATAACCTGTTATCTAAATAAGCTGGATTTGGGAGTAGGAAAAAACAAAACAAAACCCCAGAACATTTAGGGTTGGCACAGATCAAAATGAAGTTGAATAATATAGTTGGTTTAAAGCACGTAGGCAGCAAACAGAGTGAATCATCTCCAATATGCAGCAGCTTATTTATCACCTAATTTTGCCTAAGTGGATGAAATCATATACAGAGTACATCTTTTCCTAAGAGAACTAGACTCATAATTGATATGATCTGACATATTACCTATATTAAGTGGTGCTTTTTTTTTTTACTAGATTACAGGTTTATTTTTTATTGAAGTATAATTAACATACAGTGTTATATTAATTTTAGCTATATAATGATTCAACAATTCTATACATTTCTAAGTGCTCATTGAGATAAGTATACTCTTACTCCCCCTTATCTATTTCACCCATCCCCTATCTGCCAAAAAGGCTCTTTTTCATGCACATTATGAAAGGAAGCATCCACTAAGATTTTTCCAACTGCTATTACTCTGATAACACCAATTACATCTGTCTGAATAGCACTTTGTTTTACAGAGACCTTTTCTGCATATTATCTCATTATTCCAGACAACTGTCCTATGAAGTAGATTACCTTATCATCCTCATTTGTCAGCTGAGGAAACAGATTCAAAGAAATTAGATCACAAAAAGCAAATACTTGGAGAACCCAGGGTTTTAGCCTCTTTAGAATGTATGTTTTTAAAATTTTCCTCTCCCTTCCCTTCTTTCTTATCTCATACTTTCTTAAAAATAAAATTCAATAAATATTTATTGAGCATCTAGGAGTCAAGCATTGTATTAATGATGGGTAGGTAAAAAAATATGTGTGTGTGTGTGTGTGTGTGTGTGTGAATCTGACTTCATTAAGCTATGGTTAAATAGTTCCAGTTAGTATCAAAAAGCCTCTCCCTACCCTAGTATTGATTCAGGGATGATAGCCTTTCATCCCTCCTTCCTACCCACCCCATCATACATAAACTCAATAATATACAAACATTTGTTTTCATAAAATTAATTAGCATATTTCTGTGAAAATCTATTTAGTTTCTTTGACCTCCTATTCTAGCCCAGAAGATGGAGATGATAAGATCCTACAAGATCTTATGACCAATAGTCTGGATATCACCCAGCATCCTGATTTCATATCTCTATTCAATCTGTAATTATGAATTGGTTAGTAGATAGATCAATCACACTGTTATCTTCTAACCAGTGTTAGTATCCACAATGATCTTATTCTCTTCACAAATTGTTGTCAGGAACATGACTAATATAACAGGGGAAGTGCAGATATTTATGTAATCTGTTACTTAACTTGAAGCCCAAGATATTTCCTTACTTCTGAAAATAAGTTCTTCATTTATTCTTCATTATTAGTCAAATAATCAGTTGATGCTATTTTAGGGTGGAGGTAAATAGTGTTCAAAAAGTATTCTAGGGGTGCCTGGGTGGCTGTCGTTAAGCGTCTGCCTTCAGCTCAGGTCATGATCCCAGCGTCCTGGGATCGAGCCCAGCGTCGGGCTCCCTGCTCGGGTTGGGGGGAAGCCTGCTTCTCCCTTTCCCACTCCCCCTGCTTGTGTTCCCGCTCTTGCTCTCCCTCTCTCCTTCTGTCAAATAAATAAAATCTTAAAAAAAAAAAAAGTTGGTAATTAAACAACTTTGAAGATTTTGGAAAAATTCTGGCCTCTTTCTGTATATTGGAAGCTAGTGTTACAGATAGAATGTATGCTTCATGTTTGCAGTGTATAGACTGGAGAAAATCTAGCCCCTGAAGAAAAGAACAGGTTATTCTCTTAATACACCCAAATGGGCCAAAAATGACCTAATTTCTCCATAAGAGAGTCCAATAGTAATAACTTACAAAGGATATTTTTTTTTGAAAAGAAGAAAAGTACCCTTTCTTATTCTTTTTTCTGAATATTTAAAATACAAATTGTCTTACAGTTAACAAATGTGAAATTTGTCTATAATATAAAATCTAATCTCAGGGGCTGGGAGTTTTAAATAACAGATGACACTTTTTTTTTTTTTTTACAGATACAACTTTTTTCTTCCAACGGTGCATATTCATGTACTAAAATAATCACATCAATGTAATTTACTAGTCTAAGGTCTGAGTTAACCAAGCCAATAACAACAACAATCAATTTAATTCCAAATAGAACTGTTTTCACCATAAAGGAAGTTGTGCTCATGAGTGATAAACCATGACTTAATCAATGCTACCTGCTTTTAAAGATTTGACAAGAAAAGTAATTATTAATTGATGTAACTTTGGATCTACTGATTATTTCTGAAATGAGAAGTCACCATACTGATTAAGATTATCCTTTAAGATATGTATTGGTAGACTCCTTCTGTCCCCATAAAGGTTCATTTTGATAATCAAGTTGTTGTATCTGGAAAATATTTACATCATCTTATTTATGCTTTTAACTATTTATCTCAAAAATATAGACTTCTGGAAATCAGCTAAGTATTTTAAATTGAAATAAAAGGTAAAGGAGCAAAGAAAACAAGATGACTTACATTCCCACTTCTCTTGAAATAAGATCATTTAATCAGGCTGGCTCATGTAAAGCCATTTTAATAGCCCTTGAGCAGAAGAGTCTGTCTTGATTACTGACATATAAGCCAGCAACAAATAGGAAAATGAACACATTTCAGTGTGTAGGCCTCCTCACTATGAAGCAAATGATTTCGGTCAGCTTTAAACAGGTCTTTATCCCCTCCAATTATTACCTTAGTGAAAGCCTTTTTCCAGCTTTAGCTATAACAGTTGGCACAGGTGGCTCTAATCGGCACATTTTTGACAACTTTTAAACATAATTACAAAAGAAATAGACATTAAGAATGTATTCACTTTATTTTTTAGAATGTATTCACTTTTAAACCACGTAGTGATAGTATTTCAGTTAATCTATAATAATTTTTTAGCATTCTCCGGAGCCTTCCTATATTTTGGTTATGTAATCATTACAAAATCATTACTCCATGCCCTTATTGAGCTACCAAAAATGAGAGAGTACCCCAAATTACAAATTGAAATGGTAGAGCAGAAGTGTTCTCAAGAAAATCATGTGGAAGACATTCACTCTTTGAATTATAATACATATGTAGCTATTTGGGAGTGTTTAATTTTCAGAAATAAAAATCCGAACATTCTAGAAATCTTTACTTTCTTTTTTCTTTTACCTACACTCCTCATGAGAGTCTGGCAAGTCCACATCTGTGCACTCTGTGACAGTTTGTGTCTATAAGCCACCACAATTCTTTTTTTTTTTTTTTTAAAGATTTTATTTATTTATTTGAGAGAGTGAGAGAGAGAAAGAGCACAAGAGGGGGGAGCGGGAGAGGGAGTAAGCCACCACAATTCTTAAGTGAAAGTACATAACTGAGACCTTCTTTTCTAGTTCAGTGGAAGGAAAACCCTCTCTATGTCCAAAAACTCCCCTAAGCAGGTGTTAGACCAGAACCAGGCTTCTTGAGAAAAGGAGCTATATCTTGTCTATGTTTATAACCCAGGGCCTAACTAGCATGATACTTGTCACTTTATAAATACTCAGAAAATATTTATTAATTGAATAAACAGATGGATAAATATTACTCTACCTTAATTTCAGGAGATAGAAGATTTGGGGTAGGGGGAATAGCCTACCATACTCCCATAGTGGAATAAAGTAAAGCTCAGAACTCATAATGAGAAGTTCATGCCTATGGGGGATAATCTTCCACTTTGATTGTGTTGCAATGAAGAGAGAAATGCACTACTGTACTTCGAGGCAGAAAACTGAGCCATTACACTGGTTTTGACATTTTCTATCATTGTAACCTTGTGCAAATCTTGTCAGGTCTCTGAAACTTAATTTCATCACCTATAAAATGGTAAGACCAATAGCATCCTGAGTATCTATCTCATGGCTTATCCTATTAAGTGAGATGTTCTCTATGTGGAAGGTGACAGTGTTGTCATGACATGTAGAGTACAATAATATGCATGCTCATCCTTTCTTCATAAAGACAGCTGTGTGTCCTTCAAGATTCTTAAATCATCAAATATTTTTAATTATACTAAATTATAGAAATTAAAAATATTGCTCTTATAAATTTATTATAAAATTTAGAACAAAATATGGTTTCTGGGAATTATGAATATCAATTCTCAGGAAATACCGTCCTACCTGTATTTGTGAGGAAAAAAATTTTAATGTGATTCTTACTATTGAAGTAGAAATCTGGCAAAACTCTATGAGACACTAATATGATGCAGCCTAAATAAAAGAACGTTTGACCACCCTAGTATTTTAGCTAAAGAACATTTTACACCCAGAATCCCTGCCTAGAATAATGCAATCTCCCCACTGGGAATGCTTCTGGTAGATGGCCTAACACTGTCAGTCCACCTTGTTCAAAGTCAAGCCCCCTTCCCAGTGATGCTCACAACCAATGGCTGGTAGACATAGAGCACTTTGCCCCACCTTAGACAACTCTGAAGGATCACTCCAGCTTCAGAGCTCCCCTTAGTGTTAGCAGAGGCTTCCCTTGAGACTACCTCACTGCTCATATCCTTCCTCAGCCCAGTCCTGCTTCCTTCCCTTCTAAGGTATGAATCCTAAGAACATTCTCTAATAAAACTTCTGCGTGCCAACCTCCATCTTAGAATCTGCTTCTTAGGGAGCCCAACTTGCAACAACTCTCAAAATAAATGTAGTAACTTTTTCAAATAGAAACTACTGCTTATACCCTGGGTTTGCACAATAGTAGCACCAACACTGTCTTACTGTGTTTTCATATTTGCATTATTGTGTCACCACGTCCTTCACCTGGAATAATGGTTATTGCTCTTTTAAAGGCCAGATTATATATCACTTGCAAAATGAATCTCTCCTCTGTACCCCATAGCAGTTTGGTTATACCAGTTGTTGAAAAAGTGCTACACTGCACAGTTAATTACTTAGGTCAGTCTTTCCCTGAAACTGCATATTTCCTAAAGACAGGAAATGTGCCTTATGTTTGTAAATACAAAGTCTACTTTTATCATAGATAGTACTCAACAATTATTTGTTGAATTGACTTGAAAATCTTATTACTACTGTAAATTCAAAGGAACTATCCGAATTTTATTGTCATCTCAACATTTGGTTGTAATAATTTTTCCCCAAGACCAATGTTTGGCTCATTATCTGAGATTTTTATGATTACAGAATTATAGATGAAGAGAGTTGACATCAAGTTATGTAAAGAAGTCCACTAAATTTCATGTTAGATGAGGAGACTGCATAGGTAAGAAGAAAACTCCCATGAAGCCACTAACAACTTGACTTTCTCCATTGAGTAACCTCTACAGTCCCCTGGAGGCACAGAAGTGGGACCATAATCGCCAATGCACTTAGGGGAAAATTTTTATGAGTAATTTACCAAAGCCATAGTTTCTATCTGGAAGGAAGGATGGGGTTTGGAGAAGTATATGATACTTAGAGTCAGAAGGTCTGTGTCCATATTCCCAAAGACTTTGGAATTTTTTTTTACATCAACTAAATATAAAATAATACTAGTCTCGTATTTCATAGGAATTTTATAAAAGTCATAAGAGGTTGCATGCAAAATCACTTTGGAAATCATAAGCAAGGAGTGTTTACTCAGTGATTTCCAAAACACAACTCTTTTCTAGGTGAAACCATGCCTACTATGAGTGGACACTTTTCTCACTGCTAGAAAAGTTGCTCTCAAAATGTTAACACAAATACAGAAAGGAAAATGTTTTTGCTAGCCTCTTTAGGGAGATTCTTAAAATATGTTGGTCCTAGACCTGAAAGACACTTTATGTGGTCAGGTATTTTAAATGCATATCCAAGTATTTACTAGCTCTCAAGGCAGGTAGTTAGAGGTTTGCAAAGTGCACCAGTATTTATTGAATACTTGCTTTCTGCCAAGCACCAGGAATACAACAGTGAACAAAATTCACTCCCTATCTTCATGAAGATTTACAAAATAGTGGGTACACAATTAAGTTGAATTCTTAAATCCCTGTGTTTCCTGTTTTAATTTTAATGGAAAAGAATGAGATTAACTTGTTGGTACTCTATAAATTGACAATTAGGATGCACAAAAAGTTCAGAGAGATGGCAGTCAGGTTTATAAAAGGGGTCCAAAGAAAAATTTGGAAAAGACTAAGGTCAGTCAGAGGTGTTCATTGCTGATTTTAAGTGTCTGTGGCATTCTGACATAACCTTGTATTTCACACATCCTTTTCTGTCTTTTTTTTACCTGCTGTATGAGTGGTTTTCACTCAACAGGCTTATTTAGAAAGACTCAAGAAAAAGCAGAAATAAGAATCCACTGTATATTTTCCTTGGTTTTAGTCCTAGGCCTGCTTCTAACTTGTTGTGTGTCTTTGGGCAAATCATGTAACTTCTCTGATCATCAGTTTGTTCTTTGACAAATAGGAGTTTTGGCTAAATAAATTATTATGTCCCTCCTGGTTCTAATATTCAGTCATCTCTCATTTAAATAGGAAGTTGGTATGAAAGAATTAAACATTTTAAATACTATAATAAATGAAAGATACAGGAGGTCAAACTCCTCAAAAAACTCTTTTAAACACCATTATAACAAAGATTATAACCAAAAACACAATTTCTCCTAAAGTATGTGTATCATCCTCTTTTTACCATAACTATCAAAGACATTTATGGATCCTTAGCATATCACTTCTAACAACACAATGTACATAATTTCCCAGATAATATGAAAATGTATCTTACCCCTTTTCTGGAACTCTGGGGATACATTTAATATGAAATGTTTTGAAATAGGTACATTCAAAATAAGTTAAAATAGACAGCTACAAGCAGAGCCTGAAGAGGCCAAGGCAGTCTTGACGTTGGAGATTACCCACTTACTTCCAGTCATGGAAATTGCATTTTCCATATGACGTGAAACACCTGGCAGCCAATGCTGTTTACACCCCACTTTTTTTCTTTTTTCTTTTTTTTTTTTTAGAATTCCTTTGCGGTTGACTCTCTTCGTCTAAGACACACAGTGCTTGCATCTCTTATGAGGAACACATGATACTTGGTCCCTGGGTAAGCTCTTGCATGTGTTCATACCAAGAGGTTGGAGACGAGCAAGAAAACCCTCTCAGAACCTTCCATGAGCCCATCTTCTCCACCACTGTTAGCACTGCTTCCTTGCTGCCTTCACCATGATCTACTTGACCACATGCTTTGGGGAAACTCACTAGCCACCAGTCACTACTGGTGACACACCCGCAAGTCAGTGTAACACTCTTTCTTGTTGCCGCTTTGGCTTTCTCTTTGCCTAAGAGAGTGAAGCCAGTTAGGACCCCCCTGTAAAATGGGCTTTGTGGTTGAAAGTTTACTTAAAGTAATAGGTGGTTTGTTGTAAAGAAGCAGGAAGTCTATAACTAGACCACCTTTGGAGACTAAGACTGAGGACCATGGAATAACAACACAAATGGGCAGGCCATGCCACTAGCTAAGGTGCTACAATCAGGCTCCTAAATGTGGCATCTCATCTCAACTTCAAAATAACTTTATAAGGAATTCAAATGTGTGCTCGCTTCGGCAGCACATATAAAGAATTCAAGTGTCATGAAGTCACATTTTACCTGGGTTTCTTTTGCTCAAAATAGGGTGTTGTGATCCTTCCAGTGGCTACTCCCTTCTCGTTGTTAAAAACAAAACAAAATCCTAGTCAGCCATGAAAAAGAATGAGATCTTACCATTTGTGACAACATGGATGGACCTAGAGGGCATTATGCTAAGAAAAATAAGTCTGAGACAAATACTATATGATTTCACTTATATGTGGACTCTAAAAAGTAACAGATTCATAAATACAGAGAACAAACCAGTGGTTGCTGGGTGGCGGGGGGGGGGGGCAAGGGGGAGGGATGAATGAAATAGGTGAAGGGGATTAAGAGGTACAAACTTCCAGTTGCAAAATAAGTCATGGGGATTAAAAATGTACAGCATAGGGAATATATTCAATAATATTGTAATAACATGATAAATGGTAACTATATGGTGTTTAATGTATAGAAATGTCGAGTCCGTATGTTGCACACCTGAAACTAATATAACTTAGGTCAACTAAATAAAATTTTTAAAATCCCATGAAACTGCTAAAATGCACTTAAAAGTGCATTTGATTGGTGAGGCAAGTCTCCTAATAAGTCTGTTTCCCTGTCTAGAAGGGCTAGCAATATCTACTCTAAAAACTTCATAAAGGAAGTTGTGAAAAATACAGTATAAAATACAACAGAAAAAAAAAAAGTTGTTTGCTATTGGTAAGGTTTCCAGTCAACAGTAGGCTATCAATAGCTAGTTTTGGGGGGAAGTCAAAAGTTATACACAAATTTTTGACCACTTGGGGGTTGGCACCCCTAACCCTCTCGTTGTTCAAGGGTCAACTGTATAAAAAATAATTTGTGAACAATAAATCATAATATAGAGTTGTCACATCCATCACCTCACTTAAATTAACCTACCCCAAAATTTAAGGTAGTTCAAAAGGGAAGCCATGATTTTCACTTTTCAAAAAAATTCTCCAAAGAAGCATTCACTGCTAAATGGATTGCTCCCAAAGGAATTGGAGAGAAGGAAAGGAATTGTTTATTTTGATGAGATGTCTCCAAGAAGAATGAAGACTAAAAGGGTTATGCATCCTGCTTCATTAGCCCTATGTCTAGATTAAGTAGAGAAGCTTCCTTGCTAGATGCTAGCATTTGCTGATCAATGTATCATGGTCCAGTTGCAAGTGGACAGTAACCAACAAGCCTCAAGAGCTCTTGGTTTTGATTCAGATTTTTTCAAGGTGCTTCCAAAGCACCCTATACCTAGAGTGCAGCCAGGGGTGCAAACAAACAACTGGCTCAGAGTGGCCACTACACATGCTTCTGGTACATAGGTACTAATAAAAGCAGCAGGGGTAGTAGGAGGCAAGAGGGCTCAAAGGTGTTTCCTGTAAATGAATCCACAATAAGCCTGTGTACATATATACAATTCATTGGCTTCTCAGAAGCAACTCTTTGCCCAAAGTAACAGTTTATAATCATAAAAATGTGGATAAAACATAAAACATTAAAAGCACGTGAGGAAAAGACTGTTTCCACAGGCTTCCACTGGGACTCAGTGAAGGCTCGCTTTGGTCTTTCCACATTCCAAGCGTTATCCACTCTGTTCAGCATTTTGGCCCTGAGAACAGCTGATGAAAAAAGAATTGAATTCAGAACAGTCCTTCAGATGGCTGGAATAATCAACCACCTTCGTAATTTTAGTCTTAATAACTAAACTCGATGGAGCACATAGCAATTCAATTGACTGCTCAGTTACTCCAGAAAGCAACTTGCAGACGTCTACAGTGTTGCTTTGTGCATCCAAAGGTCAGCGAGCTTATAGAAGAGAGGAAGAAAAGGCAATTTTAAGAGGATTAAATGATCACTCCTGATCTTTATTTAAATAAGGTCCTGCTGTTACTTGTTAAACAAGGAAAGGTTTGGAAGCTTCTATTTGTGAATGTCATTCAAACATCTGCTATAGACATTCTACCAATTGGGTTTGGAGACAGAGAACCAAACTGTGAATGCTAACAGAGGGGCCCAATGAATTGCCTAGAGGAAATGTCCTGCCACAAACATCTGTAGTTTTTTGTTTGGGTTTGTTTTGTTTTGTTTTTTTTCCATTGAAAGGTCAGTATGTCTAGGGTTGTAGGGTCCTTCTGGAGTGGTCTACAGTTTTTTACTGTACCCTGGAATCACCTGGGAGCTTTAAAAAAAAAAAAACTGATGTACATTTCATCCCCCAGCCCCAGAATCTCATTTAATTGTGCATGACCATTGTGATTTTTAACCACCCCCAGGTGATTCTAATCTTCAGTATAGCTTGAGAATGTTCAAAATGGATAGGACTTGGTAGTCGAAAGATGTGAGCACAGAGCCTCCCAATATAATTTAATTAGAGCAAATTTGGGCTCGTTCTGGTAAGTTCAGGCAGTTCTCTGAGCAATGGAAAATTTCTCACCGATCCCCTGCCCTTTTGCCTCTAGCTTACTGTCACTTTTCAAACCTCTCATTCCCTTTTGTTATATTCTGTACCTTTCTATAAACACAAGTTATTTTTAATGTTTTTTTTGGAGAAATTCATATATTTGATCTGATTTCCTTCACATTTAAGTTTGGCTACATTGATATTTACTCGTGTGTTCATTCTTTGGAAAGTATTTCTTGGATGGTCCTTATTCTCCTGCTAGATGTATGTCATTTGCAAACACAATGCACAATAATACTTTGGGGAGAAGGAGGGCAAGGGGAGTACAGCACTCTTATTCTCCTCACAGCTCCACACTTCCTAGGGTCACTGAGACTCTCTTTGTACAACTTCAAAAGTCAAAAGTCATTAACCAGCTCTGCCTGGTCGGCTGACTGCGTTCTGTGAGAAGGTGAACTTTCTGGCCTCCCTTTTTTCTTCCATCTGTTCCTGAGCAAACACAGTGTGTACCACATAAGACATCATTTAGACCTTGATGTGTTAGTTGGCAATAAAGGAGGAAACACATATAATTTGTTATATAATCTGGCACAGAAATACATACAAAGTCAATTAGGAAATCAAAAACCAAAATCTAGTGCCAGTTATAAATATACCCAGTGCCCCAACTGAGCATACACTCAGTATCCACTTTAATAAGGTCAGAGGTGAGTTCCCTCTCCTGGTGTTTCATTGGCCTTTTTATAAGGATCCGGGGTGCAAGAGTTGATTTCAGACCAATAATTGCCTGTGCGACCCAGCAAGCTCGGATCAGTGCCCCAGCAAGGAAATAACAGAGAAAGACTAAGCATTAGACGCAGGAAGGGGCCCTTTTTCTGTTGTTTTTACATTTACTTGCACTTGAACAAAAGTTGTTTATTGTTTTAATAAAACTACACACAAATGTTGCCATGGCACAGACTCTGTCAGCATTTCCATTGTAACCTTTGCTTTCAGGGGGTTTTAACTTAGCCATAAAACTTCCTCTGGGTTGAAATCTGGCACCAAAAATAACTTGGAATCTCTAAGGCTCAGCCATGAAGGAAACAGTTGTGTGTGAGTGTGTGTTTATGTACTTTTAAAAAGAAATTCATTTGACAATTCTTGAAGAGACACCATAAAATAGTTTCCCTCTGATTTAAGTGTTTTTAACTCAGAATTTCATCTCTACCTTGTTAAAGGTGAATTCATTTAAAACCTTCCTTACTATTCAATATAATATAGCTTTTCCTTTATCTATTTATCTCTTTTCCAGCCTCCTTATAAAATAGATTGCTAATTTCTGTGTAGTTAAATAAATCTAGCTTCACTGCTCTATTGTCACAGCTTGTCAATCTTTTGAGCAACACAAATTCTGTTTATCCAATAGTTTCCACAACACAAACCATAAAAAGGCATTGACTTTTGAAACCTACCATCTGTTCATCTTTTCTCTTAAACATTTATCAGACACATGAATTAAGTCAATGAAGAAAAAGTCCTCAAGGGATTCAGGAGATGGGACAAGATGGAAATTGGAAATAATTGGAAAATTATAGTCTTATCTCTTCCCCTTCTCCTAACTTTATATGAAAACCTTACATTTTATAATATCTCTGGAAATCACACTTTTATCAAAAGGGTACATTTGGATTGCATGGTCTCTTGTTGCTTATACCTCTCTAAGATTTAAGAGTGTAAAGACATTTGACATTTGGGGGAAATCCAAGACAGGGGGAAGGCAGGACCATACCTTGGAGGGATGGCAGTTCTAACAGGGGAAGGATTCTATCTTAGCACAGTGAATCAGTGTTTCAAACCCTATGACTTTGAACCTGTTTAGAGGGAAAATGCAATGTTTCAAGGCCAAAGATGACTTGCCACATTTATGGCAACCAAGAATCCAACACTGCCTGTGGGGAGAGTGTAGCAGAGCTGGGGCCAGTAGTACAGACCTAAGTAGACTGTTCCTGAGATGATCTTGATCATCTTTCGTTCTCATTTTCTTAAACATGGTTTGCCAGCATCCCCATCGATGCTGTGAACTATCTGATATCCTTTTAATAAATTCCTTTTTCGTTCAACATTACCAGAGTTAGGTTGGCATTGTTTATAATGAAGCACCCTAATCAGAATAAATAGAACCTGTATCAGAACAAATTATCTTCACAAGGTATGTAGGATCTTTCTTTTTAGAGTGTGATTCTTGGGCCAGCCCCATTGATATCACCTTGAAGCTGGTTAAAGATGCAGAATCTCAGGCCCTTCCCCAGACCTACTGAATCAGAATCTGCATTTTTAACAAGATTCCCAGATGGCTTATATGTACATTAATGTTTGAGTAGCATTAACCTAGTATAGCCCTCTGTTTGAAGCATAAAACTAAGTTTAGCGCACACACTGAACTATAGATTATCACTCCTTCAGATATTACTGCCTCAAAATTTTGTTTCTGTTTAATATCCTACTTAGAGCCTTAGGAAAATGGAGCATTATAATATTCTTGTGGGTCTCAGATATTATTTTTGTATCCTTATAATAGCTAGACATTAAAGAGGAACTCAATAGTTTTTAGTACATTTCTTTAGAATTCACAAATTTTCATATATAGTAACTTTTTAATGTTTATTTGTTATTTTATATCCCTACTAGGTTACTTGCTTTTCCTGGTACTTACTACTTTTCTAAAGGACTAAATAGTCTCAGATGTCACTGGTTGAATTGAAGATGCCAGGATTCTTGCAGAGCAAGTCAGCGTGGAGCCAAAGAAACAATGATTTTTATGCTATTCTTAAGACTCTGAATAATGCTATATAAGTTGGCAATATCACCCCCACTTTAAAGATGAGGAAACTGAAAATCAGGGAAATTTAAGTGTCTTCCCCATACCAACCAGGTAATCCCCAGGGCCTGGTTTTCACAATCCACATCCATCTCGTTCTATTATACAGCAGCCCTCCAAAAGAAGGCAGGGAGCAGGGGCGCCTGGGTGGCTCAGATGGTTAAACATCTGCCTCCGGCTCAGGTCATGATCCCAGCGTCCTGGGATCGAACACCGCATCGGGCTCCCTCCTTGGCAGGGAGCCTGCTTCTCCCTCTCCCTCTAACGTTCCCCCTGTTTGTGCTCTCTTGCTCTCTCTGTCAAATAAATAAAAAATCTTTAAAAAAAAAAAACATGGAGCAAGTGCTTAATGAAAAGCAACAGACACTTATTCAACATGGAGGGCTCCTAATTAAATGTGCTTAAGCCATTTTTTTAATACATGTTTTCATAGAAAGAACAGAAGACTTGGAGTCGAGAGACTTGGGTCTTAACATTACCACAAACACTTATTATTTGTGGAACCTGTAGTAATTTAGTCTGTTGAAGCCAACATGTTCTAATCTACAAAAGGAAGATAATTATCACCGATGTGGGAATTTTATAAAAAGTACTTTGCAAAAAATAAAAAACAATTATAAAAATTTAGCTGCAGCACCACTATCAACTCTCAGGGCTGATAAGCATGGTCTAACAGCCATTTCTATCTCACAGTCACAAATGATAATTGCCTCTTAAAATTTACCATGTGGGAACATGGAGGAGAGGGCAGATTACTAAGTTAGTTCCATCACCAAAAGTGATTAAATGATCTTTATTGTTTAAATGTTCTCAATCTTGACATTGTTCAGTCCTATCAGTTAATGAGAGAGATATATTAAAATCAGCTGCTATGATTGTGAATTTGTCTACTCTTTTAGTTCTGTCACCTTTTGCTATGTATATTTTGAAGCTGTATTATTAGGTGCATACAAATTTAGAGTCCTATATCTTCTAGTGAATAAAAAACATGTTATCATTATGAAAGCTTTTTACCATTGCTGGTAATATTCTTGGCTTAAAGTCTACTCATCTGGTATTAATTTAGCTCTATCACCTTTTTTCAGTTAATCTTAGCATAATCAATGTTTATTCTATCCTTTTATTTTTAAACTTGTTCTTATGTCTAATGGTATGCAGCTATGCTTATGTGTAGTTTGTATTTATTTTATTATTATGTTCAATTAGCCAGCATATAGTACATCATTAGTTTTTGATGTAGTGTTCAGTGATTCATTAGTTGGTTTTAACACCCAGTGCTCATTACAACACATGCTCTCCTTAATACCCATCACCCAGTTACCCCATCCCTCCAACCCCCTCCCTTCTGTAACCCTCAGTTTGGTTCTCAGAGTCCAGAGTCTCTCATGTGTTGTCTCCCTCTCTGATTTCTTCCCATTCAGTTTTCCCTCCCTTCCCCTGTGGTCCTCTGCACTATTCCTTATGTTCCACATATGAGTGAAACCATATAATTGTCTTTCTCTGCTTAACTTACTTCACTTAGCACAATCCCCTCCAGTTCCATCCATGTCGATTCAAATGGTGGATATTCATCCTTTCTGATGGCTGAGTAATATTCCATTGTATATATGAACCACATCTTTATCCATTCATCTGTTGAAGGACATCCCGGCTCCTTCCACAGTTTGGCTATTGTGGACATTGCTGCTATGAACATTGGGGTGCATGTGCCCCTTCTTTTCACTACACCTGTATCTTTGGGGTAAATACCTAGTAGTGCAATTGCTGGGTTGTAGGGTAGCTCTACTTTTAACATCTTGAGGAACCTCCATACTGTTTTCCAGAGTAGCTGTACCAGCTTGCATTCCCACCAACAGTGTAAGAGTATTCCCCTTTCTCCACATCCTTGCCAACACTTGTTGTTTCCTGTCTTGTTAATTTTTGCCATTCTAACTTGTGTGAGGTGGTATCTCATTGTGGTTTTGATTTGTATTTCCCTTATGCTGAGTGACGTTGAGCACTTTTTCATGTGTCTGTTAGCCATTTGTATGGAGAAGTGTTTGTTCATGTCTTCTGCCCATTTTTTGACTGGATTATTTGATTTTTGTGTGTTGAGTTTGATAAGTTTATTATAGATCTAGGATACCAGTCCTTTATCTGTAAGATTATTTGCAAATATCTTCTCTTATTCCATGGGTTGCCTCTTAGTTTTGTTGACTGTTTGCTGTGCAAAAGCTTTTTAATTTGATGAAGTCCCAAAAGTTCATTTTTGCTTTTGTTTTCCTTGCCTTAGAGACATGTCTTGAAAGAAGTCACTGTGGCCAATGTCAAAGAGGTTACTGCCTATGTTCTCCTTTAGAATTTTGGTGGATTGCTGTCTCACATTGCGGTTTTTCATCCATTTTGAGTTTATCTTTGTGTATGGTGTAAGAGAACGGTCCAGTTTCATTCTTCTGCATGTGGCTGTCCAATTTTCCCAGCACCATTTATTGAGGAGACTGTCTTTTTTCCATTGGACATTCTTTCCTGCTTTGTCAAAGATTAGTCGACCATAGAGTTGAGGGTCCATTTCTGGGTTCTCTATTCTGTTCCATTGATCTATGTGTCTGTTTTATGCCAATACCATGCTGTTTGATGATCACAGCTTGTAATAGAGCTTGAAGTCAGGCATTGTGATGCCCCCAGCTTTGGTTAAATCATTAAATCCCTTTTAAATTTATTTTTCCATATGGCATAAGAAAGCGGCCCACTTTCATTCCTTTATATGTAGCTGTGCAGTTTTCCCAACACCATTTATTAAAGAGCCTGTCTTTTTCTCATTATATATTCTCTTCTCCTTTGTCACAGTTATATTTACCATATAAGCATGGGTTTATTTCTGGTCTCTCTATTCTGTTCCATTGATACATGTGTCCACTTTTGTGCCAGTACCATGCTGTCTTGATAATTATAGATTTGTACCATAGCTTGAAATCTGGGATTGTGATACCTCTAGCTTTGTTCTTTTTCAAGATTGCTTTGTCTATTTGGGGTCTTAGTGGTTCCATTCAAATTTTAGGATTATTCTAGTTCTTTAAAAAAATGCAATTGATATTTTGATAGAAATTTCATAAAATCTATAGATTGCTTTGGGTAGTATGGACATTTTAACAATACTAATTTTTCCAATCCGTGAGTATAGTATATCTTTCCATTTGTTGGTATCTTCAATTTCTTTCATCCATATCTTACAGTTTTCAGAGTACATGTCTTTCACCTAATTCATTAAATTTTTTTTAAAAGATTTTATTTATTTATTCATGAGAGACAGAGAGAGAGAGGCAGAGGGAGAAGCAGGCTCCCAAGGAGCAGGGAGCCTGATGTGGGACTCGATCCCAGGACCCTGGGATAATGACCTGAGCCGAAGGCAGACGCTTAACCATCTGAGCCACCCAGGTGCCCTAATTCATTAAATTTATTCCTAGGTATTTTATTGGTTTTGGTGCAGTTGTAAATGGGATTCTTTTCTTAATTTCTCCCTGCTACTTTGTTATTAGCATATAGAAACACAAAAGAGAATTCTGTATATTAATTTTATATCCTGCAACTTTGTTGAATTCATATATTAGTTCTAATAGACTTTTGGTAGAGTGTTTAAGGTTTTCTATATATAATATCATATCATCTGCAGATAGTGACCATTTTACTTCTAAATTACCAATTTGGATGTCTTCTATTTTTGTTCTTCTCTAATTGCTGCAGCTAAGACTTCCAGTGTTATGTTAAAAGTAGTGAGAGCTGACATTCTTGTCGTTCCTGATCTTAAAGGAAAAGTTTTCTGCTTTTCATCAGAGTATGTTAACTGTGGGTTTGTCATATATGGCCTTCATTATATTGAGATATGTTCCCTATAAACCCACTTTGTTGACAGTTTTTAGTATGAATAGATGTTGAACTTTGTTAAATGGGTTTTTTGCATCTATTGAGATGATCATATGATTTTTAGCCTTCATTTTGTTAATGTGTATCACATTGGTTGATTTGTGGATATTGAACCATCCTTTCATCCCCGGAACAAATCCTACTTGATTATGGTAGATGATCCTTTAAATGTATTGTTGAATTCAGTTTTCTAATATTTTTTGAGGATGTTTGTTTGCATCTATGTTCATCAGGGATATTGGTCTGTGATTTTCTTTTTCTTTCTTTTTATTTCATTTTTAGTACCTTTGTCTGGCTTTGTATCAAGGTAATGCTGGCCTTATAGAATGAATGTGGAAGTTTCCCCTCCTATTTTTTGGAATAGTTTGAGAAGAATAGGTATTAACTTTTCTTTAAATGTTTGGTAGAATTCATCCATGAAGCTGTCTGGTCCTGGACTTTTGTTTCTTGAGAGTTTTTTGATTGTTGATTCAAATTTGTTGATAGTATTGATCTGTTCAGATTTTCTATTTCTTTCTGATTCACTCTTCAAAGAATGTATGTTTCTAGGAATTTTTTTCTTCTAGGTTGTTCAATTTTTTTGGCATGTAATTCTTTATAACAGTTTCTTATAATCCTTTGTATTGCTGTGCTGTTGTAACTTCTCTTTCACTTCTCATTTATGTGTGTCATCAGTTTTTTTCTTGATTATTTTTGCTAAATGTTTATCAATTTTGTTTACTTTTTCAAAGAAGCAGCACTTAGTTCACTGATGTTTTCTAATTTTGTTTTAATCTCTATTTCATTTGTTTGTTCTGATCCATATTGCTTCTTTCTAATAACTCTGGACTTTGATCTCTTTCTAATTCTGTTAGGTGTAAGTTTAAATTGTTTGAGATTTTTTTTCTGTAGATATTTATGATTGTTATGTCCTCCTTTTGGATTGATCTCTTTATTATTATGTAATGCCCTTCTTTTTCTCTTACAGTCTTTGTTCTAAAGTCTATTTTGTCTGATATAAGTAAAAGGTGTTATTGTTTCCATGTGCATGAAGTATTTTTTTCCATCCCTTTACATTTAGCGTGTATGTGTCTTTAGGTATGAAGTGAATCTTTCTCAGGCAGCATATAGATGGGTCTTGTTGTTTTATCCAGTCAGTCACCCTGTATCATTTGATCAAAGAATTTAGATCACTTACATTTATAATAATTATAAATAGATGTGTACTTATTGCCATCTTGTTCATTGTTTTCTGGGTTTTTATAGTTCTTCTCTGTTCCTTTTTCTTATCTTGCTCTCTTCCTTTGTGATTTTATGACATATTTAGAGTTACACTTGAATGACTTTCTCCTTATTTTTTGTGTATCTCTCATAGGTTTGTTTATGGTTACTGTGAAGTTCATATATAACATGAAAGCAAAGCTACCAGAGGGGAGGTGTTATATATAACATTCTGTGTATATAGCAGTCTAAATCAAGTTGATGGTCCCTTAAGTTTAAACACATTCTAAAAGCACTACATCTTTACTCTCCCCTCCATATTTTATGTATATTATGCCATATTTTATATCTTTTTATTTTGTGAATCCCTTAAAGGTTTAAATATAATTGATTTTCCTGAATTCATCTAAGTTTTTATTTTAATCACCCAGTACTCATCACAACAACTGTACTCCTTAATCCCCATCAGTTATGTCACCCATCCCCCTACCCACCTCCCCTCTGGTAGCCATCAGTTTGTTCTTTATAGTTAAGAGTCTGTTTCTTGGTTTGTCTGTCTCTTTATCTCTCTCTCTTCCCCCACTTTGCTCATTTTTATTTCTTAAATTTCACATGAGTGAAATTGTATGGTATTTGTCTTTCTCTGACTTATTTCACTTAACATTATACTCTCTAGCTCCATCCATGTCATTGCAAATGGCAAGATTTCATTCCATATATAAACATCTTTATATATACATTCATCAATCACTGGACACTTAGGCTGCTTCCATATCTTGGCTATTGTTAATAATGCTGCCATAAACAGAGGAATGCATGTATCCCTTTGAATTAGTGTTTTTGTATGCTTTGAGTAAATACCCAGTAGTGCAATTGCTGGATCAAAGGGTAGTCCTATCTTTAACTTTTTGAAGAACTTCCATACTGTTTTCCATAGTGGCTACAACAGTTTGCATTCCCACCAACAGTGCAAGAGGGTTCCTTTTTCTCCACATACTTGCTAACACCTATTGTTTCTTCTGTCGATTTTAGCCATTCTGACAGTTGTGACGTGGTATCTCACAGTTTTGATTTGTATTTCCCTGATGATGAGTGTTGTTCAGCATCTTTTCATGTGTCTATTGGCCATCTGTTTGTCTTCTGTAGAGAAATGTCTGTTCATGCCTGCTGCCCATTTTTAATTGGATTATTTGTTTTTTGAGTGTTGATTTTTGTAAGTTCTCAATATATTTTGGATACTGATCCTTCATCAGATATGTCACTTGCAAATATCTTCTCCCATTCCACAGGACGCCTTTTAGTTTTGTTGACTGCTTCATTCACTGTGCAGAAGATTTTTATTTTGATAGAGACCCAAAACTTTATTTTTGCTTTTGTTTCCTTTGCCTCAGAAGACCTATCTAGAAAAAAAATTGCTATGGCCAATGTAAGACAAATTACTGCTTGTGCTCTTGTAGGATTTTGATGGTTTCCTGTCTCACATTTAGGTCTTTATCCATTTTGAGATTATTTTTGTGTATGGCATAAGAAGTGGTCCTGTTTTATTGTTCTGCATGTTTCTGTCCAGTTTTTCCAACACTATCTGTTCAGGAGACTGTCTTTTTCCCATTGGATATTCTTTCCTGCTTTGTCAAAGATCAATTGACCATATAATTGTGGGTTTATTTCTGTTTTCTATTCTGTTTCATTGATCTATGTGTCTTTTTTGTGCCAGTACCCTACTGTCTTGATCAGTACAGCTTTGTCATGTAACTTGAAGTCTGGAATTGTGATGCCCCCAGCTTTGTTTTTCTTTTTCAAGATTGCTTTGGCTATTTGGGGTCTTTTGTGGTTTCACACAAATTTTAGAATGTTTGTTCTAGCTCTGTGAAAAATGCTGTTTGTATTTTGATAAAGATTGCATTGTGTACATTGCTTTGGGTAGTATAGATAAATTTACCAATATTCTTCCAATTCATGAGCATGAATGTCATTCCATTTCCTGTGTCATCTTCAATTTTCTTCATCAGTGTTTTCAGAGTGTAGATCTTTCACCTCTTTTGTTAGTTTTATTCCAAGTATTTTATTGGTTTTGGTGCAGTTGTAAATGGGATTGTTTTCTTAATTTCTCTTTCTGCTTAAATTTCTGCTGTTTCACTTATTGGTCTACAGAAATGCAACAGATTTCTGTATAATGATTTTGTATCCTGCAACTCTACCATATTTGTTTATCAGTTCTAGCAATTTTCTGGTGGAGTCTTTGGATTTTCTATATATAGTATCATGCCATGTGCAGATAGTGAAAGTTCTACTTCTTCATTACCAATTTGGATGTTTTTATTTCTTTTTGTTGTCTGATTGCTTTGGCAAGGACTTCCAGTACTATGTTGACTAAAAGTAGTGAGAGTTGACATTCTTGTCTTGTTTCTGACCTTAGGGGAAAAGCTCTTAGTTATTCCCTGTTGAGGATGATGTTAGCTGTGGGTTTTTTTATATATGGCCTTTATTATATTGAGGTAGTATGTTGATGCTGCTCTGTTGAGTGTTTTTATAATGAATGGATGTTGTACTTTATCAAATGCTTTTTCTGTGTCTATTGAAAAGATCTTGTGGTTCTTATCCTTTCTCTTATTAATGTGATGTATCACATTGATTTATAAATATTAAACCACCCTTGTAAGGCAGCAATAAATCCCACTTGACTGTGGTGAATGATTTTTTTAATGTATTATTGGATTCGGTTTGCTAGTATTTTGTTGAGCATTTTTGCCTCTAGGTTCATCAGGGATATTGACGTGTCATCTTTTTTTAGTTGTGTCTTTATCTGGTTTCGGTATCAGGGTAATGCTGGTCTCATAGAGTTATTTTGGAAGTTTTTCTTCCTCTTTCATTTTTCAGAATAGTTTAAGAAGAATAGATATTAACTCTTTAAATGTTTGGTAGAATTTGCCTGTGAAGACTTCTGGTCCTGGACTTTTAGGAATTTATCTATTTCTTCTGAGTTGTCCAATTTGTTGGGATTTAATTTTTCATAATATTCTCATAATTGTTTGTATTTCTGTGGTGTTGTTATTTCTCTTCTCTCATTTGTAATTTTATTTGGGTCCTTTCTCCTTTTTTTCTCGATAAATTTGGCTAGAGGTTTTATCGATTTCTTTTATTTTTTATTTTTCAAAGAAACCACTCCTGGTTTCATTGATCTGTTCTGTTGTTGTTGTTGTTGTTTTAAGTTTCTATAGCATTTATTTCTGCTCTAATCTTTATTTCCTTCCTTCTGCTGGTTTTAGGTTTTGTTTTTTGCTTTTTTCTAGCTCCTTTTGGTGTAAGTTTAGGTTTAGATTTTTCTTGCTTTTTGAGGTAGGCCTGCGTTGCTATAAACTCCCCTTTTAGTACTGCTTTTACTGCATCCCAAAGGTTTTGAACCATTGTGTTTTCATTTTCATCTGTTTCCATGCACATTTTTATTTCTTCTTTTATTTCCTGGTTGACCTATTCATTGTTTTGAAGCATGTTATTTAATCTCCATTTGTGGTTTTTCCAGATTTTTCTCTCATGGTTGACTTCTAGTTTCATAGCATTGTGGTCAGAAAAGATGCATGATAGGACTTTAATATTCTTGAATTTTTGAACTTTGTGATCTATTCTGGAGAATGTTCCAAGTGCACATGAGAAGAATGTGTATTCTTCTGTTTTAAGATGGAATGTTCTGAATATATCTGCTAAATCCATCTTGTCCAGTGTGTCATTCAAAGCCATTGTTTCCTTGTTGATTTTCTATTTAGATGATCTGTCCCTTGATGTAAGAGAGGTGTTAAAGTCACGTACTATTATTGATTGGTTCCTTTATGTTTGTAATTAACTGTCTTATGTATTTGTGTATTCCCATGTTGGGTGCATAAATATTTACAGTTGTCTTGTTGTATTGTCCCCTTTATTATTATGTAATGCCATTTTGGATTCTTATTACAGTCTTTGTTTTAAAGTCTATTTTGTGTGATATAAATATTGCTGCTCCAACTTTCTTTTTACATCCATTTGCATGATAAATGTTTCTCTATTCCCTCAATTTCAATGTGCAGGTGTCTAAAATGAGTCTAAATGAGTCTAAAATGAGTCTCATAGGCAGCATATAGATGGGTCTTTTTTTTTAATCCATTTTGTCACCATATACCTTTTGATTAGAACATTTAATCCATTTACATTCAATTGATAGACATGTTTATTGCCATTTTATTACTTATTTTGTGGTTGTTTCTGTAGATTTTCTCTGATTTTTCTTGTCTTTCTTTCATGGTTTACTGGTTTTCTTTAGTGATACATTTGGATTTCTTTCTCTTTATTCTTTGCATTTTTATTAGTGATTTTTGATTTTTGGTTACCATTAGGTCTGTGTATAACATCTTTGCATATAGCAGGCTATATTAAGTTGATGGTCATTTAAGTTTGAACCCATTCTTTACTCCTCCTCACATTTTAGATAGATGGTATCATAATTTACATCTTTTTATTTTGTGAGTTCCTTAACCAATTTTTTTTTACAGAAATATTCATTTTTATTGCTTGTGTGTTTCCTACCTTCATACTGCCATTTTTGGTATTTCCTTTCCACTCAATGAGTCCCCTTTAATATTTCTGGCAGGACTGGTTTAGTGGTCATGAACTCCTTTTTGTTTGGGAAACTCTTTATCCTCGCCTTCTATTCTGAATTATAGCCTTGCTGGATAGAGTATTGGCTGCAGGTTTTTCTCAGTCATCATTTTTAATATATCATGCCACTCTCTTCTGGCTTGCAAAGTTTCTGCTGAAAAATCGCTGATAGCCTCATAGGGTTCCCTTTATAGGTAACTGTCTTCTTTCTCTTGCTGCTTTTAATATTTTTAATATTAAAATTTTGGGGGCGCCTGGGTGGCTCAGCCATTAAGCATCTGCCTTCGGCTCAGGTCATGATCCCAGGGTCCTGGGATCAAGCCCCGCATTGGGCTCCCTGCTCAGCGGGGAGCCTGTTTCTCCCTCTCCCACTCCCCCTGCTTGTGTTCCCTCTCTCACTCTCTCTCTGTCGAATAAATAAATAAAATCTTTAAAAAATATATTAAAATTTTTAATATTTAATTTTAATACTTTTTATTTATCACTATATTTTGCCATTTTAATTACAATATGTCTTGGTGTGGATTTGCTTTTGTTGATTTTTGTGCATCCTGGATCTGGATATCTGTTTCCTTCCCCAGATTAGGGAAGTTTTCAGATATTATTTCTTCAAATAAACTCTCTGCTCCTTTTTCTCTCTCTTCTTTTTCTGGGATCCCTATAATGTGAATGCTACTATATTTGATGGAGTCAAGGAGTGCCCTAAATCTATTTTCATTTTGCATAATTCTTTTTTCTCTTTTTTGTTCAGCTTGATTACTCTCCATCACTCTGTCTTCTAAGTCATTAATTCATTCCTCTGCTTCTTCCACCCTGCTGTTCTTTCCATCAAGCATCTTTCTCATTTTGTTTATTGAGCACTTTATTTCTGCTTTGTTATTCCTTATTTCTGTGTTAATGGTCTCACTGATGTCCTCCACTCTTTTTTCAAGCCCAGTAAGTATCTTTATGATTATTGCTTTAAATTCAGACACTTTACTTATTTCTGTTTCACTTAGACTTCCATCCATGGCATTGTCCAGTTCTTTCATTTGAGACAAATTCTTCTGTCTTCCCATTTTGTCTAAGTCTCTGTGCCTGTTTCTGTGTGTGAGGAAAGTCAGCTACATCTTCTGTTCTTGAGGGTAATGGCTTTATGAAAAAGAGTTTCCATAGTGCCCTGCAAGGTCCCCTGTTCCCCAGGGCCTGGTGCTTCCAGGAGTGTCTCCAGTGTGTGCTGCATATGCTCTGCTGTTGTGTCCTGGCTGCTTTATCCTTTAGGCCAGTCATCTGCAGAGGCTCTCTTTGGCTGTTGTGGGTAGTCTTTGGTCCCTTCCCTGAATGTGGCATATTTTAGCTAAGTGTGCCCTCATCTGCTTGTGAATGAGACCTGTTGCTGCTGCCACCAGAACTGAGGCCTTGCAAAACTCCTGGGTGAAACACAGTGTTGGCAGGGGTTTGGACTGGTCTTTTTGGGGAGGGGGCACATAGTGCTGGGACTGAGGCAAGTGTGAAGTGTGGAGGGGCAGGGGTTGGTGTACACCAACTGGTGTACACCAGTTAGGTAGCAACAGTCAGCACTGTGCTGGTTCCCCCAGGTGGCCTTGTGCTTATGTTGAGGAGTAGGGGAGGGAAATGGCACCTCCAGTTCCTTTGTTCCCAGTGGAGTATCTCTGTGAATGTTGACTCCCTGGGAGATGCTCAAGATGAGCAACTAACTTCCTCACTGTGTGCCTCAGGCAGTTTAGATTGCTGTTCCACACTGTATTTGCATGGGCTGTTTGCCCTGCCTTTCTCCAAGAGTGGCCCTAATGTCCTCTGACCTTTCTCTGAACCAAGCATGCTGACCTTTAAAACTCCATCCTTAAAGCCCCACTGATTGCAGGAACTCAAAAAATTTAGGCTCTTTCCAAGCCAATTGCTATGGGGATTTGCTTTCCCCAGGCACTCCCCTGTGTGCTGGTCTATATCTTGCCCTTTTGTGTGACAGCTGCTTCACCCCACTGCAGCGGCCACAGTCCATTTCTCTCCCAAACCAC
Organism: Neomonachus schauinslandi; assembly: GCF_002201575.2. Taxonomy (NCBI): domain Eukaryota; kingdom Metazoa; phylum Chordata; class Mammalia; order Carnivora; family Phocidae; genus Neomonachus; species Neomonachus schauinslandi. The sequence goes on along the minus strand of NC_058406.1, from coordinate 130,083,743 downwards.
ATCTCCATACTTCCTACCTTCTTCAGTGTGTTCTCTACCTTTAGCTGTGGAACTTTTCTTCCAGTTTTCAGATCAATTTCTGGGGTATTTAGGATGATTTGATAGTTATCTAGTTGTATTCTTGGGACACAGGACCTAGGGTCTTCCCCCTGAACTCCCTACTTTTGTCTTTTAACCTTCATATTAGTTTTACAAGTGACTGATCTACTATCTTTACTGTATATTTGCTTTCAGCAGTGAAATATTTTCCTTTATTTTTTTTATTTTTATTTTTTTATGATCTCTTCTTTTTCACTTAAAGAAGTCCCTTGAACATTTTTTTGTAAGGCCAGTTTAGTGATGATGAACTCCTTTAATTTTTGTTGTCTGGGAAACTTTTTATCTCTCCTTCAATTCTAAATGATAACCTTGTTGTGTAAACTAGTCTTGGCTGTAGGCTTTTCTTTTAGTACTTTGGACAATATCATGGATTCTCTTTTTATCTTTGAAATTTTTAGTTTTAATTATTATGTCTTATGGTAAACCTACTTGAGTTCATCTTGTTTGGGGCTCTCTCTACTTTCTGGATCTGGCTGTCTGTTTCCTCCTCCAGGTTAGGGGGCTTCGGGTGTTCTTTAGTAAGTTTTGTGCCCCTTTATCTGTCTCTCTTATCCTTCTGGGACCCCTATAATGCAAATAATAGTATGCTTGATGTTGTCCTAGCGATCTCAACCTTTTTTTTTTTTTTGCCTGCTCAACTTGGTTGCTTTCTACTACCTTGTCTTCCAGAACACCGACTGGTTCTTCCTCATCCTATAATCTGCTACTCATTCCTCTACCGTATTTTTCATTTCAGTTACTATATTTCAGCTCTGGCTGGTTTTCTTTTTTCTTTTTGTTAAAATTCTCACTGTGTTCATGCATTCTTCTCTCAAATCCAATGAACATTTTTATGATAATTACTTTGAATCGTTTATCATATAGATTGCTTATCTCCATTTTATTTATCTTTTTCTGAGCTTTAGTCTTCTACTTTCATTGAGATCACATTCCTCTGTCTTCTCATTTTGTCTGACCCTCTGTTATACATATGTTAGGTAGGTAAGCTACATCTTCTGGTCTTGAAGGCAGTGGCTTTGTATAGAAGGGGTCCTGTGGGGCCCAGTAGTGCAATATTCCAGATCGTCTAAGAGTGTCGCCTATGTAGGCTGCATGCACCATCTTGTAATGGCTAGACCATGACTGCTATGGGCATGCTGTTGGGTAGGGCTGGCTCTCAACCCACTATCAGCAGTAATTGGCTAAGACCACTGTTGGTACACTGATGGGCAAGGCTGGCCCCTGGTGTAGCTGACTGAGTGTCCCAGCTGCAAATATTGCAGGCATGCCAGTTAGTGGGGCTAACTTCCCTCCTACCTGAAGTCATTCTGGGGGGCGGAGGACAGGGGATGCTGGCACTGGTTGGGACTGTCTATCAGATGTAGTGGGGCAGAAGCCACTTTGGAGGGGTGTCTGGTGGAGTGGGCACTTTGAGTGTGGTGGGTCCACAGGGGAATGCCAGGACAAGGCAAACAGTGCTCGTAAAGTAGAAAAGGGTCGAAACCAGCTCCCACAAGCATCTGGGCAGTTAGGCTGAAGGAGAGCAAGATAAATGGCACCCACTGGCACTTCCATTCCTGGAGGAACTCCTAGAGATCCCTCTTCCTCCATCACATGTCTTAAAAGTATTCAATTATTCTCTTTCATGTATAACCCAGATGCTTTTCAAATTGTTGCTTCTGTGTTGGGTCTCAGGAAAAGTGATATAGGGTGCTAGCCCTTTAAGAGCAGAGACTGTTTTCTACATCCCTCTGGATCTCTTGGAGATAATCTCAAAAACAGATGTTAGGGGACTCATCTTCCTGGTGCTAGTCTCCAGGGCCAAATGTACCCAGTGTGGGGTTTGAGCCATTCATTCTTCCATACTTATGATATCCCTCTCAGTGTGGGTCACCACATGGGAGATTTTGTTCCTGAACACATCTCTGTCCCTCCTACCCTTCTCAATGTGGCCTTCTTTTTATGTCTTTAGCTGTGGAAGATCTGTTCTGTCAGTCTCCTTGTCATTTTCAGAGTGAGTTGCATTACATGTAGTTGTTGCCTTAATGTGTTTCTGGGAGGAGGTAAGCTCAGGATCTTCCTACTCTGCCATCTTTCCCCATTGCACATTGATTCAGAGTCACATTTTAAACATATAAATTGGTGATTCTTAAAACTTCAAACAGCTTCCCAAGGCACTTGAAAAAAATAAACTTTAAAATGATCTGCAGGCCCTATAGTAATCTGACCCCTGTCTACCACTTCCACTTAATTTCATCCTCTTCTCTCTCATTCATCTCTTTTGAGAGGTCTTCATTGATGACCCTCTCACAACTACACATGCCACCAACCCACACAGGTACTGTCTCACTACAGTGTTCTTTTCTGCAGAATGCTTATCTCTATCTGAAATTGAATTCACTTGTTTATTATTTGGCTTTAGATGCAGAATATAAACCAGATTCTCCATGAAGGCAGAGATTTTGTCTGTCTTCCTTTTCTTGAGCTATACGTAAACATGGTGTGAACTCCATGCACGCGTGTGTTAAATGTGAAAAACAAAATGAAGATATCCTCGTTGTAAGCCTTTAGAGGTGGTATAGACTGCTAGAACCATAAATTCATGGAGCAAATCATGTGTATAAGATAAGATACTAAAAGACAAGCATCTGAAATATAACCTGTGTGTATTTGCTTTCCTTCTGATTATACCGGCTTTTACTCTAAAAGTGAATGGCCCTTCTTTGTTAGGTCTCCTCTTAGGACCTAAGCGTTGGTGCACCAAAAACATTAACCAGTAGAGGGCAAGCTAGGACAGGCTGCAGTTCTGAAAATAAAATTCTTATTTCTGGTCAGCAAAAGAGAAAGCTATGTGTGAGACAACAATCAGCTCTGCATAGGCTTGGCTTAAATTCATAGTAAATGGAATTGCTAAAATCTACAATTTTATAAGCCTATATATTATATAGGTAATTTTCTTTTAACTGATTTAAAACTGTGTATCTATAATTTTTTCTCCCAAGGTGTTTTCTTAATGAGTGAATAGATAAATTATCTTTGCACATCAATTTTGCAAAGTCACATAAGTGTCTTATACTAATTAAGTAGATATTTTTCAGTTGTCTACATTATTGTAGGTGAAGGGAGTCACCAATATTTAAACCTCATGTGTATATTCTTTAGAATGTATGAAGTATTGTGTAACAGATTTATTTTCCCAAGAAAATTCTATTTAAAACCAATATCAAAATGTAATTATATTCCTTAAGCTCACATAGGCACTGGCTGGGGAAGTTAAGTAACTTAAAGTACTGCATTTTTACTTAAAATTTCCAATTTACTTTGCCCAAATCCATAGAAAATTGGTATTCTGCCTATTTTATAGCTGATTAAACAGACTTGTGGAAGTTCAGTACCTTGCTCATGCTAATTCTAGTCCTTAGGGAAGATGAGATTCAAATCCAATCTCCCTATTCTTCCCACTACAGAATAGAATAATACTAAAATTCACTAGAGTTCAGGCACACAGAACTGGTTAATTGCAGTAACATGAAAATTGGAATTACAGGGAAAGGACATAGTTTATGGCTGAACTAAACCAGAGATTGCAAATAAATGGCACAAATATTCTCCCTTTTCCATGCTTTTTTTCATACATGGCTAATCATTCACAACATTTTTCCCTCACCAAATCAAGATACAGCCTCAAAATCTTCCATAATGAATAGCATACAGAATAACTCATTACCATTCACTTGAAAATGACAGAGGTAACCAAAATATTTGCTATCTCTCTTCTAAGTAGCAGTATATTAAATAAAATTGAAGTACAGCTGATTAAAGATAACCTATTTTCTGAAACAAAATTTGGACATATGTTAAAAGCAGAATGGAGCTCATTGCCATTTTACAACTGTTTCCTACCAACACCTTCAAATGCTTTACCTCATTTAACTTGCAAAAAAGCCCTGAATTCATAATTAAACCATTGGATACATATAAAGCTAAAGTAATTGCATTTTCCTTTTAAATGTATATTGCCACTTATTTCCAATCTAAATAATTAAATTATCTAGCATTCCTGAGGATTTGAGTATTCAATATAAATGTATTCTCCAAAAATCTAAGGTCTATAACTGTAAGGACCAATATTTAATTTTTTGAAAATGACCATTATAAAATGTATTATGCTTTCCCAACTTATTTAACAGAATGTACTGAACATACTTTGTGTTCTTTGACATGAATCAAAGTCAATATTATAAATTTCATAGTTTATATATGCTATGCACGTTATTTAATCTTCTTTGCCACTCATCCATTAGCAACCAGGTCTTTTGTTTCTGCCTGTCTCCCCTAGATGACTGTCTCTAACTGGCTTATAAAGAAATGTATTATATAACACTCTGTATTACTGATTCAAAAAGTTAAGTTATAGTTTCTGTATTCAAAGGAAAAGAAAGACATGTATTTGGAGGTCCTTAATGATTTGAATTACTCTCCAAGGAAGCCCAGTAATGGAAAGAAATTTTGAGAGATCATCAGGGCATGTACAGGTGGCTCCTCGATCATCAAAGTAACCTTGAACAAGCCATTATGGCCTCTGGACTTCTGTTTTCTCCTATCTAGAGAGTCAGACTGAAAGTACTCCAAAGTCACTTCTAATTCTAACATGTTTCAGTCTATAGGAAATAAAGCTAGAGTACATAATCCATATGATGGATTATTTTCCATCCAGAGACTCTTACCAAGACTCTTAAATTTGATGAAAGATGGCCCCATTTACCTAAAACTCTAAAATTCTTCCCTTTCCATCTGTCAAAATGTACCTCAAATAATGTGCTCATCTGTACATAAAAATCTCTATTTTGCTCAAAGATTCCAATTATGAAACATGCATCCAGGAATGCTATTTTCTTGACTCTCTCTATGCTGCCCCTACTCAATCAGATTTGTTTGGAATAGAACAAAGGCAAAGAGAATTACAGGCTACAAGACACTTAGATTAAATCTACCTGGGTCTTTGTGAAGTAAAGTGACCAGCAATTATCCCACTGATTCCATACTCATGTTTTTAATTCTTAAAGAAAAAATAATTTAGATTTCACTTGGTGCACAGGAATACATACACATAGATGCAGCATCAACTAACTCAGATTCTTTTGAAAATTTGACCTAAAACTATTTGGAGTTTACTTCATATTAAAGAAAAGGCCTGCTAAGAATATTTATGATATAGTCAAACATAATTGCAAAGAAATGTTTAACCTGGGACACCTGGGTGGCTCAGTCAGTTAAGTGTCTGCCTTCAGCTCAGGTCATGATCCCAGGGTCCTGGGATCAGGTCCAGCATCAGGCTCCTTGCTCAGCAGGGAGCCTGCTTCTCCCTCTGCCTGCCACTCCCCCTGCTTGTGTTCTTCCTCTCTCTCTCTCTAATAAATAAATAAAATCTTTTTTAAAAAATGTTTAACCTAAATCGGAGGGGTAGATGAACCATGAGAGACGATGGGCTCTGAAAAACAAACTGAGGGTTCTAGAGGGGACGGGGGTGGGAGGATGGGTTAGCCTGGTGGTGGGTATTGAGGAGGGCACATTCTGCATGGAGCACTGGGTGTTATGCACAAACAATGAATCATGGAACACTTCATCTAAAACTAATGATGTAATGTATGGGGATTAACATAAGAATAAAAAAAATGTTTAACCTAATTAAAATAAAACTCAACTATTTTAGCTTAATAATTTTAGTTGCAACTAGAATTTTTTTTTTAAGATTTTATTTATTTATTTGACAGGGAGAGACACAGCGAGAGAGGGAACACAAGCAGGGGGAGTGGGAGAGGGAGAAGCAGGCTTCCCGCGGAGCAGGGAGCCTGATGCGGGGCTGGATCCCAGCGCCCTGGGATCATGACCTGAGCTGAAGGCAGACGCTTAATGACTGAGCCACCCAGGCACCCTGCAACTAGAATATTAATAAAGAAAAAATTTATCTATTTTTTAAAATGGCCCTTTCCATGAAATTTCTTGATTATTTATTTAAATGACTGGAGTTTTTTTGTTTTTTGTTTTTAAGATTTTTAATTTTTTATTTGACAGAGAGAGAGAGTACAAGCAGGGTGAGCGGCAGGCAGAGGGAAAGGGAGAAACAGGCTTCCCGCGGAGCAGAGAGCTCAATGCGGGGCCCGATCCCAGGACTCGGGGATCATGGCCTAAGCCGAAGGCAGACGCTTAACCATCTGAGCCACCCAGGCACCCCTATTTTTTAAAATGGCCCTTTCCATGAAATTTCTTGATTATTTATTACTTCAAATGACTAGGGTTGTTTTGTAATGGATAATCCTAGGTTTATTTTATAATAAAATTTTAATTTCCAGCTAGTTTGATTTAATAAAATATAGAAAATTTAGAAATTGTTTAAACAGATTCTATTGAACAGATGATTTAGATCAGATTTTCTGCTGGAAAAAGTAATAGCCAGGTAGTCTTATATTTTATTTTTTAAATTTCCAAAGTATAAAAGTGTCTGGTACATAATAGTTTCTTAATATTCTTGAATGAATTCCCTGCAGTCATGTACAAGTTTTTAATAGTTTTAAATTACAAATCCATGGATTTGATATGATTGCATCAGCATACCCTATTTTATTTTATTTTATTTTTATTTATTTACTGAGAGAGAGAGAGAGAATGATAGAGAGAGAGCATGAAAGGGAGGAGGGTCAGAAGGAGAAGCTGACTCCCTGCTGAGCAGGGAGACCGATGCGGGACTCGATCCCAGGACTCCAGGATCATGACCTGAGCCGAAGGCAGTCGCTTAACCAACTGAGCCACCCAGGCGCCCAGCATACCCTATTTTAGTGAAGTAAAATTTTTTCTTGAAATACACAAAGAGTGAAATAATGGAATAATAGAACTTGCAAATGCACCCCAGTTATTGTAGAAGTTTTTAGCTCTGTGACTTTAATCAAACAAATCTCTCTATGGCTTTTTTCCTATAACAGATTGATAAAAGAAATATTTCCTATCCCATAACATTATGATAAAATTTTTAAAATTAAGAAACCTATTGGGTACTTAGTGAAAGAAAGGAAAAACGTGTTCTTTATCATGCAACAAATATTTGCTTATAAAACTCAAAATTAGTGTATTAGTGATTTGCAATATTAATGCATTTCAATTAGTATGTTTGTATTATATCTTGTTTAGCACTATAGGCAAGCTAATATTAGTAGAGAAGAATTAATAATGTATACATATTAAATATATCCAGTTCAAACATTAAAACATAGTTGATACAAATAAAACTATTGCAAAATATAATGTTTCCATGTGCTATTACTTTTAGAAAAAATAAGGTATATAATGCCAATTTGATGACCTCTGATACAAGGAAATTCTGATTAAACCAACCATTTATAGTTTCTTCTTTCTAGTTTTCATTTAAAAAAGTTTTCTCTGTTTTGTATATGATATTTTTCCTATTATTAAGCTATAAACATCTTTTCCACTCATTTAAGTTCATGACAATGTTTGCTGGTCATAGCCCCTGTACCAAGCAGAGTAACTGACACATTCCATGTATACAAGAATGATCTGTCAAATACATGGCAGAGAATAAGGTAATCTTATACATTCATTTTTATTCATAAGAGTCCCCAATGGTTTTCCATATATGCATATGTATTAAATGTCTTTTAGTTGATTTTGTTGTTAATCGGAAAAACAGATTTAGGCAGGACCCACACATATAACCAACTTTAGCTAATTTGTTAGAAAAAAGTAATTAGTTCCAGTGGAAACATTTTAATGGTCTTTCCATTCAACATTGTCTGTTCATTTCTGAATACACCCTATGTGTCTACATGGAACCTAAGCTTTTCCTGCGGAATTCTTCCAGCTATGGTTTCTTCACTTGCTTGCGTTGCCTAAATTTGTCCAGCCATTTAGAGTGCAATCTGATTTTGGATTGTTTCCTTGGCCTTAATCCACCAATATTTAGAAACATTGTACCCAGGATTTACACTTTGGTTTCCAGTAGTAAAACCCAGGTAGAACTGTCCCTACTAAACACCATAACCCAGGAAACAAGTATCATACCTCCCTCTCATTTCTACTCTGTGGTTAAAAGCATTATGAATCTGGACACTTCTTTTAATGTCCCTGGGCTTCAATTTCCTTATCTGAAAGTAGTAATAATAATTATCTTACCTATCTCAAATTAGTGTGGGAACAACAAATAAGATGAGACATAAGGAAATATTTTTGTAAATTATCAATTATCATAACAACATAAAATATTATTGATCATTTTTTAATCCTGCATGTTTCAGATTGCATAAAAGAACAAAATGAGACAGAAAGGTTGGAGAGAACTGCTTACTACATACCTACTAAAATTGCTATGCAAGGCATCTCATTTAATATTCATAACAACATTATGAAGTAGTCATTTTCTTTATTTAACTGTGAAGGTTTGAGCTTCCAAAAGGTCAACCATCTCCTTTAAGACCACATAGATAATTATCAGTGTCACACTGAAAATTGGAAGATTTATGTGTATCTCTTTGGCAAAAGTAAGAGGAAGGAACTACAAAAACCATCAGTCAAGATTTGAGGGAACAGAATTCCAAGAAGTAGGTAGGGCTATGCCAAGCAGGGAGATTAAAAAAACAGGGTGATTCTTCAGGGTCTGCAGAAAAGAAATGAAGAAGTCAGGAAGACTAGCTCAGTATCTGAAGGGGACTGCACCCAGACCTGGGTACATTCTAGTCTTCTAATTAACTTTCAGTTTGCCTATCTTTAAACACCTCAATCTTTAATATTAGAATTTTTGCTTCTGTACTATGGAAAATTGTGCAACCTTCCTCTGGGTTTGGTCAGTCTAGGAAATCACTGTAAGTATTCAAGCAAAAATGTCTAAGCTTTTTCCCAATTTTTACTGTAAGTGTTCTGGATAATTGCACTAATTAATTCTATACACAGGCAACTGCTAGTGTATGGGAACACTTTGTATATATCAAAAAAGCATAGAGTGTATAATCCTGAAGGGAGATTGGAATTTTGGAAAGCAAGTCTCTTCCCATGGTAAAACTGGGGATTTCAACCTGAAGTGACACACAAACATTTTAAAGAGTGGTTATATAGGGTAAGTGATTTTCCCAATGTGAAAGCTGGATACAAAATGCATTTTGCAGAGAGAAAATTTTTGACAGAAAGTTGACTTTAATCAGAAGTCATAAAATTAGTGAATGAAGAGCTTACCTTTCTTTAGGGAGAATTTGGCAAAAGTAAAATGTATTTTCAACTCAGGCTTAACAAGTAGTAAAAGAAAAGTTTTATTATTTCCAAAAGGAAAGATGTAGTATTTCCAAACAAAACTTTGAGTCTTAACACAAAACACCTTTATTGTTTTTTATCCAGCTAGTAAATTTCACAGTAGACAGATTTAGACCATTAGTATGAGTCAATAACATGTCATCTGAAAACTTTCCAAAGGCCAGGGAAGCAACAGAGACTTTAAGGAAACCAGGAATCCATAGACACATTTCAAATCCTGTGAGGTACCATTAAATCAGCAAGAGCAGTGGGTTGATTAAATAATTATGTAGTCCACAGCTGTATAGTTCAGGGCTAGGTTCTTTTCCAACCTTTCTTTTTATAAAGCAAATCAAAATAGAAAATAGATTCCCCATGAATGGATGGATTTATAGACTGTGCCTGTTCGACTTGTAGTTACTTTTGGCATAGCTTGAGCTTTCCTATAAGGTATACTATTAAGTTAATTTCAAACTTTACCCAAAACCAAGAAAAGGAAAAGAATACTGACTAGAGTTATGCATTCAAATAAAATCTTTTCTTAATTCTTATAAATATAGCTATGTATATGTATGTTGGCATCCTGGGGGATGCCCCATTCCCCATATAGTATGCCTCTAAGCTGGTGTTCCAGCTCTGTTTTGAGCAAACCATTCCAAACCTCTAAAGGGCTGACAACTTTTGGGTGGTGTGATATGTGATATAATGAGGTAATAATGGTTGCCTATGAGAAGCAGTCCAGAGAAAACGTAGGAAAGAGGCAAGGAATGTTGTGGGGTGTTATTTTTATAAACTCTTCTATGACATAACTTCTAATAATTAGAAACTGTGAAGTAGGGGGAGAAGGAAAATGTAAGGATCAGGGTCAGAAATTTAGAGGTGTGTGTGGATTCAAAGTAATCCTGTGATTAATGGAATACATGGAATGTATAGCTTAAAAAAAATAAAACTTAAAGTGAAAAGCAAACATCTCTTGCCCCATCACTTTGGGCAACTATGTAGCAGACCCCAAGAATCCAGACCTGTATTTTGTGCCCTTTTGCCCCTATGGGCATTGTTCAGAACAACTTTAAAAAAAGTACAGACATTACACCCAGAGCTTCTCTTGGAAAATGTTATATTTTAAAAGGTCTGAAGCTGTCATTATTTTGAACATCTTACACTTATGGTCTTATAGTGTTTTTATTTTGAAATACATCTGGGAAACAGCTTCCAATCTTTTCAGTGCTTCGTCTTTCAAAGTCTTATTATGAACCTAGATCTATTGGGGCTTACAGCAAAAAGTTATGAAATCAGATAATGGCCATAATAAAAAGAAGACATTAATCTATGAAACACTGTGGAAGAAAGATAAAATGACTTTGTAAGTGAAAATGGAAAAAAAAAGGAAATGAAATTCATGAAGATAGCGTTTGACTTAAGTGAAGAAAGGAAGTTCTTACATCAGATGATCTTAAATGAGGGACAGAGAGAAGTGGAGAATAATATAAGTAGAGAGAAGAGTTGGCAAATCTTACAGATTTGGAACAACTGTGAGGGACAATATATCATAGGTATTTTTACCACAAGGATTAAATTAATTAGCTTTTTTTTTTTTTTTGGACCAGAGTACTTAACTAACCGTTTATATCACTGCATGTCTGTAACACTGTAATCTGAGTTTCAAATCTGACATTTTCTATATAAGGACTGTTCACTAACAGATTGTGCCACTGGGGCTCCCCAAATTTGTATTTTCTAAAGAAAGCTTCTCATCATAGGAATTCCTGTCTAGTTGAACATACACTTCATTTTCAGGCTCACATGGAACAGTCAACAAGATCACATTCTGGGCCTTAGAACACACCTTAACAAATCTAAAAGAATAAAAATCATACAAAATATGCTCTCAGAACACAATGGAATTAAACTAGAAATCAACAAAGATAGCTGCAAAATTCCAAATTATTTGGAGATTAAACACAATTCTAAGTAACACAAGTCCAAGAAGAAATCTCATGAGAAATTAAAAGGTATTTCAGCTATATGAAAGTAAAAGTACATTTATCAAAATTTGTAAGATGCAGTGAAAACAGTGCTTACAGGAAAGTTCATAACATTCAATGAACCATATATTAGAAAGGGACAACATCTAAAATCGATCATCTAAACTTTCATCCTAAGATACAAAAAAAAAAATTAAATCCAATGTAAGCACAAGAAAGGAAATAATAAAAGTTAGAGAAGATATCAATGAAATTGAAAACAAGAAATCAAGAGAGAGAATCACTGAAAACAAAAGTTGGTTTTTCAAAAAGATAAATTGGTAAGTCTCTATCCAGGCTAACTAAGAAAAAAAAGACACAAACCACTAATATTAGGAATTGGGGTATCAGTACAGATCTCATGGACATTAAAAGGGCAATAAAAGAGTGCTGTGAACAACTCTGATGACAAATTTGATAATTTAGATAAAATGGACCATTCCTTGAAATACATGATCTGCCAAAACTCACACAAGAATAGACAATGTGATTAGGCCTATCTATATCCATTACAGAAATTGAATCAATAATTAATAATCTTCCAAGATAGAAAGGACTGGGCCCATATGAACACACCAGTAATTTCTCCCAAACTTTTAAGAAAGAAATTACAACCAATTCTTTAAAGTATCTTTCAGACAATAGAAGCAGAGGAAATACTAACACATTTTATAAGGCTCTAATACCAAAATCAGAAAAAGACCTCGCAAGAGAAAAAAAACTATAGACTGATAGCTCTGATGAACATAGATGCAAAAGTCCTCAACAAAATAGTAGTCAAATCCAACAATATATAAAAGATATATATTGTCTTTGTTCACAGGTGACATGATCATCCATGCAGAAAATCCAAAAGAATTTTTTAAGAAAACCTCCTGAAAATAATAATTATAGCAAAGTGGCAAGATACAAGGTTAACATACAAAAGTCAATCACTTTTCGATATATAAGCACTGAGCAAGTGAAATTTGACATTAAAAATACAATCTCATTTCTTATCAAAAAATAAAATACTTAGATAAAAATCTAAAACTATGTGTAAGATCTATATGAGTAACACTGAAAAGCTCTGATAAGATAAAAGAACAAATAAATGGAGAGATAGTCCATGTTTATGGATAGAAAGACTCAATATTGTCAAGATTTTTTTTTTCCTGCTCTGATTGGATAAGTTCCTCTGCTCTGTTTGAGTTCACTGATCCTTTCTTCTGCTTCATCTAGTCTGATGTTGAATCACTCTAGTGTATTTTTTTTTTAGTTCAGTTATTGCATTTTTCAGTTCTGTGACTTCTGTTTGGTACTTTCTTATATCCTCTCTTTGTTGGAGTTCTCATTGTGTTTACCCATTTTTCTCCTGAGCTCAGTGAACATCTTTTTGACCATGACTTTGTACTCTTTATCAGGTAAATTACTTATCTCCATTTAATTAAGGTTTTTTTTCCTGAGGTTTTATCTTGTTCTTTTATTTCAAACATATTTCTTTGTTTCTTCATTTTGCCTGACTCTCTGTTGAGGAAAAAGGAGCCACCTCTCCCAGTCTTGAAAGGATGGCCTGTGTAGCGGATGAAACCTTGTTCAACCCTGCCTTAGCTCTGGGTTTCCTCTCAAAACTTTGTGATTGTTCATGCAGCCTATATTATTTTTAATGCTCCCAGTAGTTGAGGGTGTGTCAAGACTACTTAGTGTCCCAAAGGGGAGGATCTCAGTCAGCACCTAGAGTTAGGTAGATTAGAATCCAGGCACAGGTGCAGTAGCTTTCAAAGAATGCAAATATATGCTGCAAGCAGAAGTCCCACTGGCCACCGTAGCCAGGTGAACTGAAGGTGTCTCAGGTGGCAGTCACAAAAATTGGGGCTGCAGACTAGTATATATATTCTTTTCTTAGAGATACTAATGAGCTGTAGTGAGGCACTGAGAGAGCACAAATATGACATCCCCTGGCTTATGTTCTCTCAGACTACCTCTGTAGCCACTAGATGTGTGCCAGACCTGAAGCCTGAACCTTAGGCCAGAGCTACAGGATTAGCAAGTAGGCCTCCTTCACAGAAAGCCTGGGAGCGTGTTTCAGTTTGCTGTCTATGCCCTGGGGGAGATAGCCCACCAAGAACTCTCTCTCTAATTCTTACAGGGCTGTGGGAATGCAATTCCCTTGGCCACTAGAGCCAGGTAATCAAGGGTTATCCCTTGGGCACTGAATGTAAAAACTGGGGGCACTAGACATGTATAAGAGCTCTTCTCCAAGAGATGCTGGTACTCTAGATAGCAGCAGGGGGAGAGTGTAAAGATAGCACCAGCCCTCCAAGGCTCATGAAAGGTTTAAAGGCAGCCCTTCAGATGTGTGCTTAATGGAGAAGCCTGCCACTCAAGCGGCATCTATGTTGATAAGCTAGTTTTATACTTATATTTATATTATATTATATAGTTTTATTATATTATATAATTATATATAATATTATTATTATATTATTATATATAATAATATATATATCCCACTATATTATTACTAATAATAACTATATTATTAACTATAAAACTGGTGGGGTTTATTATGACATCCTCTTTCATAGGAAGACTGAGTTCTTGGATCTGTTGACTCTTGCTGTGCCCTGGAGGGGTAGCTGTTAAGAACTCTTTCTCCATTGGTTTGTAGTCCTGTGGGAACCCCTGAGCATAAGCCCCACTGGCCTCCAAAGTCAAATGATGCAGAGGTGTCCCCTGGTAGCAGCTGAAAATATCAGGGCAACAGACAAGAGTATAAGCTCCTTTCTTTAAGATACCAGCTGAAGTGAGGCAGAGGGAAAGTATAATAATTGTGTTCACCAGCCTCCATTTCCTAAAAATATCTCTGTAGGCCCCATAAATGTGCCAAACCAGAAATCTGCTCCTCAGGCCAAAGCTCCTGGTCAAGCAAATAGGCCCCTCTCTCAGAAAGATTAGGGGTGTGTTTCAGCCTGCTATCTGTACAGTGCCTGGGGGTAGTAGTCTGCCAAGAACCATCTCTTTAATTGTACAGTCCCACGGCACCCAGGAACACAAGCCCACTGGCCTTCAGAGCCAGGCAATCAAAGGATGTCTCCTGGGTTGCAGCTGCAAAAACTGGGTCACCAGATTTAAGACCAGGGCACCAGACGTGTGGAAGCTCCCCTTCAGGAGATACTGGCATCTTGGAGTATAGCGGAGGGAACATAAGATGGTGCCCACTGGCTAGAGCAAAGAAAGGGGGGACAAATGTGGCATCTACCAAAAAAAAAAAAAAAAGGAATTTTAAAAAGAGGTGGTTCTGCTGTCTTTAACAAAGAAAAGAGAGAAGAAAAGATGGCACCCACCAGCTTGTGTCCCCAGGGAGTAATCTAGGAGGACCCCACCCCTTAGACTAAAGTTTTAGAATTTGCAAATGAGTCTTTTTCACATCAAGTCTGGGTGCTTTCCAAGGGCTGCTTCTGCACTGGGCTCTGCCTGAGGCAGGTGAGTCTGAATGCACACCTTTTAAGAGCCCTTTCTCTGTACACCACAGAGCAATAGGTCTTATTGGCATGAGCCCTGTTAGTCTTTAAAACCAGATGATTTGGGGGCTTATCGCTCAGGTGCCAATCTTAAAGGTTGGGGTGCCTGATGTGAGGTGCCTAATGAACTCTTTCCTTCTCACGGACAAGCTGCAGGTTTTGGTTTTCTTCCTGAGTGTGAGTCACTGTGCCAGGGGGTGGGGTTTATTATGACCTTGCCTCTCAGCCTTTCCTACCTACTTTATTTTTTTTATTTTTTATTTTTTTAAAGATTTTATTTATTTATTTAACAGAGAGAGACACAGCGAGAGAGGGAACACAAGCAGGGGGAGTGGGAGAGGGAGAAGCAGGCTTCCCGCTGAGCAGGGAGCCTGATGCGGGGCTCCATCCCAGGACCCTGGGATCATGACCCGAGCCGAAGGCAGACGCTTAACGACTGAGCCACCCAGGCGCCCCCTACCTACTTTAATGTGGTTTCCTTTGCATTTACATGATGTGAAGGGGTCACTCTGCCAGTTTTTAGGTTCTTTTCAAAAGAAATTGTTCCACAGTATAGCAGTTGATTTGGTGTGTCCATGGAAGGAGGTGAATTCAGGATCTTCCTGTGTCACTATGTTGACCAGTGACTAGAATTTACTTGTTAAACCTTTCCCTGATAACAGTGGGTTTCCCATGACTGCTGATCTCACCATATCCTTTCCAGGCTCTAACATGGATCACAAAACAGTAATTAACTTAGAAAATCTCAACTGTAAGAGGAGTTTTTAGTGATGAGGAGACAGAATTCACCAGGGCCCTCTCCCTCATATATGCAAGAAGGATCTTTATTTTGCATCCCAGCAGTACCAGGCACCTGCATCCACCGACCCATTCAAGGATTTCTAGACTGCATGCCATTGATATTACTCAGTCTCTAACTCTGTCATTTGATAAAGGGATTTTACACACTGCTTTTCTGCTTTCTCTCCAAGCATAGACGTTAGCATTAGTTGTGTGGCATTTTAAAATTATCTCAGAAATGGTATCCTTTGTATCTGATTTTCACTATGGTAAATGTAACCATGGCTACCTGGAAGTTTTGGGCTCATCACTATCTTTAGCAACAAAATTTATACATTTCATACCACAAGTCATTTCTTTGTTTTGGACCAGAGAACCCATTCTCCTTTGGTTCATAATTATGCAAATTTTCCAAGGCTTTATCCCTCCATTTCAGAAAAGATTTATAACACCACTCAAGAACAAGAAACAAATGGACTACTGCTGCAACGATATCCCATCTTTAGTTATCTATTATGCATCCTATTTACATTTTTAGTTTTTTCTTGTACAAAACAATAACACTTGCAGATTTGCTTACTCCAGTCCATAAATAATTGTACTCAATATTAATAAAGTCTGTTTGCAACTTATGTTTAGAATTTATTAATTATAGGGTTTACCTTACTGTTTTTATCATTACTTTTACACGTTAATAAACAGCTTTTGAGCCACCAAATCACTTTTGTGCATAAGAGCTTTCACAAAAATAGTAGTAACAATGTATATGCAAATATAATGAATAAAAGTGATTCCATTGTATGAAAATAGTAGGCAAGATAATATAGTCTTTACAGTAGATGAGCATTTTCAAAATGAAGTGACTAATACAATTACAGGATTTGGGGGGGAAATCTCAATTCTCATATCTCAAAAATGGGCGATATATATGAATATTATGTAATCACACTTTGCTATAAAACTACCAAATTTCCTGCAAAATTTAAGATAAATAAATCACAACCAGGGACCCCAGAAGTATCCAAACCATACTTTGATCAACACAGTATGAAGAAGAACAGAGAAATGGAATGATTAAAAAAACCCAACAACTTTAAAGTGTCTATAAAAAGGAATCTCTACTGTCAAATCTATGAAAGTGTTTAGTAGTGATAGTCACATCACCAAAGGATTTTTGTAATTCAAAAATTTGCATTCATCTAAGAAACACAAACTCAGGCTTCATTCTGTGCTAGACAGAGGGATTGGAGGTGAATGATTAGCATTATGACCTAATAAGGCACCACGCACAGAAATGAATGGTTTGATTACATATTCTTCAGTGGAAATTATGATTTGGAAGTTGGATCTTATTTTGAAATCAAAACAAGTAGAGATCATTTAGTGCTGATAATTATAGGACTTGAACTTTCAGAACTTTAAAAGACACTTAGAGATCAGCTAGTAAAAACTCTCCACTACTATTATATATCTGTGTTTCTCTGCTTTTCTGGAATACCTCACAAGTAATAATGAAAATTCCTCCTGAGTCAGCCTAGTGCAGTTTTGGACAAGTCTAATATTTAGGAAATAAAAGTATATATCCATGTCATCCAGTATAAATGTAAAGTATTTCTTTATATAAAGATAAACATCACTCTCCACTTCTAATGTCGTCTTGTTGACCACACGTTGATCCTCTGAATGCAATACAGGATACATCTGTTCTAGCTTCTACGTAGTAGCCCTTGAGATGTTTAAAAGCCATTATGTCTGCCTTTAGTCTTTCCATCTACAGGCTACTTATAGTTTCTAAGACTTCCTCATCTAGTCCTTGCCTTTCAAACACACTCTAGTCTGTCAGTATCCCACTTAAGCCATGGTATCAGAAATGAACATCAGATCTAGCTGTGGCCTTAACGATGCTTAGTAAAGTGGGAACATCATTTGCCTTTTTCTGGACAAAAATCTTTCCCATTAGTGTTTTTATTAATGTGCTCCCATTGCTTTAGGGCAGACACACCATATTGGTAACTCTGAGTTTTCAGCTAACTATAACCTTTTTCACACATGTGATTACTAAGCCCCATCTCCATCCTAGATTTATACAGTGATGTTTTTGGACGTACATGTTTCCTGCTGCATGAGTGTGGAAGAATACAGATTTCCTCTTTAAATATAATTCTAATAATTTTACCCATTATTCTATTCTTGCAATATCTGTCAAGATCCTAATTCTGGCACTGCCTAATGCATCCCCAAGTTCATGTCTTCTGAAAACTTATACTATAAAATTCACTGAAAAAAAAAATGAGGCATTCAAAGTATACCATTTTTCTATAATTAAAAGTGTGTCCCATCTTTTGAATGTCATCTATCCTTGTCACCCAGTCTAACCTTCTTTGATTCCTACAGCCCCTGCCTTTTAACATAGAAACTCTAAGCCTTGGCATAGGTTTCTATGAGTTTAGATAATGTTTAGCTATTGAGAGGGATCTTCATTAGAGAGGAAAGACAGCAGGGAGGGGCTAGCCCATCCCTCCCCGCACCCCCCCCCCGGCCCCAGTCACCCTAGCCTTCAGCACAAAGGATGCACAACAGAACAAGAGAGCTTTAGGAGCCCCCAGAAATCACAGGCTCAACTGACAAATAGGGACATGAGGGAAGCAGGCAGGTTAGGAAGCTAGAGAATGAGAGCTCCATTTAAACAGGACAGAAGTTATGCAGTTCCAGCCACTAGTGCCACATAGGATCACAGGCTTAGAATACTGAGTCTTTTGATTATTTTCAAGAGATGCCAAAAATCTGAATTTTTGAGTACATGGTATCATTGAGGACCTAAGCAGCCAGATGTAGCACCAGAGGAAGGAAGCAGGCAGCTGGGCACTGAGGTTTTGCACTAAGCTCTAGGCCACAGGAAGAAGTGAGAGGAAACCAGTTTCCCATGCTGTTGACCTGGCCATTTACCACAGCTCTCAAGGGTAAGAGAAGGCAGAAACTCGACTAGTACCACAAAGTGTGTGATTGATTGAAGTATTATCATACTATGTACCCTGAACAAAAAAAAAAGGTGATTAAAATGCTAAAAGAGACATGAGCCAATGCAAAGGTAGTTTTCATTTCTGTCCTCTTAACTCAATAATGGAGAAGGCCTTTAAAAACACAAGGCTTTCTTGCCTCCCTTGTTAGTAAAGACAGCAAGTGAAGGAGTGGACATGGTGCACTTTCTACTTGACAGGCTAAAGTGTGGCTACATCATCACTGGAGACCTCAGACAGACCACTACTCAGCCCTTCTCCCCCAAGAAGTTAAGTTTTGAAGTAAGCTTCAGGACCAATACCCTAATCCTTTGCATTAAAAACACCTTTTTAGGAGATAGCAATAACTATGATTTTGTAATTTAAGATAATTAAAAAAAATTATATCATTCAACCAAATATTTGTGTTAGATACTAAAGTAGGCTTGGCAGGTATAATTAGTGTCTTAATTTGGGTTCCCCCAAAAGCAGATGCTAAACAGGGTTTATATTTGAGCAGTTTATTTGGTTGAGGAGTGGGGAAGTGAGAGAAGAAGGTGGCCAATAAAAAGCAAGATAGCTACTACTGTGGGTGTGACTGGGACTTAGTCCTCTAGAAAGACTGGGAAACATGTACCATAAGTTCACATTGCCTAAGGGGTGAGGGGGTTGAGGTATTTACACACCAACTAATTATTTTTGGTGGAGGGGTGCTGGAGAATATGGGGTGGTGCTAATTTCTTGCATGAGCAAACTGACTTTCTTCAGCTTAAAAAAAATTCTTAAAGAGATCGAGGTCAGCTGGTGTGCCTTGAAGTCCTCTGAAGTGTGAATGGGATACCAACACTGTTCCACTCAAAAGTCAAAAGTCCTACCCTACCACAGCTTGCAGTTTAGTGGAGATAGTAGAAATAAACAGCACAATGTGAATAATGATACATGTGCATATGTATTTGGAAATCAAATTTTGAGAGATGTCCTGAGTATTAATATTCTGTATTCATTTAAAAATTATCATGCTTAAATTTAGTATTATTTATTCATCAAGATATTTAGTTGGTCCTAGCCTTCTCCTCTGAAGTATTTAATTCATAAAGTATTTTTCTTTCTTCCTATTATCTTTTTATTCCTCACCCATTTCTAATTATATCACTTTGCTGTATTTTATGTGCCATGTTAAACCACCATAAAACCTATACTGAAACAGATTACACAAGTGAGCAAATGAGAGAGGGGAAGAGTAAAAGAAAGGGAAAAGAGAATGAGAAGGATAAAATATATCTTTTTATTGGATACAGTGGCCCTTCAAGAAGCAAAATTGGTTTGATAAAATCTGCCTTTTCTTTGACTTATGTGTGATTTCCTGAATTGGTAAAGAGTTATTAGAGTATTCTTTTTTCAAGGAAATGTTTGTTTTCCCTTAGAGAGTTCCTCTGAAATAAGTGAAGAGTAGATGGCCTTGCTAGAGTTGCTGATGAAAAAGTTCATAGTAGGTAGAGAGAATTTAGGAAACTTTATAAAGCTGATCAAATGAACAAGGTCCTAGGTCATTTATCTAAAATGCGCTGGTTAGAAGTATTATGTAAGAAGAAAAATGCTTTGAGGAGTGTTGAAAAATGGTCTCATGAACCCAGATGGCATGATGATTGAAATAATAATGGACAAACTTGGATGAAGAGCTATGTATCTTCCAGAACCATTTGGATATACTAGGAGATCTGAGAGAAGTTCTAAATGGATATAGGTCTTCTGTATGGAGAAAATTTGCACAACTGATTCAAAGCATGTGACTATTTGTCAACAATGGTGTAACTTTCCACAACTGTTTTTGGAGCTGTCAGCTAAGACAGACGATGGTGTTTAAAAACAGAGGCAGAACTTCAATGAAGAGAGCATACTAGTTCAGTCAAAAGACTTGGGTACTGATGAATCATTGAGCACTACATATGAAACTAATGATGTACTACATGTTGGCTAATTGAATTTAAATTAAAATTTAAAAATAAAGATGCTTTCTACACACACACACATAAGACTTAGGTTCAAATTCCAGCACTACCACTTAGTTGCAGCTGGGTGGCTTTGGGTAAGTCATTTAACTTTTCTAAGCCATATTTCCCAATTCTTAAAATGGGCTAATAATAATACCAATGATCAGTAGGTATTAATAATAGAGAATGGCTACAAAAATCAAATAAGATAAAGGGTACAAAGGTAACACAAATAATGGTTGTTAGTGTATTTCTCCACTGTCAAGTTAAACAATAAGATATTTTGTTTAGGGTCCTAACATGGTTTTTATCAGAGAATGTGGGATCTTGGATTATAAATTACCTTTCATACTGTCCCTATCTCAGTTCTACCCCTGTTGAAATTATATGGTTTTAATAAATGGATTCAGAAATAGTGGTCTTTCTCACCACTTTAATATCTTGTCTTCTAATATTCTGAAATTAGTAGAGTATTGACATCTGAAACGCTTCTGATGTGGGAAGAGGTATTTCTTTTTTGTCAGCAGCAAAAACACAATTGTGTGTTTATCATACACAAGATGTGTGAGACCTTAACCAGACTTCAACCTGAAACATCATTCTGTTATCAGACAAGATGCCTGGCGTGGTATTGCCTTATAAAGACCTAAAGCCTCAGGGGGCGGAGCAAGATGGTGGAGGAGTAGGAGACCTGGATTTCGTCTCCTCTCAGAAAGTCAGCTGGATAGGGATCAAACCATTCTGAACACCTACAAACTCAACAGGAGATCGAAGAAAAGAAGAGCAACAACTCTCTGAACAGAAAAGCGACCACTTTCTGGAAGGTAGGACGTGCGGAGAAGTGAATCCGAGGGGATATTCGGGAGGATAGACGGTGGGGGAGGGGCCTCTGTCAGCCGCTTCTGGCAAGTGATAGAGCCGCAGAGCACAAAATCGGAACTTTTAGAAGTCTGCTCCACTGAGGGACGTCACTCCGGTGGCTAAGCGGGGGGTGGAACCCTCCGGGACAGTGTGGTCTCAGGACCCTCGGGGTCACAGAAAGACCGGGTGTGCCTGAGTGCGGCAGAGCTCCCAGGTATCGGAGCAGGGAAGCCGGCTGCAGAGGCGGAGCCCAGGCGCGGGGTCTCAGCTCAGGGTTGTCATAAACCGTGATCCGCGGCACAGTCGGGCCCCTGCTCCTCCAGCAGGGACCCAACAAGCAGCAGATCCGGGGAGACTCACCTTCTTCCCCTGGGAGGAGAGGTGTGGGAGCGCACCGCAGGGATCTGCTGGGTTTGGAGACTCCACACGGGGTCAGGTGCCAGAGATAGAAATGCGCGGTCACAGGCTGTGTGAACACGGAGTGAGGCCAGAGACCGGGGAGACGGGAGTGACTGGCAGCTTTTCTCTGGGGGCTCACTGATGAGCGGGCCCGAGTTCTCGGCTCCTCCGGGGCAGAGATTGGGAGGCCACCATTTTCACTCTCCGCCTCCAAAGCTGTACGGAAAGCTCGCAGGGAACAAAAGCCCCGGAGAGCAAACCCGAGCAGATTACTTAGCCCACACCGGGCAACGGCAGGGCAATTCCGCCTCCGGCAAAGACTTTTGGAAACCACGGCAACAGGCCCCTCCCCCAGAAGAGCAGCGAGAACAGCCAGCCAAGACCAAGTTTACAGATCAATGAGAACAGCAGAACTCCAGCGTTAGGGGAATAATGCACATAGAATTCATGGCTTTTTTACCATGATTCTTTAGTCTTTCAAAGTTAATTTTTTTTTAACTCTCTTTTTCTCTTTTTTTTTTGAATTTTTCTTTTTCTCTTTTTCAACCAACATCTTATCAATCCCTTTTTTAAAAAAAAACATTTTTATTTTTCATTTTTAGAGTCATATTCTATCCCTTCATAGTAGTTACCTGTAATTTTGGCATATATATATAAGTTGTTCTCTCTTTAAAATTTTGAGATAGTTTCTTCTAACAGATCAAAATATACCCTAAATCTCTATTGTATGGTTTTTTCCTACTCCCCTGCCTGATCACATTCTCTCCCTTTTTTTCTCTCTTTTTTTAAATCCTCTTCTTCCTTTTTTCAAACAACTTCTTATCAATTCCTTTTATAAAATTTTTTATAATTTTCATCTTTAGAGTCATATTCCATCCCTTCATCATATCAACCCTCATTTTTGTACATATATAAGTTTTTCTTTCTTTAAAATTTTGGGAGGCACTTTCTTCTAACAGACCAAATACACCCAAAATCTAGTGTGTGGCACTGATCTATACCAGCCTGATCATATTTGATCACATTCTGGTTTTTTTTTTTGTTTTTTTCTGTTTTTGTTTGCTTTTATCTTTATCTTTTTCTTTTCCTTTTTTTTTTCTTTTTCTTTTTTCTCTCTTTCCCTTTCTTTTCCCACTGCTTCAGGTCTTTTCTGATTTGTTTAGAGTATATTTTCTGGGGATGTTGTTACCCTGTTAGCATTTTGTTCTCTCATTAATCTATTCTCCTCTGGACAAAATGACAAGGCGGAAAAAATCACCTCAATAAAAAGAACAAGAGGTAGTACCGACTGCCAGGGACCTACTCAATATGGACATTAGTACGATGTTGGATCTAGAGTTCAGAATCATGACTTTAAAGATACTAGCTGGGCTTGAAAAAAGCATGGAAGTTATTAGAGAAACTCTGGAGAAATAAAAGAGCTAAAATCTAACCAAGTCAAAATCAAAAAGGCTATTAATGAGGTGCAATAAAAAATGGGGGCGCTAACTGCTAGGATAAATGAGGCAGAAGAATCAGTGATATAGAAGACCAAATGATGGAAAATAAAGAAGCTGAGAAAAAGAGAGATAAACAACTACTGGATCACGAGGGCAGAATTCGAGAGATAAGCGATACCATAACACAAAACCACATTAGAATAATTGGGATCCCAGAAGAAGAAGAAAGAGAGAGAGGGGCAGAAGGTATAATGGAGCAAATTATAGCAGAGAACTTCCCTAATTTGGGGAAGGAAACAGGCATCAAAATCCAGGAAGCACAGAGAACCCCTCTCAAAATCAATAAAAATAGGTCAACACCCCGACATCTAATAGTAAAACTTACGAGTCTCAGAGACAAAGAGAAAATCCTGAAAGCAGCTCGGGAGAAGAGATATGTAACCTACAAGGGTAGAAACATTAGATTGGCAACAGACCTATCCACAGAGACCTGGCAGGCCAGAAAGGACTGGCAGGATATATTCAGAGCACTAAATGAGAAAAATATGCAGCCAAGAATACTATATCCAGCTAGGCTGTCATTGAAAATTGAAGGAGAGATAAAAAGCTTCCAGGACAAACAAAAACTAAAGGAATTTGCAAACACGAAACCAGCCCTACAAGAAATCTTGAAAGGGGTCCTCTAAGCAAAGAGAGAGCCTAAAAGCAACATAGACCAGAAAGAAATACAGACAATATATGGTAACAGTCACCTTACAGGCAATACAATGGCACTAAATTCCTATCTTTCAATAGTTACCCTGAATGTAAATGGGCTCAATGCCCCAATCAAAAGACACAGGCTATCAGACTGGATTAAAAAACAAGACCCATCGATATGCTGTCTGCAAGAGACTCATTTTAGACCTAAAGACACCCCCAGATTTAAAGTGAGGGGGTGGAAAACCATTTACCATGCTAATGGACACCAAAAGAAAGATGGGGTGGCAATCCTTATATCAGACAAATTAGATTTTAAACCAAAGACTGTAATAAGAGATGAGGAAGGACACTATATCCTACTTAAAGGGTCTATCCAACAAGAAGATCTAACAACAGTAAATATCTATGCCCCTAACATGGGAGCAGCCAATTCTATAAGGCAATTAATAACAAAAGCAAAGAAACACATCAACAACAATACAATAATAGTGGGGGATTTTAACACGCCCCTCACTGAAATGGACAGATCGTCTAAGCAAAAGATCAACAAGGAAATAAAGACTTTAAATGACACACTGGACCAAATGGACTTCACAGACATATTCAGAACATTCCATCCCAAAGCAACAGAATACACATTCTTCTCTAGTGCCCATGGAACATTCTCCAGGATCGATCACATCCTAGGTCATAAATCAGGTCTCAACCAGTACCAAAAGATTGGGATCATTCCCTGCCTCTTTTCAGACCACAATGCTTTGAAACTCGAACTCAATCACAAGAGGAAAGTCAGAAAGAACTCAAATACATGGAGGCTAAAGAGCATCCTACTGAAGAATGAATGGGTCAACCAGGAAATTAAAGAAGAATTAAAAAAATTCATGGAAACCAATGATAATGAGAACACAACTGTTCAAAATCTCTGGGATGCAGCAAAGGCAGTCCTAAGAGGAAAGTATATAGCAATATAAGCCTTTCTCAAGAAACAAGAAAGGTCTCATGTACACAATCTAACCCTACACCTAAAGGAGCTGGAGAAAGAACAGCAAATAAAGCCTAAACCCAGCAGGAGAAGAGAAATAATAAAGATCAGAGCAGAAATCAATGAAATAGAAACTAAAAGAACAGTAGAACAGATCAACGAAACTAGGAGCTGGTTCTTTGAAAGAATTAACAAGATTGATAAACCCCCGGCCAGACTTATCAAAAAGAGAAGAGAAATGACCCAAATCAACCAAATCATGAATGAAAGAGGAGAGATCACAACCAACACCAAAGAAATACAAACAATTATAAGAACATATTATGAGCAACTCTATGCCAGCAAATTAGATAACCTGGAAGAAATGGAGGCATTCCTAGAGATGTATCAACTACCAAAACTGAACCAGGAAGAAAGAGAAAACCTGAACAGACCTATAACCACTAAGGAAATTGAAGCAGTCATCAAAAATCTCCCAACAAATAAAAGCCCAGGGCCAGATGGCTTCCCAGGGGAATTCTACCAAACATTTCAAGAAGAATTAATACCTATTCTTCTGAAACTGTTCCAAAAAATAGAAATGGAAGGAAAACTTCCAAACTCATTTTATGAGGCCACCATTACCTTGATCCCAAAACCAGACAAAGACCCCATCAAAAAGCAGAACTACAGACCAATATCCCTGATGAACATGGATGCAAAAATTCCCACCAAAATACTAGCCAATAGGATCCAACAGTACATTAAAAGGATTATTCACCACAATCAAGTGGGATTCATCCGTGGGCTGCAAGTTTGGTTCAACATCCGCAAATCAATCAATGTGATACAACACATTAACAAAAGAAAGAACAAGAATCATATGATCCTCTCAATAGATGCAGAAAAAGCATTTGACAAAGTACAGCATCCTTTCTTGATCAAAACTCTTCAGAGTATAGGCATAGAGGGTACATACCTCAATATCATAAAAGCCATCATGAAAAACCTACAGCAAATATCATTCTCAATGGGGAAAAACTGAGAGCTTTCCCCCTAAGGTCAGGAACGCGGCAGGGATGTCCACTATCACCACTGCTATTCAACATAGTATTGGAAGTCCTAGCCACAGCAATCAGACAACAAAAAGAAATCAAAGGCATCCCAATCGGCAAAGAAGAAGTCAAACTCTCACTCTTTCCAGATGATATGATATTTTATGTGGAAAACCCCAAAGACTCCACCCCAAAACTGCTAGAACTCATACAGGAATTCAGTAAAGGGGCAGGATATAAAATCAATGCACAGAAGTCAGTGGCATTCCTATACACCAACAACAAGACAGAAGAAAGAGAAATTAAGGAGTCGATCCCATTTACAATTGCACCCAAAACCATAAGATACCTAGGCATAAATCTAATCAAAGAGACAAAGGATCTGTACTCAGAAAACTATAAAATACTCATGAAAGAAATTGAGGAAGACACAAAGAAATGGAAAAACGTTCCATGCTCATGGATTGGAAGAACAAATATTGTGAAGATGTCAATGTTACCTAGAGCAATCTACACATTCAATGCAATCCCCATCAAAATACCATCCACTTTTTTCAAAGAAATGGAACAAATAATCCTAAAATTTGTATGGAACCAGAAAAGACCCCGAATAGCCAGAGGAATGTTGAAAAAGAAAAGCAAAGCTGGTACAAATCACAATTCTGTACTTCCAGCCCTATTACAAAGCTGTCATCGTCAAGACAGTATGGTACTGGCACAAAAACAGGCACATAGATCAATGGAACAGAATAGAGAGCCCAGAAATGGACCCTCAACTCTATGGTCAACTCATCTTTGACAAAGCAGGAAAGAATGTCCAATGGAAAAAAGACAGTCTCTTCAACAAATGGTGTTGGGAAAATTGGATAGCCACTTGCAGAGGAATGAAACTGGACCATTTCCTTACACCACACACAAAAATAGACTCCAAATGGTTGAAAGACCTCAGTGTGAGACAGGAGTCCATCAAAATCCTAAAGGAGAACACAGGCAGCAACCTCTTCGACCTCAGCCGCAGCAACTTCTTCCTAGAAACATCACCAAAGGCAAGGGAAGCAAGGGCAAAAATGAACTATTGGGACTTCATCAAGATAAAAAGTTTTGCAAAGCAAAGGAAACCTTCAACAAAGCCAAAAGACAACCGACAGAATGGGAGATGATATTTGCAAATGACATATCAGATAAAGGGCTAGTATCCAAAATCTATAAAGAACTTATCAAACTCAACACCCAAAGAACAAAGAATCCAATCAAGAAATGGGCAGAAGACATGAACAGACATTTCTGCAAAGAAGACATCCAAATGGCCAACAGACACATGAAAAAGAGCTCAATATCACTCGGCATCAGGGAAATCCAAATCAAAACCTCAATGAGATACCACCTCGCACCAGTCAGAATGGCTAAAATTAACAAGTCAGGAAATGACAGATGTTGGCAGGGATGAGGAGAAAGGGGAACCCTCCTACACTGTTGGTGGGAATGCAAGCTGGTGCAACCACTCTGGAAAACAGTATGGAGGTTCCTCAAAAAGTTGAAAATAGAGCTACCATTCGACCCAGCAATTGCACTACTGGGTATTTACCCCAAAGATACAAAAGTAGGGATCCGAAAGGGTACGTGCACCCCGATGTTTATAGCAGCAATGTCCACAAATAGCCAAACTCTGGAAAAAGCCAAGATGTCCATCGACAGATGAATGGATAAAGAAGAAGTGGTATATATATACAATGGAATATTATGCAGCTATCAAAAGGAATGAGATCTTGCCATTTGCAATGACATGAATGGAACTGGAGGGTATTATGCTGAGCGAAATAAGTCAAACAGAGAAAGACATGTATCATATGACCTCACTGATATGAGGAATTCTTAATCTCAGGAAACAAACTGAGGGTTGCTGGAGTGGGGGGTGGGGTGGGAGGGATGGGGTGACTGGGTGATAGACACTGGGGAGGGT
This sequence comes from Neomonachus schauinslandi, assembly GCF_002201575.2. Taxonomy (NCBI): domain Eukaryota; kingdom Metazoa; phylum Chordata; class Mammalia; order Carnivora; family Phocidae; genus Neomonachus; species Neomonachus schauinslandi. The sequence continues at coordinate 130,055,700 of NC_058406.1, read as the reverse complement.
ATGTGCTCTGGTAAGTGCTGTGAATTGTGCAAGACTGTTGAATCTCAGATCTGTACCTCTGAAACAAATAATGCAATATATGTTAAGAAAAAAAAAGAAGAAGAAGATAGCAGGAGGGGAAGAATGAAGGGGGGAAATTGGAGGGGTAGACAAACTATGAGAGATGATGGACTCTGAAAAACAAACTGAGGGTTCTAGAGGGGAGGGGGGTCGGAGGATGGGTTAGCCTGGTAATGGGTATTGAGGAGGGCACATTCTGCATGGAGCACTGGGTGTTATGCACAAACAATGAATCATGGAACACTACATCTAAAACTAATGATGTAATGTATGGTGATTAACATAACAATAAAAAAGAAGATTACATACTGCATGATTCCATTTATATAACCTTAAGGAGATGACCAAAGTATATAGATGTAAATATATATATATATTTATATATATTTATAGTGGTTTTTATATATATATATATATATATATAGTGGTTTCTAGGGAACAGGGATAGGGAGGGTATGCAGGTAATTTGACTATAAAGAGGTAGGATGAGAGAGTTGCTTTGTGGGGATAAAACAGTTCAGAATGTGCTTATGGTAGTGGTTACACGAATTTATACATGAGATAAAAATGCATAGAATTATACACGCACACACGAATATACATAAATGAGTACAGGTGAAAAATGGTGACATCTGCTAAGATCTCTAGTCTAGTTAATTGGGGGAAGATAGAAGAGTACTAGGACTCTGTATGATTTTTGCAACTTTCTGTGAGTCTATAATTATTTCAAGATAAAATTTTCTCTTTTAAAAAAAAAAAGACCCAACGCTCTGTGATTACATGTGTTTATATATGCCAGATAATACATCACTGATTTTGTGTAGGTCTCTATTCCAAAAGCAATCTATGTGGTTAATATTTCTCAAGTTACACAAACACCACCACTTCTCCAGAGACAAATTGCTTTACTTTGAATTCATCATATATTTTGTAAGTCCCAGTAACCAAGGTTCTTATGCTTGAGCTCATTGGCTTCCTTCTCAACTTTGTAAAACACATCAATAGTCCTCTATGTTTGGCTTGTAGTCCTAGTACAGTTTCAGTCAATTATAAAGATTTATTGACTACTTTACTTTGAAAACACTAATGTGGAACCAGAAAAACAAAATTTCCACACAATGCTTATTATATAAAATAGGATAGAAAGAGGGAGAGGAAAGCTCCAAACCTGTTTATTCATCATTGGCTAATAAAATTTTGATAATGGATTTGCTGAAATGAACCCAACCATCAGATGACAGATCAACTCTGTTGTTGATACTGTCAAAGTGGCCAGCTCTGCTAAGTCCTCTGTTATCTTTGGCACCAGGTGAGGTGTTCTTATATTGGCATAAAGGATGTAAGAAGCTGGAAATAGCAAACAAATCAATTGGATAATTGCATCAAAATAAATCATGGTCTTCAAACATCTAATTAGATAGTTTGTAAGAACACACTAACCAAAAAAAGTCTCAATTCATATGTAAAGAAAATACTTCTGTCAGTAGCAGCTAGCCCACTCTATCCACAGAAGTGCCATTACAAACCACAGCCATAGTTACTTTATTAGAGTCCAAGAAATGTCCTTCTTAGGCCTACATATGATTAGAGAGTTACGCTAAAAATTGATGAGTATAGGACACTTCCCAAACTCCAGTGGGGAGAAAAAAAATTGTAGGAATTATATTTCTTAAGAGCTTGACAGACACCAGCAATGATATATGTATCTTTCACAGATGCCTTAAATGTTAAAAGCATATATTCTTTACCAATAACTTCTTAGAAAAAGGCAAAATCTCTTCTGATTATTAACTGTTCAAATGCTTATGGAATAAGGCAGAGGAATGAATGAATAAATGAATGAGTTAAGTAATTTTTAAATATAACAATTAGATTCTAATGTTTTTCCATTTTACTAATAGAATCACTAGAATGTACAAGAAATAGAGCATAAGTTGAAAAATTGCAGCAAAAGCAACACATTTCAGAGGAGTATTCTCTCTGTACCAGTGCTAAGAAGCGAATGACCTAAGTGTGGAGTGGTTTAATTACAAATTTACTGAGTTTGGATGTAATGTTTGGTATACAAATCTCCATTCTTATCCAAGACCCCAATGTTTGGATCAAGATGTAACTTCTTAGAAACATCCTAGGCAAGCATGTCTATCAACAATGCCTCCCAGTGTATAGCCACGTCCTTCAGTTGAAAATGGGATGCCTTTCTTCCCAGTGTATCTCAAAGCTCAGTTCCAGTCTTGATTCTTAAATCCAAAGATTAATTTAGAGACAAATCTAACAAAGATCCTTTGGCCTAAATGACCTATTTTACCTCTCTACCACTTGAATTCCCTAGAAAATTGTTTATAACCACAGTGTACTTCCCAGTCCTGCTCAAAAAGCAAAAGGACCAATGGAACACATAGACCTCACATTTGGCTTCAGCCATTCATGTCTAGTCTGCCAAACCTGTCATTTTCAATGAGTATTGAATATTCAGATTTTCCCCTTTTTTCATTTTATATTAAGCCAGGCAGCTGTCTAGGTCTAGTTGTTAAGTAAAAGAGAACTTGCCCACATTTGCCAACCTAGATGGAGAAGTCCTAATTTTCTTTAAAGAGGCAGTATATCCTGGCTCCTTGAAATACTGGAAACCAAACTGTAAGAAAAAAGGGCTAAGAATGCTTTAGAAAAATAAGAACATATCTTCATTTCCTTGTCTCTCCTGAATCTTGAGTTTACATTCACCTTCCTTAAGGTATATTTTTGCTTAAATAATTTCCTTAATTTCCAACACCACATATCAAAACTGCTACTTCTAGGACAACTGATACATATTTTCTTGGAGGAGATTGTTTCCCTACAAAATATCAACAATAGCTAATATTAAGGACTTACCATTTGCTAAGCACTGTACAACATTCTTTTTTTTTTCAAGTTTTTTCAAGTTTTGAGATGTAATTGACATTTAACATGGTGTAAGTTTAAAATGTACAATAAGATGGTTTGAGATATATATAATATATATTATATATGTTATATATTATATATTATGAAATAGTACCACAAGGTTAGTTAATACATCAATCACCTCAGATACTCTGTGTGTGTGTGTGTGTGTGTGTGTGTGTGTGTGTGTGTGGTGAGAACTTTTAAGATCTATCCTCTTACCAGCTTTTAAGTATACAATATAGTATTTTTGACCTTAGTCACCTTACATCCCCAGGACTCACTCATCTAATAACTGGAAGTTTGTACCATTTCACCACCTTCATCCATTTTTCTCATCTCCCCCAACCCTCTCTCTTGACAACCACCAATCTACTTTCTGTTTCTATGAGTTCAGTTTTTTCAAATCCTACACATAAATGAGATCATGCAGTCTTTATCTGTCTTATTTCCCTTAGCATAACAACTTTAAGGCTCACCCATGTTGCAAATGATGAGATTTCCTTTTTGAAAGCTAAATAATATTCGTGTGTGTGTGTGTGTGTGCATGTGTGTGACATTTTGCTTATCCAGTGGACATTGGTCCATTGTTTATCCAATGGTCACCTGTCAATAGAAGTTTACGTTGTATCTATGTCTTGGCTATTGTAAATAATGCTACAATAAATATGTGGGAGGGATGCAGATATTTATTCAATATAGTGAATTCATTTCCTTCAAACGCATACCCAAAAGTAGGATTGCTAAATCATATGGTTATAATATTTTTTAATTTTTTGAGGAACAGCCATACTGTTTCCATAGTGGCTATATCAGTTTATGTCCCCACCAGTGGTGCACAAGGATTCCCTTTTTCCACATCCTCACCAACACTTGTTATATCTTGTCTTTTTGATAAAAGCCACTCTAACAGATACGAGGTGATATCTCATTGTGTATTTTATTTGCATTTTCCTGATGATTAATGATGTTGAGCACCTTTTTATGTACCTGTTGGCTGTTGTTATGTCTTTTTTGCAAAAAATGTTTATTCAAATCTTTTGTCCCATTTTAAATGGATGCTTTTACTATAGAATCATATGAATTATTTATATATTTTAGATATAAACTCCTTGAGATATATGCTGTGCAAATATGTTCTTCTATTCTGTAGGTTGTCTTTCACTTTGTTGATGTTTCCTTTGCAATGCATAAGCTTTTTAGTTGATGTAGTCCCATATTTCTATTTTTACTTTTTATGCTTGTGCTTTTGAAGCTGTATCTACAAAATTATTGCCAAGACCAATGTTAGGGTTTTTCACTGTTTTCTTCCTCAGGGGTTGATGTTTTTAGGAATTATACTTAATTCTTTAATTTATTTCCAGCTAATTTTTGTGAGTGATGAAAGATAGGGGTCCAGTTTTATTCTTTCCATACAAATATCCAGTTTTCCCAACACCATTAATTGAAAACATATATCTTTTCCCCATTCAGTATTCACTTATGAAATATTAGTTGAACATATGTGCATGGGTTTATTTTCAGGCTCTTGATCCTGTTCTGTTGGTTTTATGTCTATTTTTTTGCCAGTACCAAACTGTTCTGATTACTCTAGCTTTGTAATATAGTTTGAAGACAAGAAACATGATGCCTCCAGCTTTTTTTCTTTTTTTTTTCCCCTCAAGATTGCTTTAGTTATTCAGGATCTTTCATGGTTCCATATGAATTTTAGGATTGTTTTCTCTACTTGTGTAAAAAATGTCATTGGAATTTTGAAAAACATTGCATTGAATCTATAGTTGGCTTTGAGTAGTGTGGACATTTTCATAATACTAATTCTCCCAATCTATAAATACAGGATATGTTTTCATTTGTTTCTCTTTCAATTTCTTTCATCAATGTCTTATTGTTTACAGTAGAGATCTTTCACATCCTTGGTCAAATTCATTCCTAAGTATTTTTGTTTGTTTTTGATGCTATTTAAACTGGATTTATGTATTTTTTAGATAATTCATTGTTAGTGTATAAAATATAGCTAATTTTTATATGTCAATTTGTAATGTGTAACTTTATTGAGTTCATTATTCTAACAGGTTTTTGTTGTTTTCTGTTTTGTTTTGTTTTTGGTATTCAGGGATTTCTATATATAAGATCATGTCATCTACAGAGAACATTTTGTCTCTTTTCCACTTGGATGCCTTTTATTTCTTTTCTTTCCTGATTTCTCTGGCTGGGACTTCACGTACTATGTTGAATAAGTGTGTTAAGTGTGGGCACTCTTGTCTTGTTCCTGGTCTTAGAGGAAAAGTTTACAACCTTTACCATTAAGTATTATAATAGTTGTGGGTTTGTCATATATGACCTTTATCGTGTTGAGGTGCATTCCTTCTATATCCAATTTGTTGAGAGTTTTTATCATAAAAGGATGTTGAATTTTGTCAATTTTTTTAATCTATTGAGATGATCACATGATTTTTATCTTTTATTAATGTGATTTATTTATTCATTTACATATGTTAAAACATCCTTTCATCCCAGGGGTGAATCCCATTTGACCATGGTATATGATCATTTAATATGCTGTTGAATTCAATTTGCTAGTATGGAGATTTTTTTTTTTGTATATATATTCATCAGGCATATTGGTGTATAATTCTCTTGTAGTGTCCTTATCTGGCTTTGGTATCAGGATAATGTTGTCCTTATAAAATGAATTTGGGAATGTTTCCTGCCCTTCAGTGTTTTGGAAGAGCTTGAGAGGGATTGGTGCTAATTCCTCTTTAAATTTTTGGTAGAATTCACCAATGAAACTATCTGGTCCTGGACTTTTCTTTGTTGGGAGGTTTTTGATTATTGATTCTCCTTACTCATTGATCTGTCCAGATTTTCTATTTATTCTTTTTCAGTCTTGGTAGGGTATATGTTTCTAGAAATTAATCCATTTCTTTTAGGTTGTCCAGTTTGTTGGCATATAATTGTTCATACTTTTATGACTATATTTCTATGGAATCTATTGTCTCCTCTTTCACTTAGAATTTTATTTGTCCTTTTTTTTTCTTGGTTAGTCTAAATGTTTGTCAATTTCATTTATCTTTTCAAAGAACTCTTAATTTTATTAATCTTTCCTATTGTTTTCTTGTCTTCTATTCCATTTATTTCTACTCTAATTTATATTATTCCCCACCATCTGCCAACTTTGGGCTTAGTTTGTTTTTCCTTTTCTAGTTCCTTGAGGTGTGATATATAATTGTTTGAGATTTTAATTTTTCTTTCTTGATGAATATGTTTATAGCTTTAAACTTCCCTCTTAGAATTGCTTTTGCTGTAACCCATAAGTTTTGGTATATTGTGTTTCCATTTTTGTTTATCTCAAGAAATTTTTTTATTTACTTTTTGATTTCCTTGATCCATTAGTTATTCAGAAGTGTTATTTAATTTCTATGTATTTGTGGATTTCCAGCTTTCCTCTTTCTATTGATTTCTAGTTTCTTACCATTGTGGTTGAAAAAAAAAACACTTGATACAATTTCTATCTTCTTGAATTCATTGAGACTTTCTTGTGGCCTAACATATGATCTGTCTTAGAATATGTTCTGTGTGCTTGTGAGAAGAGTGTGTAGGTTTCTGTTGCTGGATAGAATGTTCTGTATATCTCTTTTATATCCATTTGGTCTATATTGTTGTTCAACTTCATTGGTTCTCTCTCTGGATGATCTATCATTGTTGGTAGTAATGTATTAAAGTCTTTGACTGTTACTGTATTGCTGTTTATTAGTATTAGTTTATTAGTATTAGTATTTTCTTTGTATATTTAGGTGCTCTGATGTTGGATGCATAAGTACTTAAAATTGTTACATCTTTTTGATGGATTGACCCCTTTATTATTATATAATTGCCTTCTTTGTCATCAACCATTTTTAGCTTAAAGTCTGTTTTGTCTGTTTTTTTACTTTTTTGCAGATTCTTTGTTCCTTGGTTCCTGTCTTATTTTAAGCTGTAACAACTTCAATAGCATACAGAAACTTTATACATGTACTTCCTCTTATTTTAGGTTATTCATGTTCATTTCTATTTTTAATATGGTGTATTTAATAACAAATTATTATAGTATAGTTATCTTTAATACATTTGTTTTTTAAGTTTTCAAGTTGTGATTTATGCACCACCATTATAATATTAGAGAAACTGGCATTGACTACATATTTACCTTTACTAGTGAGTTTTACACATTCATATGTTTTTATAGTATTAATTGGTATTATTTTAGTTTGAAGAACACCCTTTCATATTTCTTGTAAGGTAGTTCTAGTGGTGACAAACTCTCTCAGCTTTTGTTTGTTTGGGAAAGTCTTTATCTCTCCTTCATTTTTGAAGGACAGCTTTCCTTGATGTAGTCCTTAAGTGACCATTTTTTCTTTTAATATTTTGAATCTGTCATTCTATTTTCTCCTGGTCTGCAAAGTTTCTTTTGATAGTCTTATGGAGGCTCCTGTGTATGTAATGACTCACTTTTGTCTTATTGCTTAAAAATTTTCTTTTTATCTTTGACTTTTAATAATTTAATTATTATGTGTCTCTTTGTGGCCCTTCTTGTGTTCAACCTGTTTGGGATCTCTTGGGCTGATGAATCTGGATGTCTGTTTCTCTCCCCAGGTTGCAGCCATTATTGCTTTAAATAGACTTTCTGTCCCTCCATTATTGCTTTAAATAGACTTTCTGTCCTTTTCTCTTGTTTGGTTTCCCATAATGTGTACATGGTTTCCATTTATTGTATTCCATAAGTCTTGTAATCTTTTCTTTCTCTTTTTTGTTCTTTTTTTTCATTTTATACCTGTGACTGGATAATTTCAATGATCTACAAGTTCAGTGATTTTTCTTCTGCTTCATTGGATCTTCTATTTAATTTCTCTATTGATTTCTGCAGTATAGTCATTGGATTCTTCAGCTCTAAGATTTGTTTAGGTTTTTTTATTGATGGCTTTTATTTCGTTGTTGAACTTATTTTGTTTATGCATTATTTTCCTAATTTCATTTAGTTGTCTGTGTATTTTTATTAGGAAGGATCATTACTTGGGATTTTTGCCTGGGTGAGTCCACAGCAATTGAGCAGGGCCATATGTTGGTCTCCATTGCTGAGTAGGGCGATAGCCTGCCTCCACAGCTGGGCAGTATCATAGGCTGGGCTCTGAGGCTGCCCAGGGTCACTGTTTAGGATCCCTGATTATGCAGGGCTAGAGGCTCAACAGTTAGAAAGGGCTGCTGACTTGGCTCCCTGCCCAAGCAGGGCTATAGGATGGGCTCCACAGCTACCCAGGTTCTCTGGCTAGGCTTTCCGGTCAGGCAGAATTGGAGACTATACCTCACAGTTGAGCAGGGCTGCAAATTTATTTCCATGCCCAACATGTAGAATGGGCTCCATAGGTGGTATAGCCAGTTGACTGAGGATCTAAATCAGGCAGAACTGCCAACCAAGTTCCCTGGCCAGATGGGGCCACCAGCTCAACTCTGCAGTTGGGCAGAGCTGCTAGCTGGGATCTCTGCTTGGGTGCTACTGCAAGCTGGAGTGATAGGTGCTAAATATGCTGTCTGATATATGAGTGATGGGCGCTAAAAGTTCTACCCTCTTCTTCCATCTCTATCTGATTCCCAGTGGTTAACCCTTGCAGTTTTCCCCTATGATCCCTGTGAGGCAAAACCTGAATGGGCCTTCAAGGAAGTGTCCTACAATCCTGGGGAAGCTGGATATCTACTTTGGGCTCTCTTTTCCCACTGGAAAAACCATAGGCCTAGAAGGGCCCTCTCAGTGCTGTATTGGGCCAGCCTGAGGGAGGGGCAATGTGGTCAAAGTGAAAATACTCTTCTTACCCTTCTAATGAAGCCTTTCTCAGTCTTTGTGTTCCTAGGGGGTGTTTCAGCCTTACCCCCAAGTTCTGGGATTTTCACAGTGGTGTCATCTGTAGAGTTAATTTCTAGTTTGTCTTCTTGTAAGGGGAACTGAAGTCAGAAATGACCTATGTCACCATCTTGATGATATCACCTCCCTACAATACTCTTTTTAAATATATATCTCATTTAATAATCACGACTCTATAAGATATGTTCTAACATTGTCCCCATTTTACAGAACAGAAATGGAGGCTTAGAGAAAAGAAAGAAGTTATGAATGGTTACAAAGCTAGTTACTGAAATGGAATAATTTAAGCCAGGTCCATCTGATTCCAAAGCCCATCAGAGTTCCTAATATGACTGTTTGTGGTCTTAGGGATACAATTAATAATAATTGTTATAATAATAAGCATTAGGGAGTGCAATAAAGGAAAAATTCTGTACCTAAACTTTAATATTTATTGACTGTTGATTTAGGTAATATTAAAAACTAACATTAAAAAGAGTAAAATACATCAATATCCAAACAGGGTACATCATGTCTTAGCTGAGAAGAGAGTCATCTTATGGTTATCATCCTTCAGGTAATAATTTTATGCATAGTCAAATCCATGACAAAAATCACAATAGCCTAAACTAAGTGGTAAAGCCATTTATAAGTCCTGACCATGTTTAGCCCTAAAAGCACATTGCATTCCTTTCTCTGGCTCTTTGAGGATCTTTTAACCTTTTTGGGTGAAAACTGAATCATCAAAAGCAGAAACTCAATGTCATCTATTAACTATTCATGGAGTGCATTATGCAAAGCACTGAAGATAAAATATAATTAAAATGAAATCCTAAGTATGCAAAATTTGCAGTGCAGGAAGAGAGATAGAAGAGTAAAAGAAACATTTGCCTTGTGTGTGATAAGTGTGCAAGATAAAGCAGGGATAAGAAAATAGACTGCCTATGAGTGCACTGTAAAACGTGGCAGTAAGCCACATGGAACACATCACTGTATTTTTATTTCTGTTCTTCCTCTCATTAAAGGAATAATAATGACTCTATAGGCTATTGATTTAGAAGATACCTATCATCTTACACAAAACAGTTTCCTCCAGGAAATTAGTTCTGTCCAATTAGTCCTGTGACAAGAGTAAGATTAGTCTGTGCCATGTAACTATGTCTCATTAGATGACAGAAGCCTACCTGAGTATTGCTAACATGGATTTCCCCTTCAATACAATTCCCTCAAGTGAAGTTATGTAAAGGGAGAATTTCTCCCCCTGAGTTTAGTATCTCAACTTCTCTTCCCCACACAGGACCAGTAGCCATCTCCCACTGACCGCTCTTGACCAGTTTTCCGAAATCATCACTGTTACCGTGTTTTCTCATTCCTGTGCACTGAATGCCACAATTTCTATTGTCCAAGAAGAATCTATGCTTCCCCCATCAAATAGCATACCTCATCCCACAAACCATTCTCCCCACTCCATTCAAGTCACTTTCCTTAGTGGAGCACAAAATTATCATGCATATTCTCACCCCTATGACTCCTCACTTGGAATGTCAGCCCTCCTTCTCTATCTATCCAGCCTTCAGGTTCTTCCCATTGAAAACCTTTCCTAATAGCTTCAACTCTCTCACTGTCCCTCAAGAATATAACATTTTGGGCTCCATCAGAAAATTAAATGTTTGATTGTATCAAATCTTGTATTTCTCTTCAATAATTTCCTGCATATATGTCCAAATGACATTTCTAGAATAGCAAGAACTGTGCCCTATATGATGGGTGCTCATCTAATTTCTCATCCAAAATGAGAGCAAAAAGGAGATATTAGTAATAATTCTTGGATTTCAGACACAAGCAAGGGGTGTCCCTGGCAAACCAAGACTAATTGTCACCCTATGTTATTTGTATCTGTCACAATCTCTAGTGTGGAACTTGGGTGGTAATGATTACTTGATTAAATTGCTGCACTGCCCACCAAAGGACAAAGAAAATTTTACTTAGAAATCTTTGGAATTCTTGGGCGCCTGGGTGGCTCAGTTGGTTAAGAAATCTTTGGAATTCTTTTTTTGGTTGCAGAGTTGTATCACTAAAATTGCTTTCAGTTTTGTATCACTGAAAAAAAGAAAGAGATGGGTACTACTTTAAGCTGTGGAAACCAAAAGAAAGAAATTACAAAGGAATTGCATATTAGAGTTCAACTTTATTTAGTAGATAGTAGAGTAGCATTGATGACTTTTAAGTAGTGTGGTAATTTGGTCAGCTTATGTATGAATGGGTGTATTTACAACGGTAAGGAGCCTGAGATCATGACCTGAGCCAAAGGCAGACACTTACCAACTGAGCCACCCAGGCGCCCCTGAATACATTATTTTTAACAATTCAATATTGGCCTAAATTTTCTCTTCCCTCCAACGAATAAGGGACAACACAGATATGCCTGAGCATTTAGGACCAGAGTCACGTATTCCTCATATTAGTTCTTAAGTCACTTCACCCTATGGAAGTCTATAGCAACTGTGAAGGGGAAAAGTCCTACTATCCTTTAATATGGCCCCAGGACAAACAACTCCTCAGCAGCAGAAGAATTCACTGCATTTTAAGAAGAACCTGACTCTGATTCAGCAAAAGGGAAGAATTAGTTTGCCAATTTCTAGGTGGAAGCTGTTCATCCAATATGACTAGAGTTAAGCATGACCCTTGTAGGCTGATAAAATATATAATGAATATATATAATATCATTTTAGAAGTTCTAGGAAGATCCTCCTGCCCAAAAATAATCTCCATTCCCTGCTCAGTAATGCCTCTAAGGGTATGTTTCTTATAATATACCTAAAGTCATTGTTTTAAATGTATATAACTCTATAAAAGATAACCCAAAATGCATGCCAACACATAGGTGGCTTATACAATACTCTTTCTAAAGAGTAGGCTTTAGTAAGGAGGAAAAAGAAATGTCATCCTATCTAAAGTGTACCCATACTTCAATACTCAGCTCAGTCTAGATTCTGTGTAAAGACTTCTTCTGAAAAACTATGGTTCAAAAGTCTATTCTTATCATACACTTCCTGTTGTTATTGTGTGTTTATCTTAACTCCCCTGTAAGAATGGAGGGTACAAGAAGGACAGTGGCTGTGATGAAAATCAGATTATTTCACATCAAAGTTCTGTTAGGAGTTGCCTGCCCAGTTACACAGAACCAAACACTTCATTCTGTCCCATGAATGCATATCTCATTTAGGATGAGGAAAGGGAGGCCATCATATGCATGTGTCGCAGAGAAAGAAATCTTGAGACAGTGCTTTCAGATGAGCAACTTCAAAAGAAGAAAGCAAAAGAAGGAAGGAAAAATCATTCCAGGTGGTATTTTTGCATGTGTACATATTAAAGGGATACTCATTCACTGAAATGATCTTTTTTCATTTTTCAGCCATGCCACATAACTCATTTTCTCACACAAGTATTTGATGCCTTGCCCCCCCACCCCCCCCACACACACACGGAATCTGGAATACAATGTGAAAACTAAGCAAATGAAACAAATCCCCATTGACTTCTCAAGAACAGAGGAGGAAGCAAAGAGGAAATACCTCTGGAAAACTTGTTGGATTACTGCTTATAGATAATTTGCTAATATATTCATGAAGGCCAAATATCAAAATATTCCTGATTAGGTGGGCCCTGCCACTTTTTCCTATAGGAATCTGGGACTTTTACAAGTTTGATGCTGATGCTGAGAACCACATAAAAATATGAATAACACAAATAGCACCAATATTAAGTAACTTGATCCTGAGGAAAACATTACTCCCAGTAAACCTCAGTTTAGTTTGAGAAACACTTGGGAAATAGAATAAAAAATCCTCCCCCTTTCATCCCTGTCCTCCTCCTTTATTCCCCTCTCACCTTGTAATCCTGAAAATACAGTCTCCATTACACAAAATTCCTTTTCTAGACTCCCCTGATAAAGAACAGCCTCCCATGTTTAAATCCTCATTGTTTTATTCCTTTTTCTAGTCTGTGTGAAATAAATGATGGCAAGTTATGTAATCAGTTTCCATCACCAAACATAACAAACAAAAGTTTGGGTATTTTCCCAGCAGTTCTCAAGCTTTCTTTTTCCTCTTCTCCTATTGTGTACTCATGTTTTGTATTATCAATAGGAAAATTATTTAAAAGAAGAAAAGCTTATTTAATAGTACACTGAGAAGCCAATTCCTGGTTTTTGCTTCCAGAATAATGAGCAAATCTGAACCATGGCCTAAATCCAGTCACACAAAAACAAAACCACAGGGGTGAACAACTTATCAGAAAGAGAGGTATTATTGCCTAAAGTGAATGCTTGTGTGGAGAGCAACAACACATACAAAAAACAATCTGAGATAAGACAAAAATTTATTAAACAGATGGAGGTGAATAATCATAATTTTAGTTAAAAGAAGAAAAATATTAAAGCATGATCTTCGGGACACGTGGGTGGCTTAGTTGGTTAAGCATCGAACTCTTGGTTTTGGCTCAGATCATGATCTTGGGGTCCTGGGATTGAGCCCCCCATGTCGTGCTTTACACTCAGTATGGAGTCTGCTCTGGATTCTCTCTCTCCCTCTCCTCCTGCCCTCCCATGCACATGCTTGCGTGCCCATTCTCTCTCTCTCTCAAATAACTAAAATAAGGGGGGAAAAAAAGCATGAGCTTCACCAGAAAACACTGACACAGAGTAGATTTTAGGACTAGAATACCAGAAATGATATATCAAATGATCTATACTAGGAATAACATTTTAGAAGTGCCAACAGTACTGCTATTCCTAGTGCCATCCTGGAGGGGAAGTAGGGCTCACTTGTCTTAGAACCACCCTTGACTAAGAAAAATATCCTGAGAACAGGAACCATTTCTTCTACTTCTGCTTTATTTCCACTAACACACCAACATACAGGGTGTCCCAGGAGAAGGGCAGCTAGTCAGTGGCAGACCTAAAATGCAAACCAGGCATTCTGACTCCAGAATTCACCAATTTGGTAAGCTCTCAGTGTCTGTTTTTTCAATGGTTAAATGAAAACGATAATGACAATCCATCAGCTCCCTAAGTGGATTATTAAAATAATTAAAGTATTTAAAATACAGAAAGCACTTATAATGGTGTCAAACACATTATAAGCACTCAGTCTCTTCCCAAGACAAAGTCAGGGAAAAAATGGTTTATTACAATCAAGGAACCCAGTCTTAGATTCCCAGGGAGCTATAGTGGATTCAGGATGAATTCCTTTACATGAATGGCTTAAAACAAATGTAGGGCAAAAGTTCTATCCTGCCAACTTCCACCATAGTACCTAAATCTATTCCAATGTGAAGAAGGACCACAGGCATCAGCAAGACACACAGTGTAATCCCCTAGTACAGGATCATTTTTTAAACTTCTAAGACTCAACCTCTAAAAATGTGACTCAATTAAGTGATTTCTAATTTGACCAATCTGTAAATATACTCTGATACTTAAGAATAGAAGAAGAGAGTGGGGGAAGTATGAGCATCTGTGGAGAAACACACTCCTTATGACCAATAATGAGTTTAACAATGACACATAACGGGTGGGGGGATGGGTTAGCCTAGTGATGGGTATTAAAGCGGGCACGTAATGAATGGAGCACTGGGTGTTATATGCAAACAATGAATCATGGAACACTACATCAAAAACTAATGATGTATGGTGATTAACATAATAAAATAAAATTTTAAAAAATACACTTAAAAAAAACAATGACACATAATCAAAGCAAGAAATCATAAAGAGTCTTTAGTTCCTCACTCTCTTATTTTCCACAGCCAACTGATAATTTTTCTCTGTCCACACTGCTACCATTCTAGTTCAGACCTTTAGCATCCATTTCCTGAATTTCTAACTAGCCTTCCTAGAAGCAATCTCTAATCTTCATTCTGAGTACGGTGACTGCACTGTTAATGTGTTTGGTTGCAAAAATGGCCATAGTACTTTGCAGCTCCTCCCATCAAGAGATGGAGTCTATTTCTCTACTCTGGGATAGCCATGTGAATCTAGAATAGTTTAGTTAACTGCTCTGGCCAATAGAAAGCAGCAAATCTGACACATTGTGGAAGGACCAAGACTAGACCTCAAGAGGCTAGCCTGCACATAATGAAGGATACACAACCCCGTCATCCTAGACGCTTCAGCTGCCATTCAATCTATGAGCTGGCTGCAGACATATGGGAGAACCTAGCAGGATCAGCTGAACTGACCCAGGCATGAAGAATCGACTAACCCACAGAATGGAGAACTAAATAAATAGTGGTTGTTTTAAGCCACTAGCTTTTGAAGTAGTTTGCTATGCAGCAAAAGAGAACAGATAGAGATTCCATTTAATCCTTTAAAATTTGCAGGTAAGAATATCAATTAACATAGAAGCAACATCATAAAGGAGAAATTATAAAGGATACAAAGGTAAATAAAAACGCTTAAAAATAGATTTGAATTCCCCCTTCTCAGTTCATGAAAACTGAGTGGGAAAAAAATAAAGATATAAAATATCCAAATAATTATGAGGTAGACTTGATTAATATTTACTGATCTCTCCATCTTAAAAATAGAGAATATACCTTTTTCAAATGGAATGAAAATAGAACTTAAATACAAAATAAAACAATAGAAGGCTTTTCTACCTGGAAATGTTAAAACTCAAATATAATTTGTGAAAGCAATAATAATGAAAACACTACAGATCAAGTCTATAAAATGCAACTAAAAGTGTTTAGAGGAAATTTTTGGCATTAAAAATTTAATCAATGAAAAAATCTGACTCAAAAATTTAGAAAAAAAATACTAAACCAACAGAAAGCAGAAGGAAGAAATTAATAAAAGGATTTGCTCTGTTAGAAAACTGGCTAAAAAAAAGATTAACTGATTAATCTTTTAAATATCAATGAAATAAACCACTAATAAAATTAATCAGGAAAATAAGAACTGAAAATGGTTTTAAATGAAACTACAAAGAGGAAAAACATAAAACCATTAAAAACAAGAAATTAAAAGAATCATAAGAAACTTTGCTCAACACTAGGTAAACAAAATAGAAAACTTGGATAAAATGAATAATTTTCTAGGAAAACATAATTTACTACAACTGAAAAAAAAAAACCTAAACAAAGTAACATCTATAAAAGAAATAAGGATAAGAGCTAACTCCTGAACTCCCCAAACAAAGCTCAGATGATTCACAGAATTCTAATAAATCATTGAAGACTAAATAATTCTGATGACATATAAACTGTTCCAGAGTATTGAAAAGGAAGAAAATTCCAGTTTTTTTAATGAAGCAAATATAACATTGATACCAAAATCTGGAAGACACTAAAAAACAATAACAAGACACACACACTGTAGATTAATTTTCCTTGTGAATATAATAAAATTACCTATGTAATACATTAGTACACTGAAAGAATGATCCATTAAGACCAGGTGAGATCTAGTCCGATAATGCAAAAGTGGCTCAGAATTAGGGAATCTATTAATATAATTTACCTAATATAATTCATCAAATTAATATATCTGAGGAGAAAAAATAAACTTCTCCTTAAATGCTAAAAAGATAAAAATTCAAAACCATTCTTGATATTTCATCATTAATAGCATCAGTATGGATGAAAAAATAGTCTTTGCCTAAAGCTAGCATTATGCTTAACTGAGGAATTACCGTTAGAGATAAGAGCAAAACAAAAAAATGATCAATATCTCTATTTATAACATTTTACTCCAATTAGCAGTCAAAGCAATTAAGAACAACATAAGCAACATAACAAAATTTAGAAATATAAAATTTGGAAAGGAGGTGATAAACTTTCACTTTTTAAAAAATGATAGGATTGTATACCCTGAAACACATGGGAACCAACCAAACCAGGATCACAAACAATAAGAGAATTAGTAAAATCACAAGGGTAAAAAATTAGTATACAGAAATCAGTGGTTATCATATATTCAAAAGCCAACCAATTAAAAGATATAATGGGAGAAAAGATCACCTTCACATTAGCAAAAAAAAATGGAATAATATAAATTTATGAAATTTATTAGACCTATAAATTAAACTAATGCATGACTAAGGGGCATAGATGGACATGTTATAAATGAGAAGACTCAAAATATCACTTCCCCTTAATTCATAATACCACTGCAATTAAAATGCTAATAATTTTTATTTTTTTTTTAAGATTTTATTTATTTATTTGAGAGAGAGAGAATGAGAGACAGAGAGCATGAGAGGAAGGAGAGTCAGAGGGAGAAGCAGACTCCCCGCCGAGCAGGGAGCCTGATGCGAGACTCGATCCCGGGACTCCAGGATCATGACCTGAGCCGAAGGCAGTTGCTTAACCAACTGAGCCACCCAGGCGCCCCAAAAATGCTAATAATTTTTAAATAGACAATCAGATTCCAGAGTATCCAGAGATGTATATGTATATAAGAATGGGCAAGAAACCACTGAAAGAGAAGAGCAATGAGAGTGGCTTAGCCTCAACAGATATTAAAGCTATTATAATGTCTCAATAATTTAAAGAGCATGATATGAGTATATAAATCAAAAAATAGATTCATAAGTCTAAAGTAGGCCCAAATACATGTGTAATTCTAATATATAACAAAGGTGTTTTCTCAAATCAGTGCTAAAATGATAGACTGTTCAAGAAATGATATTAGGGCAACTAGGTATATATCGGAAAATAATAAGATTGTACTGGTATCTCAAATCATATTTCAAGAATTCCTGAGATAAAATAATTAAATATAGAAAATGGAACCCTAAAAGTAACAGGAGAAAATATAGAATTATTTTATAACATTGGCGTATAAAAGGTCTTCCTAAGAATAACTCAAAAGCCAGAGATAAAAGCAAATACTAATTAATGATCATTTTAATGCCCTGGTGTTACAGTTCCCTGACCTCCCCTCCACCAAGTATCTTCACATTAACTCAGTGGCTCCATGGACGAACTTCTACCTTGTAATTTACCACAATTGCAACTCTGCCTTAATCTCAACTTCAAGAACTTATTCTTTGGTTAGCAGTATCTCTAGTACCCTTACTCCAATAATTCTTTGAACACACCAGGTTTTACAAACTATTGATTCTACTACTTTTTCATTGACACTCACCTCCCTAATATCTTTACTGTCCTCCTTAATCACCTTAAAATCTGGGATCAATCATTATAGTTAGTGCCTTAAATATACCCTTAATTCCTTTACCCTCTCCACCATACTTGGAAAAAACACATTGGTTAAATATAGCTGTCTACTTATTGCACCAGGAAAGATGAACCTGGCGCCGGAAACCATATAACCATGTTAAATGCTCTCATTTTAGTTCATGATCACTAACCTCCTGTCAACCATTAAGGCTCCCCAACAATGTGACTTACCCTATTCCATTTGTTCTTCCACTCTCTTAGCCGTTCCATAACTTCTCTCCTCAAAATTCGAACACCTTTCCCACTTCTGTTACTCTCAGGTGATGACTTTGTTTATATTTCTTTGAAAAGACAAAACAATTTTAAAAAAGAACTTACAACCACACTTCCATTTATCTTACCCCCTACCTTCTCTCCTATTATTATGGAGATCAACTAATGCCATCTCCTAACTAAACCCCTAGATTTGAATCCATGATCTCTCCTCTCCTGTAGATTATTACGTCATCAATTCTTTCCTTCCAGCACCAGCATCAGTTTTCCCCTCTATGGTAGAAAAACAGTATATATAATTTATATGTTAACTTGCTTTTCTATCTCCTACAACTCTTTTCTGTATAATTGATTCCCTTGGAAATCTCTAGTCCCCTGCCTGTAAATAGATAATGATAATACAACATCATCATCAAATGTTTATCTCTAGAGCAGAACTCTTCCCTGAACTCCAAACCCTAATTTCCTCTTCACCTTTTCTGCCTAGATATCCCATGGGCATCTCAATTTCAACATGTAGAAAACTGAGTTCCTCATCTTCTACCCTCTTTAAGATTGCTGGTCTATTCTTCCAGTTACTTAAACCAATAAACCTGGAGTTATCCCTAATTCCTCTCTTTTCTCTGTAGCTGGAATCCAATCTTATAAGCACGGTCTTAAATACAGCATTCCTTCTCATTACCGACACTATTACCTCTCTGGTCTGATTACCACACGATTAGCTCTCAATTATTGCAGTAGGCAATTAACCAGTCATGCTTCTACCTTTGCCCCTTCAGTATTTTCTTCACAATAGCCAAAGTGATTCTGTTAAAATCTTAGATCAGGTCACTGTTCCACTCAGATTCTTCAGAGCTATGGTTCCCAAATAGTGTGCCAAGGTACCCTAGGGCACACAGTGAACTCACAAGGATGCTCTGAGATAACTTAAATTTTGAAGAGCAAAATACAGAGATACCTAATATCCTTGAAACATAAGGTCAATTACTAACTCTAGATAGTTGGCAGTTTTAATGTTAGATCACATTACATTTCTTTTCATGACATGATATCTTTGTAAAGCAGATTTCTAAAATTTTCAGTGGTTGCTGCAGCAAAAAGCAAGTACCACACAAAAAACAATGTGGAATTAAAAATGAGTGTGTCAGTATTCAATCTGATTCCAAAGTTTGAGAATTTATGTGTGAAAAGTGGTACACATGTCCCATTCATTGGTAATTGTGGTTAAGAATGAGATAATTTTTTTTCTTTCAATTTATGTGTATTTTTTAAACAGCTAATAAGTTGTTAGGACGTATATACTCATCAAGTTCTTTGGCCATAACTACTTAATAAATGAAACTGTTAGGTCTTCCTTTTGGCCTAGTCACATGAAAAAATTATACAGAAGGCTACAATGGCCCCAAGTTGAGAAATGATTTGGTGTGATTAAAGAACTGAAAAATACCCATGTGCCTGAAGCATGGTGAGCGTGTGGAACAATGATCAAAAACACCTTGGCAGGGCAGACAGGGTCAATCATGCAGAACATTAAAGACCATACTGAGAAATTTAATTTTTAGATTTTTGAAGTTATTTTAAGCAGATTAGCAAGTGGATCTGATTTATAATTGTAAATGATCAATCTAATCCATGGGGATGGATTAGAAAAAGAGAAGTGCAGAGCCTGATGGGCAGTCATTTAGTCCAGAGAGCATGGCGGCTTGGACCAAAGAGAGGCAGTAGAGATAGAAGTATATGGAGACTAGGAGCACTTTGTAGGTGAAATTGACAGGACTGCTGATGAATAGAATAAACGTAGTAATGGAGGTGGAAACATCACAGAGGCTCTTAAATTTCTGACTTGAACAACCAGGTACCTATACCCAAAATGAAGATAGGACCTAGTTTGGGAGAAAACATAGAAGCTTAGGTTTAGATGTGTTAAACCTAAAATACTTAGAAAACAACCTACAGATGACCATTGGCAGGCATTTGGGTTTCAATATGATATCAATAGTCCTTTCCCTAAACACAGCCTGATTCTTCATCCCTCCTTCAGTCCTTCTTTTACTGAGTTCTTTTTATCTGTAGCCGCTAAATATCCTTAGTATACGGGCACCTGGGTGGCTCAGATGGTTAGCGTCTGCCTTCGGCTCAGGTCATGATCCCAGTGTCCTGGGATCGAGTCCCGCATCGGGCTCCCTGCTAGGCGGGGAGCCCGCTTCTCCCTCTGCCTCTGCCTCTCTGTCTCTCTGCCTCTCATGAATAAGTAAATAAAACATTTTTAAATAAATAAATACCCTTAGCATAGACAATGTCATCCAAACTCAACTCAAATGCATCCTGCCAAGGCAGGCAGCACATTAGGGTTTCTATCACCAACGTGTACAAAATTTAGTTTTGCTGTCGTAAAACCAGTATTCAGGGTGCTTAGATGAAAGCAAGGACAACCATATGTTTTTCCGTCTCCAAGCTGTAAGTCTCCAAGCTGTTCCTTGAAAACAAACTTGCTTCACTTGGCTGTTGACAGCCTTCCTAGCCCCTTCCAATTTCTCCTCCCTCAGGGTTGCACATTGTCCTAATTACAATAGCTAATGCTGGGGGTCCTATGGCAAACCAAGCAAACCACCAGAGTGTAAAACTGCTGCTCCCTGACTTTAAATTTTACCACAGCCTGGATCCTCCTGATGTACTGATACAGCTTACCAAATAAAAGTACCATGGATCTGAGTAGCTTAAATTAAACTGAAGTTTTGACACTCTGTTGTCACTGTATTTTGAACTATCTACCACCTTATGAGGCAGTTTTCTCTACTTTCACTCATTGGCCCACATATGGGCTTCCAGCATGCCTCATCCAACCCTGTTTTGTTGATCAAAATCTCCATTTCTTTGTACTAGACTTACCCTCTTCCTCTCTGGAAACATATCTATCCTTTGAAATCCAACTCCATTATCACCTTAATTTATTCTCTCTTGAGATTGTTCTTGTGGAACTCCACACGAGAACTGAATATTTTCTTCATGTTGCCTTTAGTTATTTATTGGTGTTTTCCACACTATAGCAGAATACATACATGTTTATGGATTTTTTCCCTTCACATTAGATCTTTCAATAATTTAGTCTTTAGTTACTGAATCAAACTACCAATTTTATTTAGCCATTTGTATTGACTTCTACTTACACCTGATTCTATTTATATAAACAAATAAAGCACAGAAAGGGTTTTATTACTATTATAATTACTAAAGAAGTTGTTTCTTGTAATTGTGATAACAATTTTAATATTGATGTTCCTATTTCTACATTTGTTTAGTCTCTCTTCTGGAGCCACATTTTTCAGATGCTTATCTCTATTGGACAGTTTGGGAGGAAAAAAAACCTTCCCCTGCTTTACGGAAACTATTCTATAGCAGAATGTACTTCCCACAACAAGAACACTTTGTGATCTGTTATGGTGCATTGTGTAGCAGTTGTCTTCTAAAAAATTCTTGAAGTGATGCCTCCTGTACCACATCAATTTGTTTCAGCCTGCAATTGAGGGTCAATCTGAGAAATGTTACCTACTTATTTGCTACAATTTATTGCCTTATGTACCTCTTGAAATTACTAGTCACCCACCTCAGAGCTATCATGTGTCTTTGTGCTTTTTCTCAGTGTATCAGGACACATCAATATTTATGGATTTTTCCCTTTGCACTTGATCTTTTAATAATTTCATCTCTTTGGAATGAATCAATCCATCAGACTCTGTCATTTGCCCTGTTATTTGCACTTACACTATTAGCATTTTTATCACTGAAATGCTTGCTTACTAATTTACTAGAATTCTTTAGGGCTTGTTTTAATATTGGCATATATTTTTAAATCATTCAAGTATAAAAGAAACCCTGTAATCCTACTTTCATTTTGCTCTGTTTTCTCCTTAATGGTTTCTGTGTCAAGTAGGAGCAGGAAGAATTAAATTTCCTTAAATGTCTCCTAATTTCTATTCCTTTTCCTTAAGAATATGTTAGTAACTGTTTCAAGTCTGAGTCTCAAAATATTGATATTGATAATGAATATTAAATAATAGTTGATCTTGATAACTAATAACTAATTTCTATTTGGTAAACATTTCTTCCCTACAGTGTGTTTTTATCAGATTTCTTGCTTCAGTTCAATATTGTCTTAGAGTCAACTGAAATGAAAGACTTTTATTCTGCTTAACTCTGCTTCTCCCATGGTAGTAAAGCAAGTGCCCTTCAAATGGGAGCAACTCAGTCAATATTTGTTGAATTAAGTCATTAGACATATTGAAGGAAAGGCTTACAGACTTAAGTCTCTTAAATTAATATAAATATCTCTTCTGTGGTAGCTCTCTGGTCCCTAAATTGATCTGTTTTCCCAGTTTTCTGTTATAGCTCCATATAGAACACACAACAATTTAAAATGAATAGTATAGCCCAGCTGGGAAATTCTTGACAAAAAATTAACTCTAGGCAAACAAAACTCAAGGAATCACTATGTAGTGAAAATTACCATTTTCCTAACTCTTCTAGATCTTGATGTGATAAAGTCATAAGGTGTGTTTTAAGTAAAATTTAACTGAAAATCCTTTTTAAAACATCTTTTTTTCTAATTCTGCCTTAAAAGAAAGAAAACAGTCAAGTTTTGATGTTTATTCTCAGAATTGGTGATACTATGATTTCATGTAGTTTTTATTGTTCATTTGCTGGAATAATGAAAGGAAAATTTTCCTTGGGATGAAATGATTTCTGCTGGAGCAGAACTATTTTTCTTATTCAAATCTTTTTAGTACTTTATGAGATTTAAAAAGCAATAAAATATCTGCACCTGCATTTTTGTAGGACTAACTAACATGAGGAAAACTGAACTATGTTCATGGGGGTCAAATGGGAAAAATCCATTTGACACCATTAGCCTTGGGGTCCCAAGTGAGCACATAAAACACATTGTACTTCCCTATCTGAAAACATAACCCAAATCTATGTACACAATGCCAAACATGTGGAATATGAACAGCCCAACCAATTAGTCACCTAACAGTATGCATGATGCCAAACATCTGGATATTTGGAAACTTCCAGATGAATGAGTGAATTTTTCACTTTTCTTCCGATTTTTTTTGGCAGCATATAAACACAGCCAGATGTGGCACTTTAGTTGTGGTGTTAGTTTCAGGCAGCAGATTCCAAAATATCTTAAAAGTCCTCAAACTCCAATATCTAAAGAAAACCTATTTAGTTGGCCGGTTAGCTCAGTTGGCTAGAGCGTGGTGCTAATAATAATAAAGAAAACCTATTTAGAATGCAGTCTTTCATGATTCATTTTGATAAAGGATTTATAGTGATCACTTACAATGGCAAAAATCAAGCTCATTAGATGAAATTGTATGTTCATTCAAATTATTTTATAGAACAGAGAGTTAATGTTCTGCTTTCCAGGGAAAATGTCTATATTGAGATAATCTGCCTTACACTTCCTATAGACACCATTTTTACCTTATCATGTATTGTGCCTACCTCTAATCCTTCCCCTGCTGTCTGAGAGGTTTCTACAGAAGAGATGTGGGACAGGAAAATACTTTGTGGCTGGCAGTAGAAAAATTAAGGTAAGGGTCTAATGCCCAGAGACCACAATGGGACAGAGCTTTGGCAACAGCCTGAGCAGGAACAACTGACATCCAAGTGCTGGCAGGAAGTCCAAGAGGATGGAGACTACCCTCCCCCAATAAGGACAACAGGGAAAGCCACTAGGAATTTGGACAAACTCCAAGGAAGAGGGAAGAGACTAAGATTGTGACTGGAAATGTCAAAACTACTACCCTGATTCTCTTCCTTTTCCCCTTCTCTTCTTTCTTTCCTCCTCTCCCTCTGTCATTGCCACAAGTGCCTACCCCTCCACCTTCCTCCCTCCTCCTTTCCCTTTGTCCTTCCCCCTCTTCTCCCTCCTCTCTCCCTTCTCCTCCCTTCCCTCCATCTCCTCCTCTCCCACCTTCCCCCCCTCCCCCTGCCTCTGTACTCCCCCTTCCTCTTATTCCACCTGCTACTCCTTTCTCTTTCTCTCTACCCCCTTCTCTGTATATTCATACCCCCAAACTTAAAAATGCAACCCACAACTCCACAAATAGAACCTTTTCTTGTGATCCTACCCCTCTTTCATTTAGTCAAATGAATGTTCTCTCTTATCAAAAAGTACTTGATCAATATAAGATATACAATTATAAATACACTTTGTTTTTCTTTCTTAATGGAGATTATAATGAATGAAATTTGTTAGAATTTCCATTTGTAGCATACACATCTTTGCAGGGCTTTAAATAGCTAATATGTCTGTATATCTAAAGTCCCCTCTTCTTATAAGGACATCAGTCATATTGTATTTAGGGCCACCCATATCCAGTAAAACTTCATCTATACCTACTGACATTAGCAAAGACCCTATCTCCAAATAAGATCAGATGCATAGGTTCCAGGTAGATGTGAGTTTGGGGAGGGGGGGACACTACTCAATCCAGTACACACCTCTGTGTGAATGTTAGCCTACAATTTGAAAACTAGTCTTCAAAATGTTCCAATATCCCATTAAACTCAAATCAAATTCAATCCATCAAACTATCTTCTCCTTTCCATCCACCATATAAAACAGCTCCTGGAGTAGTGGATGGACTTTGTTCTTCCTCACTTCAGCCCCATCTATCCCAGCATGTCAGATCAAACCAGGGAATTTATTCTATCCTACTAAGAAAGTATGTTCATGTAATTGAATCATGGAACCAATCACCATAAACATTGACCTCAGTTTGCATGTATCATTCATAATGGCCTTGCAAAGTTAGATTGAATGCTATGGTCTTGGAATGATTTGGTCATGCTCATTTACTCTTAGCTTAAAACTGGTATCTCAGTGTTATAAAAGTTTGCATTGTGGACTACATTATTATAGTATAGTTAGTTATTTGAATTTACCATCTCATTAAATAATTTACAATGAGTTAATGGAACTATTTAAGAAAAATAGAAGTACACAATGTCAGTATTATGTTTATGATAACCCCGGAAAACTGCAGGGATATCTCCAACTCTGTTTTAAGGGTAAGGATAGCAGCTCATTTAAAAACAGTGAATAGTTATTCTTTTAAAAATCAAAATGGATGTTATCATTTGAAGAAGAAATTACCATAATTCCAGTAAGTAGTACACTACTTCTAAAGACTACAAAGGATTTTACAGATAATCTGGTTGTAATCATTATTATATGTTTGGAAAAATAAATATTAAGCGACTGATAAGATATTTTTTCTGATCACTGAGTTATAGTGTCTTGTAGCTAAAGCACTATTCAGAATCAAAGTGAAATTGAGTAGTTGTGGTCATCCTCTAAACATTTTTGTCAGTTGCCAAGTAGCCATAAATTTCTACTGAGTTGACTTTGGAAAAGGTACAAAATAGAAATCTTTATAAAATTATTTAAATGCTCTTTATTTTTTTAAGTTGTTTAATGTATATTTATATGTTTTCCTGTTTCTATCAAACAGAATGTTATAACTGTTCCTTGATTATTACTTCTGTTGAAATCCATGTTTATTCTGCCTGAATGAATTGTATGATGTGATAAATTGCTTGAAACAATATAACATTCTGAAATCATGTTTTTCCTTCTCTCTATACAAACAGAGAGAATTTAAAAGTAAAACTGGAATTATCCAAAGTTGCATGGCTGAATATTACGTCAAAATTCAAAAAACTCTGGCCTTTAATTTTGTGGCTGAATAGGTGTCCCTCATAAAACATTCAATATCCAAGCAGCAATATCCCAAGCAATTACCCAGAGTTACAAGGCCATTCATTGCTCACAATATTAGAAATGGGATATTTGCACAGGTAATTAAAATGGACTGTGGGCTCATCAAAGGTTATTTTGAAATGGTCTGCAGAAAGGGCACAGTTTTCTGTCACTCACTTAGAAATTATTCTCTCAGACCCTTGCCAGTTGATTTTTTAAAGGCATTTCAAGAGCCAGAAAGGAGTCTTGAATATAGTTTTCAGACATAAAGAAGAATTACAGCATAGATTTACAATGAACAAATTATCCTGGGCTCCCAAATTGTGCTATTTGTAGATTGAACACAGAAGCGGGGGGTAGCCATATGGCATAGGCACCCTTCTCCAATACAAGAAGTTATTAAATCTCCTGGAGTTGGCTGAAGGAAACCATAATTATTTTCAAATGGAAAAAAGCCACAAATTTCCTTTCCCTCTCCTTACAGACCATTTTCTTATCCCAAGTTACATATTTTCAACTTCATCACACATTGGAACATTAGGTCAAACCCCTATCCTAAGCATATTAAAATTCTTTCCTATTCTGAAGCTGTGGCATAAACAAGACTACTATTTCACTATCATTATCATTTTATAACTGCCTCATGGTGTTTCTATCAGTTGTTTTTTAGTGTCAATATGCACAGTTGAGAACAAATATACTATTCATTATAACTGTCTTCAAGAAATAGCTAAAGCTGTATTTCCTTTTTATATCTATTAACATTTCCAACAAAGCATCATTAGTGTTTCTCCTCTATCTCTAATGAAGGATCAGCACCATCAAAAGAAGACATTTTGAAGTGAAGAGGCCAATGTGAATTTTTAGTAAGGGGTTATGACCTAGTTTTCTCAATCCAGATCTTCATTTACCCTGAACCTTACTGTTTCCCTGTACACGTGCAATGGATAGTAAGCAGTGAGAAAATATAAAAATTGATTTAAAGTTCTAGGATTCTGGTAGAGAAATTTTTCTAATTGAATGAAATCACTATGACAATTTACTGTAAGTATGGGGCTTTTCAGACACAAGGGAAACTGCTTTACAAAAAAAATTCTGAGATTGTCTCTTTATAGACCAGCCCCACCTACTCTCTCCCCAATGATAGAATTATCATGATGCATTTCAAGTTAGTTTCTTGCTATTTTGCAGTGCCAAAAATTGCTGTACTAGTTATATTAGTATTAGAATTTGAATATCAGTATAAAGACTTACAAAAGGTCTGTCACTGTGATGAAAATACTAAAAATCACTAGTGAAATATACCAATGAGAAAAGTTTAAGAACTGATCTTGGGTCAAAGATTCTTATTCTCTAAAGAATGTGGCAGAATAATTTCAACTCTCTTTGAGAAATACTTGAGAATTTAGGGTGAGCAGAAACTTGAATTTATTTTTCCTATTTATGATTTCCTAAATACATCCCCTGTTATCCTTCAGCTTAGAGAAAGAACACCATCCTTGTGAGTGCATCTAGCAGTAAACAGGTTCTCCTCCCCAACTTAAAGAAGTACATCCTATATATTAGGGTGGTTATTTCGTCCACTGTTCATCCACAGAGCTAGGAATGTTTGAAACTACAGAATGGTTTGCATAACCATAGCACTTGGAATAGCCAAACATGGTCATCAAATGAGAAATGGTTAAAAAATGATGACTTGAAAAATTTCAAAATTTTGAGAAGTGCTGCACTGGGAAAAGAATGAAGAATATGGTTGATTCATAATTTCATGTATCATTCAAACTCTTCAATGCCTAGACTCAGGTACATTGTGTCAATGAATAACACTCAGGAAGAATACTTATGTGTTAAAGGAATGAATTGTCTTTATGTAAATCATATACTCTATTTCATAGATTCTTAACATTACATCTTTTCACATATTAACAAGCCTGATATCAGGATGCATCTTACTATTGATGATACGGATAATTAATTATGTGGGGGTATGTTCCATCTGAAAGTAGTTCTACCTGAAAGAATGGATTGTCTCATAATTGATAGAGGCTTAATTTTAATGATGTACATTCCTGTTTCATTTTTTAAATGCTCTCAGGCTGTTCTGAAGAATATGTGCCTTGAATTTGAATGCCACAGACTCATTTTTTTAATGGAGGGATTTATATAAGGTTTATCAATTTTCATTTTGCCAAGAAAGGTAATTAAAAATACATGTACCGATACCTTTCTTTTTAAAAAAGGATATTGTAAAAGCCAAAATGTAGAAAGACCTTAATCTCAGAATTAAGGTAAATCCTTTAGTTATTAGCTCTATGAAAAACTCCTATTGTTCTCTATTTTTCTCTCACACTATGTGTGCTTGTATCAATCTATAGACTGGCATTTTGGAATCACTCTTTTGAGATACTGTGGCACAAATACTCTAACATTCATTCATACTCCCCTTCCTGCAGACAAAGAATAATGCATGGCAAACATACTACGTATAAAATGCAGTGGCATTTTCAGAATCTTTTTCTTTTGATTTAAAAAAAAATTCTATCTCAGCTTCTTTTAAAGAAGCAAAAGCATTTAATTTAATCAGAATAGTATCCACTTGAACTAAATTTCATTCACATCTCTATTTTAGGGCCCAGAGCAATGGCTAAGCACTGACCTTGAGGTCAGTTTCATATCTGATCTCTCTGTTCAAATGTATCCTGAGCTGGCAGAGGAGTGGGTCTGGTAATATTATCCTATGGATCTTTTTCTATATCTAATATCTGCAATCTAAAATTAGCTTGGTTCTGGCTTTAAATCCCCACATTTTGGCTCTTTCTTCTCAACCTGGCCCCTCTCTACCACAGCCAGTGGAAGCCAAACCCCAGTTATGCACACTTCTGATCCACAAAGTACATTTTCATTGCTGAGCTACTTGCCCCCAATCTTACTTCCTTTTCCACTATTCTAAACTCCTCTCAGGTGAAAACATTTGGAAAGTGTTTAGATTGATTTATGTAGTTTATATTTTGGTAAATCTTTTCTTTGGTCAAGCTCTTATTTAAAAAAAAAAAGTTCAACCACAGGCCTAAAAACCAAGTAAATAAAAGGACAAAACAGAATTAGTTGATTAGCACCAGTAATTCTGGTATTTAATTTAATATTAAATATCTTGATTTAATAAATTATTTAATAAATAATTAAATAATATCTTGTATTTAATAAATATCTTGATTCCCAGGTTTGGCTGTAGAGGGAATTTTCCCTTAGGTCTTTAGAGTACTTTCTTATGCATCCATTTCCTTCAGATGAGCAGATATTAAGATAAAGACTGTCTACAGAAGGCTGACCACTATCCTTTTGATCAGACTTCTCAATTAACATCTTGATAGGGTTGTGAGGGTAAAATTGTTACTAGACTTCTTTAACTTTTAGGAGAAAATCAGACTCCATTCACCTATTATAATGCCCTGATTATAATACTCTAATCTATAATTCTCTGATCTACACCTATTATAATACTCAGATAGGGAACTGAGAACCAAAGAGAGGAAATGGCTTTTCCCAAAATAGATGAGGAGGAAAGTAGCAAACCTGTAACTAAAACATCTCTTGACTCCAATTTGGCTTACTAGGGGAAAGCAAGTACCAAACCTTCCTAAGTCATATGGAAAAATCAACACAAATGTACAAAATTTTCAACACAAAGGCTATTGCCTTTAATAAGTTGGGTTCTTTGCATCTGTAGTGACTAGTACAGCATTTGGCACATAATCAGTAATTAAGAAATTTTTGGCACTTAAATGAATAGCTAATATTTATTGAGTTCTTCCAGAATGCTATACTCTATGGTAAGTGTATTATGTGTATTATCTTAAATTTCACACAGTCTGAGAGGATACAATTAATGTCCCCTTTTTATTGATAATTTCTATAAAACAACAGCTATTTTTTTTGAGATTTCCCAATAAAATATCCAGTTGAGCTGTCTTTATTCACACATGTATACCATCAAGTTATTCGAATCTGTGGGCTTTTTCTCCAAGATCAACACTATTTTACACTAACTCCATTGTCAATTCTCCCTTCTGATATAATAATTTATACTCTTAATTTCACAGCCACTCAACATTTTAGAAAAAAGTATCCTATGGGCACTGAACCTTCTTGTCCTGGATTGCTAGGTTAGTACAAATAAAGGACTATTCAAAGAATAAAGTGGAAGAGAATCCTTAACCCAATCCTCCACAATTCAACATGATCAGCTAATAATTCAACTGCTACAAAAAAAAAAAAACACACTCTTCTAAGGAAGATAAAACCTAGACCCTCTATAATATATCAGTAATGCCCAGTATGTTATCAAAAATTATAAAATATATGTAGATACAAGAATATAGGACAGTCAAAAGAAAAAGCAATTAATAGAAACAAACCCCAGGATGATCCAGATGGTAGAATTAACAGACACAACTATTATGTGCAAAATTACATGATATGTGCAAAAAATAATGAAAACATTAAAAGCAGAAGATAAGAAATATTAAGAGATACATTAAAAACTAAAAGAGCCAAGTTGAATTCCAAGAGCTGAAAAAGAAAATTATGTAAAGTAAAATATTCACTGCATGAGCTTAAAAGATTGAAAAAGTGGATTTGTGAACTTGAGGACCATCAATAAGAAGTATCCAGTCTTAGAAACAAAGAGTAAATACAATGAAATTAAATGAATATTCAGTGACCTTTAGGAAAATATCAAGTTGTCCAACATATGGTGTAATTGAAACTCCATAAGTTGAAGAGAGAAAAGTTTGGAAAGAAAACAATGTTTGAGGGCAAGTATTCGCAAATTTAGTGTAAAATATTAACTTACACCAAAAAATGGAGTGAACCTCAAGCAGGATAAATATAGGGAACAGAACACCAAGGCCCATTAGAGTCAGATGCTAAAAACAAAAAGTCTTAAGAGGAGCCAGAGGAAAAATGACACATATAGGATCACAGTAGTAAGAATGACTATCTTCTCATCAGAAACAATGGAGGCCAGAGAAAAATGGAACATTTTTAAAGCCCTGCAAGAAGAGAACTGTCAATCTAGAAATCTATATCTTGTGAAAATATTATTCAAAAAAAAGAAAGCCAATTATGGATATGTTAAGACAGGCAAAAAACAAACTATCACCACCTAACCTGTATTAAAGGCAAAAGGAAGTTTTTCAAGTTAAAGGGAAATAACAACAGATGGAAACTCAAATCTATAGGAAGAAATGAAGAGAACCAAAATGGTAAATGTGTACCTAAATTTTAGAAACCCTCTTTTTATTATCTTAATTTCTTTAAAAGAAAGCTGGTTGGTTTATGTCAATGTGTAATACTGGTTTGTTGTGTAACATGTATATATAAAACATATGACAAATAGATAAGTATAATAGAAGTATAAGTATAAATAGAATTATACTGTTAAAAATGTCTTACATTTTACATAGAATGGTAAATATTAACTCTAATCCTTGACAAGTTAACCAGGCATTGGTAATCTCTAAAGAAAGTGATAAATAGTAATATAAATAGATATAGTTAAAACAGAATGCTAAAAAATATTACACAAAAGGAGAAAAGGATGAAAAGGGAAACAAAAACATAGATGACTCAAACACATAGGAAAGAGTAGACTTAAATCCAAACATATCCATAATTATATTAAACATAAATGGATAAAAAGCCTCCAATTAAAAGACAAATTGCCAGACCAGATTACCAAAAAAAAAAGGCAAATTATAACTGCAATGCCTACAAGAGATATGCTTTCTAGATTTAAAAAAAAAAAAAGTAAGGTTGAAAGTAAAAGGATGGAAAAAATATACCTGGAAATTACAAAATACTAGAAAAATAAGAAATACAAAATATTCGAATTAAACTATAAATGACCTTGATCTGATTAACATTTATAGAACATTGAAACTACACCTGCAAAATACATTACTTATTGGACGGTTCACAAAGATAGACTATATCTTGGGCCATGAAATAAGTATTAGTAAATGTTAAAAGACTGAAATCTTATGGAGTATATTCTCTGACAACAATTAAATTAAAAATCAATAACAATAAAATATATTTTAAAAACAAAACAAAGGTGATTAAGAGTACACTTACCTTGATGAGCACTGAGAAATGCATAGAATTGTTGAACTGTATTGTACACTTGAAAGTAATATAACACCATATATTAATTATACTTCAATTTAAAAAACAAGTACTTGGAAGTTGAACAACATACATATAAATAACCACTGAATCAAAAATATGTCAAACTGAATAATGAAATACAACATGTCATTTCTGGGTAAAACGGTATGTTTTAAAAATGTATAATTTTTCATGTCAAAATTCAAAAAGTGGAAAGTTCTAAAATTGTTGTAATTCATCATATTGAAAGAGAAAGGCAGAAAATCATACATTCATCTTAATAGGTACAGAAAAAATATTTAACACACATTCATAATTTAAAAAAACTCAGCAAACTAGGAATTTAGGAAATTTTCTCAGGGTTATTTCAAAAAACAAACAAACAAACAAACTATAGCCAACATCATACTGAAAGCTGAGATATTGAACACTTTTGCCCTGAAATTGAGAACAAGACAAATATTTCCATTCTCACTATTTCTGTTCAGCATTTTAGTTGAAGCTTTAAAAAGAGCAATGAGACAAGAAAGACAAAGTCCTATCAATTGGAAGGACAAAAAAAGCCGCCTTTATTCACAGATGCCAATATCCTGTACATAGAAAATCCAAAGGAGTCTACAAAATAACTGGGTCAAATAAATGAGCCTAGCAAAGTAGCATGATAGGACAGCAATATTTTAAAAAATCACTTGTATTTCTATATGTAAAAATTGAAAAATAAAGTTTTTAAATAATCCCATTTATATTAATATTTAAAAAATGTAAAATACATAGGAATAAATTTAACAAAAGACATGTAAATCCTCTGCACTAAAAATTATAAGACACTGTTGAGAAAAATCTAAGACCTAAATAAGTGAATAAATAAACCATGTTTATGAATTTAAAGAACGAGTATAGTTAAGACAGTTCTTCCCAAATTGTTCTATAGATTCAATACCACACCTATCACAATACCAACAAATGTTTTCATATAAGTTGACAATTAGAATTATATACAAACACGTAGAATAACAAAATAACTATGAAAGGAACAAAGTTGATTCAAGTTTGAATTCAAGAGTTACTGAAAAGCTATAGTAATCAAGGCAAGGTTCATAAATATAGATAAATAGATCAATGAAATAGAATACAGTCCAGAAATAGACCCACATTATATGCACTTGATTTTTTTACAAAAATGTCAAGGCTATTCAATGGGATACTCAAATGGCAAATGAGTACATATATTATTTGCCTGTACTTATTGGCAAAACAAATAATAGTGACAGAAATCAAAACAGTGGTTGCTTGTGAGAGGTAATGACTGGAAACTTTCTAGAGTGAGGGAATAGCTTAATGTCTCAGGGTAGTATTTACATTTATCAAAACTCATTGAACTATATATATTTAAGATCCATGCATTTCACTGGTATTAATTCTATTTTCATTACAAAAATGCAAGAAAGAAAAATATCCTCCAACTTTGTGGAAAACAATGCTTTCCCCCAAACAGGTAATTTCTTTCACTTACTCCTACAGAAATTTTCACCAAAACATAAAAGTAGAAACAATAAAACAATGAATGCCATGTATCCATTTCTCAGCTTCAATAGCTGTGAACTTTATGCCAATCTCAAGAAATCTCTCTCAGCTTTGTTAATGAGAAAGACATGCTGACACCTGGAATAAAATTATTAACTGAATTACAGATTGAATTTGGAAGAGAGAGGCAAAAAGATTTGTAAAATTTTGTTATGTTCATCTCCATAATTATTACCTCATTCTACCTTGTATTCAAGTTATTAATTTATACCTCAATCACCAAAAAGGATAATTAAATTCTTGAGGGAATTATTCCTCATTGCTCCATTTTTTTCCTCATCCCAGCTAATTTCTTATTTAGGAAGGTGAAAGAAGATCCATGTAGAAACCTTACATTTTTTAAGTGTACAATTCAGTAGTTTTCAGTATGTTCACAAGCTTGTGTTACCATTACCACTAATTCTGCAACATTTCTATCATTCCCCCCAAAAAAATCCCAGCACTCATTAATAGTCACTCCCTATTTCCCCCTCCCCCTAGTCCCTTACTCCCACTAATCTACTTTCTTTCTCTTTGGATTTACCTATTCTTGACATTTCATATGAATGGAATCATATGGTCTTCTGTGTTTGATCTCTTTCATTTAACATAATGCTTTCAAGGATCATTCATGTTGTACATATCAGTACTTCTTTCCACTTTATGACTGAATAATGTTCTATCATATGAATATCCCACATTTTATTTATGTGAGTCTGGCACATAGGAATTGCTCAATAAACACTAGCTTTTATCTTCGTTATTTAACCAAAAGAGAAAATTTAAAGCTTTTTCAAAATTGTGACTTGAAAACTGCAGGATTTCACTTTGATCTTTAAAGCAGATCTTGGGGGGGGGGAATGGCAGAGGAGTAGGGGACCCTATTCCAACCGGTCCCTGGAATTGAGCTGGATATCTACCAGACCACTCTGAACACCCATGAAATCAGCCTGAGATGTAAGAAGATAGATCTGGATCTCTACAAACAGAATATCACAGGCGGTTGGTTTCGAGGTACGAAATGGGGAGCCGTGATTCTGCGGGCAGATATTGGAGGATAAACAGAAGCGGGAGGGAGCCTAGCCATCAGGATCCTGCACTGCTGGTGAGCGATAGCCTCCCACACTGGGGACAGGGCACAGACTTGCAGACTGGTAGCGGTGGGGAAAGGACTTTAGGGCAGCCCCCCAGACTGAAACCGGAGTGGCAGGGCCGTGCATGGGAACTGGGGGTGGCTGGCAATTTTAGAAGCACAAAGGGCAGAGATGTGCCCCAACCTGGAGGCGAGGACTGGGAGCACTGCTGAGGGGTGCACAACCCAGGACACTGCAGTTTATAGCAGCACAGACAGAAATGGAGATAGTGTGGCCTAGAGAAGCTCACTGAAGAACAGACTGCGATTTTTCTGCTCTGAGGCAGAGGGTTGGAAACTATCTCTTCTGTTCTGACTCTGGGAAGAGACACGGAAAGCCGCCAGGGAAAGCCACCAGGATCCCAGTTTTCACTGAGCCCATCCCCCGCCACAGGGGTTGCCTGAGTAACAGCCTGGCAGGCCCCTGCCCCAGAAGACAGGCTGGGAAAACAAGAGGCCAGCAACCCTAAGGTCCCTATAAAACAGGTGCATCTTACTTGGGTTGTGGTCAATAATTTGGACTCTCTACATTCCCTCAACCACCCCTCAACAGAATGACTAGGAGGAGGAACCCCCAAAATAGGAAAGACTCAGAGACTATGATTTATGCCACAGATTTACAAATGGATTCAGATATAACCAAGATGTTGGAGATGGAATTCAGGCTAGCAATTGTGAAGACAGTAGCTAGAATGGAGAAATCAATTAATGGCAACATAGAGTCTCTAAGGGCAGAAATGAAAGCTGAATTGGCAGAATTTAAAAATGCTATCAATGAGATCCAATCCAATCTAGATAATCTAACAGCTAGGGTAAGCGAGGCAGAAGAACGAATTAGTGACCTAGAAGACCAATTAATAAACAAAAAGGGAAAAGAGGAGGCCAGGGGAAAACAACTCAGAATCCATGAAAATAGAATCAGAGAAATAAGTGACACCATGAAGCGTTCCAATGTCAGAATAATTGGAATCCCGGAGGGAGTGGAGAGAGAGAGAGGACTAGAAGATGTATTTGAGCAAATCGTAGCTGAGAACTTCCCTAATCTGGGGAATGAAACAAACATTTGTGTCCTAGAGGCAGAGAGGACCCCTCCCAAGATCAAGGAAAACAGGCCAACACCCCAGCATGTAATAGTAAAACTCGCAAATCTTAGAGCCAAGGAAACCATCTTAAGGACAGTTAGGGGGAAGAGATTCCATACGTGCAGAGGGAGGAACATCAGAATAACATCAGACCTATCCACAGAGACCTGGCAAGCCAGAAAGGCCTGGCAAGACATATCAGGTTATTAAATGAGAAGAACATACAGCCAAGAATACTTTATCCTGCAAGGTTGTCAGTTAGAATGGATGGAGAGATGTAGAGCTCCCAAGAATGGCAGAAACGGAAAGAATATGTGACCACTAAGCCGGCCCTGCAAGAATTATTAAGGGGGGTTCTATAAAAGGAGAAAGACCCCAAGAATGATACAGAAAAGAAATTTACAGGGACAGTCTATAAACACAAGGTCTTCACAAGCAACACGATGACAATAAATTCATATCTTTTGATAATCACTCTCAATGTGAATGGCCTAAATGCTCCCATAAAATGGCACAGGTTTGCAGATTGGATAAAAAGACAGGACCCATCCATATGCTGTCTACAAGAGACTCATTTTGAACCTAAAGATACATCCAGACTGAAAGTGAAGAGATGGAGATCCATCTTCCATGCCAACGGATCTCAAAAGAAAGTTGGGGTAGCAATTCGTATATCAGAAAAAGTAGATTTTAAACTAAAGACTGTAGTTAGAGACACTGAAGAACACTAAATCATTCTTAAAGGGACTATCCAACAAGAAGATCTAACAATTGTAAATATCTATGCCCCCAGCATGGGAGCAGCCATCTACATAAGCCAACTGTTAACCAAAATAAAGGGTCATACTGATAACAATATGTTAATTGTAGGAGACCTCAATACTCCACTCTCAGCAATAGACAGATCATCTAAGCAGAAAATCAACAAAGAAACAAGAGCTTTGAATGACACACTGGACCAGATGGATCTTGTAGATATATACAGAACATTTCACCCTAGAACAACAGAACATTCATTCCTCTCAAGTGCACATGGAACTTTCTCCAGAATAGACCACATACTGGGTCACAAATCAGGTCTCAACCGATACCAAAATATTGAAATTATTCCCTGCATATTCTCAGACCATAATGCTTTAAAACTGGAATTCAATCACAAGAAAAAATTTGGAAGAAATTCAAACATTTGGAAGCTAAAGACCACTCTGCTCAAGAAAGTTTGGATCAACCAGGAAATCAAAGAAGAACTAAACAATTCATGGAAACCAATGAGAACGAAAACACATCGGTCCAAAACCTATGGGATACTGCAAAAGGCTGTCCTGAGGGGGAAATACATAGCCATCCAAGCCTCACTCAAAAAAAGAGAAAAATCCCGAATTCACCAACTAACTCTACACCTTAAAGAACTAGAGAAAAAGCAACAAACGATGCCTAAGCCACACATTAGAAGAGAAATAATTAAGATTAGAGCAGAGATCGGTGAATTAGAAACCAGAAACACAGTAGATCAAATTAACGAAACTAGAAGCTGGTTCTTTGAAAGAATTAATAAGATAGATAAAGCCTGGCCAGGCTTATCCTAAAAAAAAGAGAAAGGACCCAAATTAATAAAATTATGAATGAAAGGGGAGAGATCATGACTAATACCAAGGAAATAGAAACAATTATTAGAAATTATTATCAACAACTTTATGCCAATAAACTGAGCAACCTGGATGAAATGGAGGCCTTTCTGAAAACCTATAAACTCCCAAGACTGAAACAGGAAGAAATTGACAACCTGAATAGGCCAATAACCAGTAACGAGATGGAAGCAGTGATCCAAAACCTCCCAAAAAACAAGAGTCCAGGGCCTGATGGATTCCCTGGGGAATTCTACCAAACATTCAAGGAAGAAATAATACCTATTGTCCTGAAGCTATTTCAAAAAACAGAAACAAAAGGAAAGCTTCCAGACTCATTCTATGAGGCCAACATTACCTTAATCCCCAAACCAGGCAAAGACCCCATCAAAAATGAGAATTTCAGACCAATATCCCTGATGAATATGGATTCCAAAATCCTTAATAAAATCTTAGCTAATAGGATCCAACAATACACTAAAAGGATCATCCCCCACGACCAAGTGGGATTTATCCCCAGGATGCAAGGGTGGTTCAACATTCACAAATCAATCAATGTGATAGAACACATCAGTAAGAGGAGAGAGAAGAACCATATGGTCCTCTCAATTGATGCAGAAAAAGCATTTGACAAAATACAACATCCTTTCCCGATTAAAACTCTTCAGAGTATAGGGATAGAGGGAACATTCCTCAAGTTCATAAAAACATCTATGAAAAACCCACAGCGAATATCATCCTCAATGGGGAAAAGATGAGAGCCTTTTCCTTAAGATCAGGAACACATCAAGGATGCCCACTCTCACCACTATTGTTCAATGTAGTACTAGAAGTCCTAGCAACAGCAATCAGACAACAAAAAGAAATAAAAAGTATTCAAATTGGCAAAGAGGAAGTCAAACTCTCTCTTTTCACAGATGACATGATACTTTATGTGGAAAACCCAAAAGACTCCACCCCCAAATTACTAGAACTCATATATCAATTCAGTAGTGTGGCAGGATACAAAATCAATGCACAGAAATCAATTGCTTTCTTATATACTAAAAATGCAACTGTAGAAAGAGAAATTAGAGAAACGATTCCATTTACAATAGAACCAAAAACCATAAGATACCTCGGAATAAACCTAACCAAAGAGGTAAAGGATCTGTAATCTAGGAACTACAGAACACTCATGAAAGAAATTGAAGAAGACACAAAAAGATGGAAAAACATTCCATGCTCATGGATCAGAAGAATAAACATTGTTAAAATGTCTGTGCTGCCCAGAGCAATCTATACTTTCAATGCCATCCTGATCAAAATTCCAATGACATTTTTCAAAGTGCTGGAACAAACAACCCTAAATTTGTATGGAATCAGAAAAGACCCCGAATTGCCAAGGAAATGTTGAAAAAGAAAAACAAAGCTGGGGGCATTACATTGTCAGATTTCAAGCTATATGACAAAGCTGTGATCACCAAGACAGCATGGTACTGGCACAAAAACAGACATATAGACCAATGGAACAGAATAGAGAGCCCAGATATGGACCCTCAACTCTATGGTCAACTAATCTTCGACAAAGCAGGAAAAAACATGCAATGGAAAAAAGACAGTCTCTTCAGTAAATGGTGCTGGAAAAATTGGACAGCCACATGCAAAAGAATGAAACTCGACCATTCTCTAACACCATTCACAAAGATAAACTCAAAGTGGATGAAAGACCTCAATGTGAGACAGGAATCCATCCAAATCCTAGAGGAGAACATAGGCAGTAACCTCTTTGACATCACCCACAGCAACTTCTTTCAAGATACATCTCCAAAGGCTAGTGAAACAAAAGCAAAAACAAATTTGGGGGGACTTCATCAAGATAAAAAGCTTCTGCACAGCAAAGGAAATAGTCAACAAAACAAAGAGACAACCCACAGAATGGGAGAAGATATTTGCAAATGACGCTACAGATAAAGGGCTGGTATCCAAGATCTCTAAAGAACTTCTCAAACTCAACACCCAAAAAACAAATAATCAAGTCAAAAAATGGGCAGAAGACATGAACAGACACTTTTCCAAAGAAGACATACAAATGGCTAACAGACACATGAAAAAATGTTCATCATCATTAGCCTTCAGGGAAATCCAAATCAAAACCACATTGAGATACCAACTTACACCAGTTAGAATGGCAAAAATTGACAAGGCAAGAAACAACAAATGTTGGAGAGGTTGTGTAGAAAGGGGAACCCTCTTACACTGTTGGTGGGAATGCAAGTTGGTACAGCCACTTTGGAAAACAGTGTGGAGATTCCTCAAAAAATTAAAAATAGAGCTATCCTATGACCCAGCAATTGCACTACTGGGTATTTACCCCAAAGACACAGATGAGTGAAAAGAAGGAACATATGCACCCCAGTGTTCATAGCAGCAATGTCCACAATAGCCAATCTGTGGAAAGAGTCGAGATGTCCTTCAACAGATGAATGGATAAAGAAGATGTGGTTCATATATCCAATGGAATATTACTCAGCCATCAGAAAGGATGAATACCCAACTTTTACATCATCATGGATGGGACTGGAGGAGATTATGCTAAGTGAAATAAGTCAAGCAAAGAAAGTCAATTATCACATGGTTTCACTTATTTGTGGAACATAAGGAATAGCATGGAGGACATTAGGAGAAGGAAGGAAAAAATGAAGGGGGGGAATCAGAAGGAAAGATGAATCTTGAGAGACTATGGACTCTGAGAAACAAACTGAGGGTTTTAGGGGTGGGGGGGTGGGAGGATGGGCTAGCCCAGTGATAGGTATTAAGGAGGGCACGTACTGCTTGGAGCACTGGGTGTTGTATGAAAACAATGAGTCGTGGATCATTGCATCGAAAACTGGTGATGTATTGTATGGTGACTAATATAATAAAATTAAATTAAAAAATAAAAAATAAAATAAAATTTAAATTCTGTATCTAACCAAAAAAAGCAGGTGTTTTAATGTCAATTTCAGGAGGTTTTATATTACTAAATTGCTAAATTGTTTCTAAGAGGAGATTTCTCTTACTAGTTTCTCAAAGGATGCTTTGTGGTCTGAACAAATAGATATTTCTTGTTCTCTGGCCTAGTCTCCAGCACCCATCACAGACAGTTCAGCATTTCTACATTACAAATTCCAGATCCCTGGACACTTTGAGAAGCCAAAAAGTGCATCACAATAGAGAGAAAAAATGGACTTTTTCCATTGCTTTATTATTTTTTTGCTGATCATGTTACCCAAGGAAATTCTGATGAGGGCTTTTTCCATGCTATTTACATGTTAAAGTATAAAGGAAAAAGAAATTACTTTCTTAAAAATCTCCAGGATGTTGGTGTTGCAATCTTACTTAATCCACAGCTTGAATCACAGTCTTGCAATAGTAATTGAGCTGTCCAGGGTGAGAAGGGCAGGAGGCTTATTTCAATCATCTGAGTCAGGGGAATGTTTGTCATTTTGCTGGACAGATTTATTTGAAATGTAAAATTTTCTTGAATCTCAAGACTAGCATCTTTCCTTTAAAGGGTAAATGGTTGAAAATCCCTTTAAAAAATCTTTCCTGATACCTCTGCTTCACTTCACATGAGTGAATATGGCACTCATACTGAGATGCCATATTGAGAAAAATAATTGTGCAAGACCCTTTGACTCAGAATAGTATCTGATTTGATGTCTTCTCAAACTGATAATCTGTAGTGACAATAAAGTATTTTGATTTAGTTATCTAATGTTCAATTTCCAGGGGTTGTACCAAATGGTATGTTTTCCTCACTACATTTTCTTTCAATCAATTTAGAGAAAGCAAAAATAAAAAGGCAAATTCTTTATTGGCCTGAATGATAAGAAAATTTTGTTAGTCTGTTTAAGTGGTGTATAAATTAACGTATGTGCATAAGATCAGGACCTGAAGGAAACTAGAAATGACCCAAATGAAATCTAGTTTTACATAAATAAGAATGTGGATTATTCAACCACAGCAGTGATAGTATAGTTCCTTAGGATGCTTGCACTGCCTTTCGCTATCATACATAACAATAGGATGTTGTGAAATGAACTGCTAAAAAATGCCCAAGCTGTTAGTTTCTACAATTCACAAAAGAAACAAAGCAAACAACCTTGCCTATTTTTACTTAGTGTTCTGGATTCAGTGGAGAAGGTTATAAGAGATGCAACCATTTCAACAATTCACTTTATAGTATTTAGTTCATATATTCTAGATTATTCTATTTCCTTTTTTCAGATTTTAGAACCAGCGTGAAACATGATTCTGATGTCTTGCCTGAAAGCAGGGGATAGGATTACATTACTTTTGGATGCCCTTCCAACTCTGATTCTATGATTCATTGAAGCTTAATGTAGAGCCCCAAAAGACTTGCTTATTGACTAAGACATTAAACTTGACACCCCAAAAATATGCAAAAATAAAATTTGACATGAAAGAGAAATTGACCAAAGTGTCTCAGTTCTCTGGAATATCCTGGGACCCTAGAATCAAACTAATAAATTTATTATTCCTTTATGCTTTCTGATAAGAATGAGCAATAAAAGCCTTTTAAAAAAAGAGGAAATGGAATATATATTTATCTCTTAAAAATGTTTTCAAAGATCTCCAGTTCTTAGCACTAATCTAATTTGCAGTCTGATTTAAGTATTTTCCTACTTTCCATCTTAAGAAATG
The DNA here is from genome assembly GCF_002201575.2 of Neomonachus schauinslandi. Lineage (NCBI taxonomy): Eukaryota > Metazoa > Chordata > Mammalia > Carnivora > Phocidae > Neomonachus > Neomonachus schauinslandi. The sequence goes on along the minus strand of NC_058406.1, from coordinate 130,013,354 downwards.
CCATTCATCTAAAATAGAGTGTTTCATACTTTTAATTTCCAAATATCTTGTACAAATCCATAGCCCAACATATGTTTTGTTTCTTGTTCTTTTTTCCCAGCAATTTTAGCTCACTTTTTTTCACATTATGTAGAAATGGAGAATGTACAGATTTTTAACTGAAATAAATGCAACCAAAATTCAAGTCTGAAGTTATTTAGTTACATAATCATCATTTTCTACTTCTTCTGTTAAATTCTTACCCCATTAACTGACCACAGCTGTTGGTATTGGCTCTCTAATAACTCCTTCTGAACTTGTAATACCCAAGAACTCAAAGGAGGAGTTCACTGAGAACTGATGACCCAGAGTGTTCACATGGACCTCATCCCTAATTTCGAGAAATTTTCTGGCAGTTTTATGAACCATGCTAAATGCCACACGTTCTCTCTACGCTTAATGTATTTTCACTTAGAGGTGAAAATAGCCTTGTGTCAGCAGGGTGTGGAAGGGTAGGGTATGTCTGTGTATGTGTGGTAGGTAAAAATCTCTGCCTATAAGTTCAAGAAAGCAAGAAATGTAATTTTTAAAATTTTTCTGTAATTAAATTTCATTTCTAGCTTAAGGCCACTCTCCCCCAGATAGAGGAAATTTAATCTTGATTAACTCATGGTCCAATTCTTTAACAAACTCCTAAATTATGTGAACTTTTGTCTCTTCATTTGAAACATAAGAGGATTTGACTCTCTCTCAAAGGGTTCTTCTAGATCAAGGCATTCTAACAAGATCATAGCTAACCCTCAGAGCACTCTCTGGTGCTGAGGATGGCATCTTCCATGAACATTGCCACTATGACTACATAGAGATTTAAATTATCTAGAGTCACTTTTAACCTTCATTGAAATTGACAGCTTTTCAGGTTGAATGTAAATAGGTCCTAAATGTAAGAAATTAATGGAAAATATAAAAGGAAGGTGTACCTATTATTTTACTTAGTTAGACTGACCAGATTTTTCTTTGAAAAAGGTATTTGATTTTTAAGTTGAGGGAGGACATGTATATGCAGAGAGAAGAAGAAGAAACAGCAGTGTATGACTTTATTTCACATGTATTCAGAAACTGAAAAGAAGCAGGAGAGATATGAGAGAAAATCCAAGAAAGAACAGAACTGTAGAAATCAAAGGAGGAAAGCAGTTCAAATACCAAAGAGTAGTTACCTGAGGCAAATGGTGTCCAAGGTCAAATAAGATGAAAACAGACAATACCCACTGGTGACTTTGATGACAGTGGTTTTAATAGTGGGAGGCCAGCACAAACTTGAAATGGGTTTGGGAAATTTGTAACTGAAAATGAGAGAAGAATGTAACAAGGCTGGAGAAAGAGAAACAACTGGAGAGAAACAGTATGAATGGCTAAAATTTGCCATATTTAAATGTGGATAGGAACAGATAGAGGAGGGAGATTGTGAGAGCAGGTGTGGGTGACAGAACTGTGAGGAAGAGGAGTCCAGAATATCAAGAGAATGACTGAGGGGACGTCTGGGTGATTCAATCCATTAAGCATCTGACTCTTGATTTTGGCTCAGGTCATGATCTCAGGGTCATGAGATCAAGCCCCACATTGAGCTCTGAGCTAGGTGTAGAGGCTGCTTAAGATTCTCTCCTGCTCCCGGGGCACCTGGGTGGCTCAGACAGTTAAGCGTCTGCCTTCAGCTCAGGTCACGATACCAGGGTCCTGGGATCGAGCCCCACATTGGGCTTCCTGCTTAGCAGGGAGCCTGCTTCTCCCTCTCCTACTCCCCCTGCTTGTGTTCCCTCTTTCTGTATGTCTCTCTATGTCAAATAAATAAAATTTTTTTAAAAACTTAAAAAAAAAAAAAGATTATCTCCTGCTCCCTCTGCCCCTCCTCCCACGCCCTCCACCCTGCTCTCCCTCTCTTTTAATAATTTTTTTAAAAATGTTTTATGTATTTATTCATGAAAGTCAGAGAGAGAGAGAGGCAGAGGCAGAGGGAGAAGCAGGCTCCCCGCCTAGCAGGGAGCCTGATGCGGGACTCGATCCCAGAACCCTGGGATCATGACATGAGCCGAAGGCAGACACTTAACCATCTGAGCCACCCAGGCGCCCTCTCCTTCTCTTTTAAATTAAGTTAAAAAAAAAATGACAGGATGTGCCTCAGTCTGAAGGTGCAATCACAGTAACCTGTCCTATAACTGGGGAGCTGGGTGGTTGGGTCTTAGATTAGGATGATAAATCCTAGGGCTTTGGATTTTAAAAGCCAGCCAAATTCAAAAGAAGAAAGATAATCCAGATAGAGTTGCTAACTTTTTTAACCTGTCAAAGAATTTTTGTTTGTTTGTTTACTGGATAAAGTATTCTTGGTTGGCAGTTTCTTTCTTTCAGCACTTCGAATATATTATCCCATTCTCTCTGGACTGCAAAGTCTCTGCTGAGAAATCTCCTGATAGTTTTATGGGGGTTCTCTTATATGAGAGAAATTTTTTGTCTCTTGCTGCTTTCAAAATTCTCTGTCTTTGATTTTAAATCATTTTACTACAATGTGTCTTGGAAAAGATAATTTTCATAGAAATTTTGGGATGACCTATTAGCTTCATGAACTTGAAGTCTCTCCCAATTTTGGGAAACTCTTAGCCATTACTTCTTTAAATAAGTTTTCTCCCTCTCTTCTCCTTTTGGGACTCTAATGATATATACATTGTTTCTCTTGATGGTGCCCCATTAAGTCTTGCAGACTTTCTTTATCCCTTTTCATTCTTTTTCCTTTTTGCTCACCTGATTGGATAGTTTCAACTGACATGTCTTCTACCTCACTGATTTTTTGTTCTGCTTCAAGTCTGATGTTGAAGCTCCCTTTTGAACCCTTCAATAATTGATTGTATTCTTCAGCTACAAAATTTCTCTTCAGTGCTTTTTTTTTTCTATCTTTTTGTTGAACTGTTCAATTTGTTCTTATATTGCTTTCCTGATATCATTACATTGTTTATCTGTATTCTCTTGTAGCTCTCTGAGCATCTTTAGAATAGTTCCTTTGAATTCTTTGTTGGGCAATTCCTGCATCTGCATTTCTTTGGGGCTTGTCACTGAAGGCTTACTATATTCCTTTGGCAGGGTCATGTTTCCCTAATTCTTTGTGATTCCTGTAGCCTTGCATAAGTATCTGCACATTTGAAGAAGTAATGACCTATCTTCCAGACTTTATAGACTGACTTTAAGAGGGAAAATTTTCACCTGAAGGTGGGGGGCACACAAGCATGATGTAACCCCAGGTCTAGTAGTGTTGGGTGCCAAGTATGGAGGTGTATGGTGACACTGGATCTGGGGGACATAAGGTCTTTTTGGCTCAGGCCATGGGGTCCACAACATTGACAACTACATGGTCCTTGAAAAGCACTGAAAGCCCACAAAAACTGTAAGGGCTGTTGGGGTCCTCTGCTGACACACTGGTAGAGGTAGAGGCCAAGACAAATAGCAAGGACTAGAGCCAACTCTGGGCTCACTGGCAGCTGCATGGGCTCTGGCTGTTGGCATGCACTCCTGTGGCCCCACAATCTCCCCCTGAATATATGCACTGCAGTGGAAGCTGGTGACAGTGGGTAAGCTAGAAACATGCAGGTACACAGCTAAAATTGGCTAGCTTCAAGTGAGCACAGTAGTGTAATCCAGTGACACAAGACAGGGCCTAATCCAGCCCACAAGCAGCTGTGGGGGTCCTGGCTGTTGGCATGCTCTCCCATGGCTATGCAATCTCCCTCCAGGCATGTGTAATGCAGTGGAGACCAGTGGCAGGCATCAGGCCAGCAGCATGCAGTGCAGAGCTGGAGAGGCTAGCCCCATGTTCACACAAGCAATGAGTATCAACACAGGAGTCTAAGCTGGCATCTTGTATTCATACAGTCACAGAGGTCTAAGCTGGCTCCATCTTGCGGGGGGGTGAGGAACCAGGAGCGAGTGAGGAGGGCCTCAGGTGGCTGGCATCAGTGAACCTGTGGGGCCAAAGCTGGTGAAATCTTCAAGCGAGTCTATAGTGGCTATGCTGGAGTCTACACTGGCAAAGTCTGCTGGGTTTGTCTACAGAACAGGTCACTGTGAACCATAGTTACTCCTGCTGTGTAGCTGCTATAGGTAACCACTGCTTCACTTCCTCATTCCTAGCTACCTCTATAGGTCTCAGCTTTGCCAGTCTGGGTGGAATGAAACCAAAGTGGGACCTTTGTGCAGTACCCCAAAAGTGCTTACCCTATTCTTCCTTTCCTGGTGAGGGTAATTCTTTCTAGCTGCTTAGTACTAAGCAATGCTGGCTTGGAGGATAGGGTGATGCAGACAAACTGAAGCAGCCTGCCTTCCTTCTTTTGCAGTTATTCTCAGGTTTTTATTCCACTGTCTTGGTAAAGCTTTTTTTATTTTTTTATTAAGTTCAATTAGCCAACATATAGTACATCATTAGTTTTTGATGTAGTGTTCAATGATTCATTAGTTGCTTATAACACCCAGGGCTCATCGGATCATGTGCACTCCTTAATGCCCATCACCCAATTAGTGAACTCTAGAGCTCTCCCAGAGCTGTTTTTATGCATGGATAACTGTCTAATTTTTTATCTTTGTTGGAGAGAGGATGGAGTCTTCTACACCACAGTTTTAGTGATGCCATTCTCTTCAAAGACTTCTTTTTAAAACTACCTAATACCATCATCTTTTTTAAAAATAGGAAGAGGGGCACCCGGGTGGCTCTGTTGGTTAGGCATCCAGCTTTTGGTTTTGGCTCAGGTCATGATCTCATCGGTCATGGGTTAGAGCCCTGTGTCAGGCTCTGTGCTCAGCGGGGAGTCTGCTTGAAGAGTCTCTCCTTCTGCCCCTCCCCCAACTTGTGTTCTCTCTCTAAATTAAATAAATAAATCTTTTTTAAATAAAAAGTAGAAAGAAACTAATCTAGGAGAAAAAATGACAGTTTCTTAAATTTGACAAAATTCACTTTACGAAATTCTAACTGCGTTGTCCTTATTTTTTTTTTATTTTGTATTACACTAACAAAGTTCATTATAGTCTGCCCTTTGGAAACCAAGTTCCTGACCAAGCAGCCCTCAACAGTCTGATTATTGTGCTGGACTTGTTCTTTATTTGATAGACCAATACTCCAGGAAGCAATTCCCTTCTAACCATACCACTAAGCCTCTCCCTGGTCCCCTAGTTCACATAAGGAATCACCCAGTTCTCTATAAATGGATCAATTTATGCTTTCATATTTTTTAAATAACCTCTGGGCCTTTTGAGAGCAGGATTGGCATTCAGTTTAATGTAGCAGAGTGTGCAGCTCAAATGTTTCAATGACCAAAAGGACAAAGAATAAATGGATGAATGAATAAAATCAGAATTTTGATGGCTGCCTACCATTGGAACCCCATGCAATGCTTGCCTCATGCTTGCATGGAGCACTGGGTGTATATGCAAGCAATGAATCATAGAACACTACATCAAAAACTAATGATGTATGGTGATATAACATAATAAAATAAATTTTTTTAAAGAGTTGATTTTTGAAAATACTTCTGTTAAATGGAAGAATACTTATAAATGCTTTTTACATTTTCTGCCTTCCTGTTTCTCAGTAGAAGCAATTAAAAAATTATTTCTGAAAAAAAAAATCTATTGCATTTCTATTTACCAATAAAATTGAAAATGCATGTTACAGGGAACCCAAGTATATCTGCAATGATTTATTTCTCTTTAAATTTTTTAAAGTACAAAAATAATATGAATTTTTAAAGATTTATTTATTTATTTTAGAGTGTGCGTGCACAAGTGGGGGAGGGTCAGAGAAAGAGAATCTCAAGCAGACTCCCCGCTGAGCCTGGAGCCCAACATGAGGCTCAATCACATGACTGTAAGATCATGACCTGAGCCGAAACCAAGAGTCGGACTCTTAACCGACTGAGCCATTCAGGCACCCCTAAATTAATATGAATTTAAAACAAATCACAACGTGAATCCTAATTAAAACCAGTCAAATTAGATAGCACGAAGAGCATATAACTCACAACTAAGTCAGTGAAGTACTGGACTCCTTGCTCCACTCCGTTTGAGAGCTTTAGGTCTTAAACAAGCAAGTCATTTAAGTTCTTTGGGCCTTACTTCCCTCATCTGTATAAAGAGAGAGCTGAACCAGATCATCTCTAAGATTCCTTTACAGCTATAAAATTCATTGCAAAGCACTTTATAGGATTTGCTGCCACCAAAGCATGAATGGTAATTTGGATTTTAAAGTAGAATTTGAAACTGAAGACATATTTATACTTGGATGTTCCATGACTACTTCTATGATTCGATTGTTCAATTGCTCACCCCTGTATTTGTGACCATTATTGTGTCAGTGTCTTATCATTTCTTCTTTCCAACCATACTGATTGTTAACAGAAAATCAGCTCTCCTTCTGCTGTCACACCAATTATTCCCAGCCTGCGAAGATCCATCTTATGCTATTTTATGAGGGATATTTGGATAACCTCTTCTTGTGAATTTTCTGACTCTTAATTTAATCACTCTTTAAACTTTAGGTTCTTTTAGTAAAAGAAACAGAAACTGATTCTGGCTGGATTTAAGGGAGTAAGGGCCAGGAGAAAGACAATTATTGGAAAAACTTTTGAGTATCTCTTGGAATCAAAGGAAGAGATCATTAAGCAAGGGAAAGTTTCAAGAATCTCCACATCAAATTTGTTGGCCTTTCCCCAGACCTCTACCATTTATAAAACTCAGCACCAAATACCCTCAGGCTCCCCATTCTCCTTTCCAATTTTTTAATTCCTAGGATACAGACTCTAATTGGTCCAGTGTGGGGCAAATAAATACTTTTAGTTCAATTGGTCATGTGGACAGAGCCATATATTACAGACAAATTCATGGGGGGCCTATCTCTGCCTATTAATGCCAATTTCCAGAAAGCAGTAATTAGGAGCAAGTAGGCAACCCCAAAATTATTTTCTTATGACTAGTCTTTGTCATGATATGGGTCAGATGAGGAGAGCATGTTTGCCTGATTATTAATAGCTTAAAGAGTTTCACCCTGGAGTCAGCATGGGATGGGATTCATTTTGAAAACATTTCCAAATATTTCTTCTATTCTTGAAATCCTGGGGATGATTTGAACTCGTTAATATTAATATACTAATATTGAGCCACAGATTGGAGTCTTCTCTCTCTTGGTCTCTTAATATACTTGGTCCTTTTAAAGTCTAGAAGCATTTGTTGATTAAAAGATTGCAACAGAAATCAGAGAGGGAGACCAACCATGAGAGACTCTGGACTCTGGGAAATGAGGGTTACAGAAGGGAGGGGGTAACCCAGTAATGGGTATTAAGGAGGGCACGTGTTGGGATGAGCACTGGATGTTACACGCAAGTAATGAATCATTGAACACTACAACAAAAACTTATGGTGTACTATAGCTGGCTAACTGAACATAATTTTAAAAATGCTAAAAAAGGGCGCCTGGGTGGCTCAGTTGGTTAAGCGACTGCCTTCGGCTCGGGTCATGATCCCAGGGTCCTGGGATCGAGTCCCGCATCGGGCTCCTTGCTCTGCGGGGAGCCTGCTTCTCCCTCTCCCACTCCCCCTGCTTGTGTTCCCTCTCGCTGTGTTTCTCTCTGTCAAATAAATAAATAAAATCTTAAAAAAAAAAAAAAAGAAAATGTTTAAAAAAAAAAAAAATGCTAAAAAAATTACAACAAACTTTTTACATTCTAGCCTAACAAATTGAAGATAATATGCAGGGAAACTAAAAAGTTGATTTATAATATTTGCACTTTGTTGAGAGTTTTTATCATGAACAGATGTTGAATATTGTCAAATGCTTTTTCTGTATCTATTGAGATAATTATATGATTTTTATCTACCATTTTGTTGATGTGGTGTATTATGTTGATTGAATGCAAATATTGAACCATGCTTTCATCCCCAGAATAAATTCCACTTGATCATGGTGAATAATCCTTTTAATGTATCATTGAATGTGGTTTGCTAATATGTTATTGAAGGTTTTTACATCTATGTTCATTAGAGATATTGGCCCATAGTTTTCTTTTTTTGTGTGGTGTCTAGTTTTGGTATCAGGGTAATGCTGGTCTCATAGAATGTTTTTGGAAGCTTCCTTTCTCTTCTTTTTGGAATAATTTGATGGGAATAGGTATTAACTCTTTTTAAAAGTTTGGTAGAATTCACTTGTGAATCCATCTAGTCCTAGACTTTTGTTTGTTGGGAGCTTTTTGACTACTGATTCAAATTTGGTCACTAGTAATTGGTCTGTTCAGATTTTCTATTTCTTCATGATTCAGTTTTGGAAGATTGTATATTTCTAAGAATTTATCCATTTCTTCTAGGTTGTCCAATTTGTTGGCATATAATTTTTCATAATAATCTCTTATCCTTTGTATTTCTGTGGTATCAGTTGTTCTCTCTCACTAATGATTTCTTTAGGTTCTCTTTTCTACTTGATGAGTCTGGCTAAGGTTTTATCAATTTTGTTTATCTTTTTAAAAACCCAGCTATAAATTTTTCTGTTTTGTTTTTTGTATTTTAGTTTCTGTGTCATTTATTTCTCCTCTCATCCTTATTATTTCCTTCCTTCTATCACCTAAGGCTTTGTTTGATCTTCTTTTTCTTGTTTCTTTAGGTGTAAGATTAGATTATTTATTTGAGCTTTTTCTTGTTTCTTGAGGTAGGCCTGTATCACCATATATTTCCCTCTTAGAACTGCTTTTGCTGTGTCACAGAGATTTTGGACTGTGTTCTGATTTTTGTCTTCACGTATTTTTTAAATTTCTTCTATGATTGCTTCATTGACCCATTAGTGATTTAGTATCACATTGTTTAGCCTCCACATGTTATGTTTTTCCAGTTTTTTTCCTTGTGATTTATTTCTAGTTTCATATCATTGTGGTTGGAAAAGATGTATGATTTCAATCTTCTTAAATTTATTGAGACCTGTTTTGTGGCCTGACATGTGATTTATTTTAGAGAATGTTACATGTGCATTTAAAAAGAATGTGTATTCTGTTTCTAGATTTAATGTTAAATATATATTCATCTGGTCTAAAAGTGTCATTCAAAGACACTGTTCCCTTATTGATTTTCTGCCTTGTTTATCTATTGATGTAAATGGGATATTAAAGTCCCCCACTATTACTGTATTATCATCAATTCCTCTCATTATATTTCTTACTATTTGATTTATGTATTTAGGTTCTCCATGTTGAGTGCATAGATGTTTACAATTGTTGTATCCTCTTGTTAGCTTGATCCCTTTATCATTATGTAATACCCTTCTTTGTCTCTTGTTACAATCTTTGTTTTAAAAATATATTTTGTCTGCTATAAATATTGCTATCCCATCTTTTTTTTCCACTAGCATGATAAATATTCTTCCATCCCTTCACTTTCAGTCTGTATGACTTTAGGTCTGAGGTGAGTCTCTTGTAGACAGCAAACAGATAGGTCTTTATATATATACATTCTGCCACCCTGTGTGTTTTAACTGGAGCATTTAAGCCATTAACATTTAATGTAATTATTGATAGGTATGTACTTATTGCCATTTTGTTAATTATTTCTGGTTACTTTTGCAGTTCTTCTCTGTTCCTTTTTCTCTTGCTCTCTTTCTTTGTGATTGATGAGTTTCTGTTATGTTTGACTTTCTTCCTCTTTATTTTTTGTGTGTCTACTATAGGGTTTGGGTTTGTAGTTACCATAAGGTTCATATATAACATGCTAAGTATATGTGAATCTATGTTAAGTTAATGGTCATTTAAGTTCAAATGCAGTCTAAAAAAACTTTTTGTCTCTCCTCTACATTTTATGTATACGCTGTCTTGTTTTACAAATTTCTTATGCCTACTGATGGCTGTTTCCTTTCTGATTAAAGAAGGCCTTTTAACATTTCTTGTGAGGCTGGTTTAGTGGTGATAAGTTCCTTTATTTTTTGTTTATCTGGGAAATTCTTTCTCATTCAATTCTGCATAATAATCTTTCCAGGTAGAATATTCTTGGTTGTAGGTTTGTTTGTTTGTTTTTTCTTTTCAGCACTTTGAATATATTATGCCACTTCCTTCTGGCTTTCACAGTTTCCACTGAAAAATCAGCTGATAGACTTACAGGGTTTCCTTTGTGCATAACTTTGTTTCTCTCTTACTGCTTTTCAAAGTTTCTCTTTAACATTTTGACATTTTAATTATTATTATTATTTTTAAAGATTTTATTTATTTATTTGACAGAGAGAGAAATAGTGAGAGCAGGAACACAAGCAGGGGGAGTGGGAGAGGGAGAAGCAGGCTTCCTGCTGAGCAGGGAGCCCGATGCGGGACTCGATCCCAGGACCCTGGGATCATGACCTGAGCCAAAGGCAGACGCTTAACGACTGAGCCACCCAGGCGCCCTTGACATTTTAATTATTATGTGTCTTCGTGTGGACCTTTTTGGGTTCACCTTGTTTGGAACTGTCTGTGCTTCTTGAACCTGGGTGTCTTGTTTCTTTCTTTAGGTTAGGGAAGTTTTTAGCTATTATTCCTTCAAATATATTTTCTGTCCCTTCCTTTCTCTCCTATTCTTCTGGGACCCTTATGGTATGAATGTTTATTCTCTTGATGTTGTCCAAGAGATGTCTTAACCTACTCTCATTTTTAAAAATTATTTTCTCTTTTTACTCTTCAGCTTGGATGATTTCCATTATCCTGCCTTTCATATCATTGATATGTTTTTCTCCATCCACTAATCTGTTGATTCTCTCTAGTGTCTTTTTAATTTCAGTTGTTATATTCTTCAACTCTTATTGGTTCCTTTTTATATTTCCTAACTGTTGATTGAAGGTCTCACTGAGTTCTTCCACTCTCTTCCCCAACCTGGTGAACATCTTTATGATCATTACTCTAAATTCTTTATCAGGCATATGCTTCTCTTTCATTTAGTCTTTTTCTGAGGTTTTGTCTTGTCCTTCTTTTGGAGCATATTCTTCTACCTTCCCATTTGACTTGACTTTCTGTGTTTGTTTCTATAGATTAGGCAGAACAGCTATGTACCCTAACTTTGAAGGAATGCTCTTGTATATGGTTATCCCCTATGTAGACTGTGTGTGCTTGGTGACTTTTGCTAACTGGCAGGAGTTGTGGCTGATATGGGCTGGGGGTTGCAGGAAGCTCTGCACAGTGGGTGCCCTGGATGGACAACTAAAGCTGAAGTGGGTGCAGTGTGGTCCCTGGGCTCTCCACACAGTGAGTGCCCTGGCAGAATAGCTTAATCTGAAGTGGGTGCAAGCTGGGGCGTGCCAAGGTTATACACACAGAAGACACCTTGGCAAGATATCTTAACCTAGAGTAGTTGTTATCCAGGGTGTCTGAGGGCCCCCCATATAGAAGGTGCCCTGGCAAGGCAGCTGGAGCTACGGTGGGGTGTGGACCTGGAGGTCCTGGGGCTTTCCATGTAATGGATGCCATGGCAGGACAGCTAGTGCTGAAGTGGTTGCAAGCCAAGGAATCTCATGATGCTCCACACTGGGGGGGGGGGGGGCGGGTGCCCTAGGGAGTGCCTGGGGCTGAAGCAGGGTGCAGGTCTGGGGATCCCAGGGTGTTCCTCACAGAAGGCACCCTGGCAGGGTGGCTGGAGCTGAAGTGGATATAAGCCAGGGGATCCCAGGACTCTCCATTAAGTAGGCACCCTGGCAAGACAGCTAAAGCTGAAGTGGGTGCAAGCTGGGTTGTTCTGGGGTTTCCCACACTGAGTGCACCCTGGCAGGACAGCTAAAACTCAAGTGGGGGCAAGCCAGGGTATCCTGGGGTGTTAAGTGCAGGTGGTGCCTAATCTGGGCGACTGAAGCCAAGACTGGGTTGGACAAGAATGTTCTGAGGTACTTCACACAGGCAACTGGATCCAAAGCTGATCTTAGCTCAGGGGTTGCCTAGCAAGCCATCTGAAGCTAAAGTGACATGAACCTCAAGTGTCTAGGGGGCTTTGTACCTGTGTCACCTTGAAACAAAGGCTGGAGCTGTAATAAGCATTAACCAAGGGTGTCCTGGTGTGCACTGCCCTGTGGCTGCCTTGCTGGGGTGGCAGGGCCTGGTATGGTCTAGGGGTCCATGGATCACTGAGGTAGCAGGCCAGTTAGTACCCAGACTGTTTACCTATCTGTGCTTTCAAGGTGGAAGGGAGTCTGTCACCCCTCCCACAGCAGCTCCCTCACCTTTGGTGGAGTTCTAAGACTGGCTCTTTCATACACTAGTTGCTTTTTCAAACCATGGCTTTTTTTTTTCTGTGCCCCAGTGTGTCTGGGGCTGGAGTGGGCTAAGGAACCCAGGGCTTCATGAAGCAGCAAGCCAGCTATGGCATCTAGACCCTTCTCTGTTCTGTACTTTCAAGTTGGAGAGGGAACATAAACCATGTCACTTTCCAATTCCTCTGACCCAGAGAGAGTTCCCGCTGCTCCTCTACCATCTGGTGAAGTTCTGGGGCTGGCTCTTATATATGCTAGTTGCTTTTTTAAACTGTGGCTTTTTTTCTGTGCCCAAAGACAGACCATCCTGTTCCCAGTCCCTCAGTACTATTTTCCCCCACTGCAGTTCACAGCATACGGGTGGGAGTTCTCTTCATTACCATGTATGTCTCTATCTCTCTTATCATTCTTTCTTTGTTGTGCCGAAGCTGTTCAGTCAGTCCACAGTTCTTCTTCAGGAGGAATTGCTCTATAAATAGGTATAATTTTGTATGTTCACGGAGGGGATGAGTTCAGGGTCTTCCTATATCACCATCTTGGAATGAACTTCAGTAATCACAGGGTTTCTTAAAAACATCCTTCCCGTTGAATGTTGTCAGGGATAGAGGGCTTCTTATTATTTTAAACTTTTAATGTGAACTCATTTTTAAAGATTATTTTAAACGAAAAAGGTTATGTATGCACAAGGCACAAAATTCAAAATTTACCTTACAAAAGGATTATGCAGAGAAAAGTGTTTACCCATGTTCTACCAAGTTTCAGCAATTTTCTTCTTAATGAGCATTGAAAAGGAAAGCTGAATGCACATTTCCTGGAGCAATAGTCTACATTTTTTCTTCTTAGTGAGTGTGTGTGTTTATTGGATTTTCAGTAATAACCTATGGTTTAAAAAAGTCCTCTTAAGGTAAAAAAGGATAAAGTATTGATAAATCGAGTTGGAAAAGAGAATCAAAATATATGCTTTAGAACAGGACTTCAAAGAATAACATTTTTATAACAAGAGAAATTATTATCTAAAGAAAATGAGTATTTCTGAGACTCTTGCATCCACCATTGATCCATGGGTCATGAGCTTTTACAGGTTTTATCAGTTATCAATTGCTATGTAACAAACCACTTTAGGATTTGCAGCTTAAAAAACAACCATGTTATTTTATCACATTTGTGCAGTCAGTAATTTGGCCTTGGCTGGGCTCAATTGAGCAGTTTCTATCTGATTTCACCTGAAATCATTCAGGCTTCACCTGAAATCAATCATTTGGCTGCACTGATTTGTGGCTCAACTGGAGCTGGCTGGTAGAAAATGGTCTCATTCACATGTCTGGCAGGTAGCTGTGGCTGTCAACTAGATCACATGTCTTCAGCAGGCTAACCCAGGCTTCTTCACAATGTGGTAGGATTTCAAGAGAGAAAGCCCTGAATTGCAAGCACTTTTGTAGCCTCTGCATCACATTTGCTGAGTTCCACTGGCCAAATCATGTCACATGACCAATCCCAGAGTCAATGTAGGGACCACATACACGTATGGATACAGGGAAATATGAGGCCATTGCTGTAACAGTCTACCACATAGGTACTAAGTTTAAATTAAGCAAAGTGCCATCAAGATAGATTCCTCTAATTTCTGGGTAGGATAAGTAAGGGTTTCAGAAAAAGCACTGAAAATAATGAGGTAGATATTTTCCATTTATTTCCTGTATTTCATTTTTGAAAAGTTTTTTTAAAACTCTGAGAACACGGCAGTGTTTGTGACAAGCAATCAAGGATATCTGTTCAAAGAAAAAAGTAATTATCAAAGAAGTAATAGAAAGAAAGCTAAGTATTAGAGAAGGCCCTTCTAGCCAACATTCAGTCTAGAAGACAATTTATTTTTACCACTACATTCCCATTCCTGAATCTAAAACCTCTTCCAGGAAAACAGCAATCTGTATTCAAGAGTAATATAGAACAGTGCTATAAGAGTGTTACATTTCCAGATATAACGCTGATGCACAGAATTGCAAATATTGCTAGCAAGAGCATCGTCCATTCAGATTGCTATAACACAATACCACAGATTGGTTGGCTTATAAATAACAGAAACCTATTGCTTGCAGTTCTGGAGGCTGAGAAGGCCAATATAAAGGCACCAACATGGTCGCCTTTTGCTAAAAGTCCTCTTTCTGGCTCATAACTGATGCCTTCTTGGGTCCTAACATAGTAGAAAGAAGGTAAGTGATCTTTCTGGAGATTCTTTCATAAGGGCATTAATCCCCTTCATGAGGGTTGTATCCTCATGACAAGCATCTCCCACAGGCTCCACCTCCTAATACTATCACCTTTGGGGGTTAGGATTCCAACATATGAATTAGAGGGAGGTGGGGCACAAACAATCAGACCATAGCAAGCATTCAAAATATAGTTGGTCTAAATGCAATATAGTATCGTAGATTGGATCCTAGAACAGAAATTTTTCATTCAAAGGCTCAAATAGATCTCCACTTATAATCAAATAAAATCCAAAATACTCAACCTTCTTGTCTAATTCTGGCCTAATATTCCAACTGCTCCTACATGACCATATTTCTCCCCGTATTTACATCAGATGTTTCCAGGGTAATTGCTTTATTCCTGTGAATCCATCCAGTTCCACTTTATGTCTCCTTCCAGGTTGTCCCATCTAACCACAGTTAATCTTTTAATGTCTAGTAAAAAAAATTATTTGTTACAACATGTTGCTATAGCATGTTCCTGGTCAAACCCCAACCAGCAAAGTAAACCAAAGTCACCATTATCTGTCTTCACAAACTGATTTGAAGAAAGCTAACGCTAATTAGAAATATTTTCTAGAGCAAATAAATGAGGAATAAGATCAGATATTGCAATGGTACTAATCCACAGCACCATTCAAAAGTCTCAGAGCCCAAGGCAAACACGGGTAAAGAGCAGGCAATCTGCTGTGCAATTTGCCCCAGAAGTTAATACGGGCCACTATCAGGTTCATCCACAAAGCACAGAATCCCTTTTGAGGACCTAAACCAAATGTGTGTGCCTATGGGGAATATATCAGTGGATTTGCTGAGAATATTTCCTATTAGTGTGAGCAGAGTGCATTTTGCCTCTAAAAGGAGAAGAATCCAAGAAGCCAGTATATATGTTCATTCTTATCATATAGGATAATGTATTCTTAGGAGTATCAGACAATATAGAAAGGAAGTTGAAAGATTTTGAGTGTATATATAAACCCTTGTTACCTTGTAAGCTCAGTGTTAGTGTGTGGTATGGTCTAGGATGTGTAAAATAGATATTGATCAATATAATCCACAGACACAATTTCCAATACTTAGACCAAAAACTCAACCATTTTTGTGCATAGACACCTCTCGCAATCTGATGAAGTCTATGAACTCCTCAGATAACTCTTAAATGCATAAAATAAAACAAATTTAGTTTACAAAGGCAACTTGTTTTATTGCAATACAGTTATCATAATATTTAAAAATAAATGTGATATAGTAATGCATGCACTCTTAGTAACACTTTAAGCAACAAGATACAGTTACAGGGTTAATAATCACCATAATGAAGAATATGAATGATATTAGATATCTGCAACTATTTGTCAGGAAGTGAATATTTTCATGTTTCTGCATGGTTAGGGCTTTCTAAGCAAGTTTTACTGGAACCTAGATTAAAGGACAAACCTTGGAAAGTAAATGATGACTGAATAAAAGTGGGTAAACTGAGAAAAGTGATTTACCTCCCTAGATATGTGTTTACATTTCAAAGGGAGATAAAAGCTGGAGCCATGAAAACGTTATAGGGATTGTAGCCCATAGAGGTTTATTTTATTTTCCTCCTGGAGAAAGATTGGTATTCTAAAGGGTAAGAAGTCCCCTTCTCTCCCAAGGAGACTTCATCTCCGTTAGAGAAATTGGGTTTCTTTTCCTCTCCTAGGAGAGGAGGGGGCAATATGCATATAAGCTTCCAGACTCATAATTTGAGATTCCTCTTCTGCGGTGCAAAAAAAGCCAGGGTCCATCTGGCTCTTATCACTTTACTTCCCCAGAAGGGGGAGGAATCAGAGCATAGGAAATTAATGTGGTAATTGCTGTAAGTAATAATGGTAAGTCTGCCTTGATGCAGAAAAGTAATGTTTGCATCCAGGATAAGAAAATTAAATATAGATAATCAAAATTCACCAGGCTTGTATTGGGTTTATGAAGACCAGAGGGGTTAGAAAAATGCAGTTAGCTCTGAGTCATCATCAATGATAACATCATAAATTCATTTATCAAATATTTATTGAATATCTAATATGTATAAAACAGTGTCTTAGGCACTAGGTATATATTCCTGGATAAAACTTT
Source organism: Neomonachus schauinslandi (assembly GCF_002201575.2). Taxonomy (NCBI): domain Eukaryota; kingdom Metazoa; phylum Chordata; class Mammalia; order Carnivora; family Phocidae; genus Neomonachus; species Neomonachus schauinslandi. The sequence goes on along the minus strand of NC_058406.1, from coordinate 129,996,761 downwards.
TTTCCTTCTAATTTTTATAAGCTTTACCTGTTGAGTGAGCCCAGAAAGTGAGAAGTGAGAAGGAAATGAGAGGGAAATAAATTATTTTAAAACATAGTAGATAACTAAAATAAATGGTACCAATTTTTTTCATAAAATAGAGAATAATGGGGTCAGAGCAAAAGCCTTCTCAGATCAGTAGTCAGGGAAGACCGCTTTCCTCAATTTAATGGAGGCAAAGGAATTACTCATGCAAAGACTCAGGAGAAGGTACTTCCACAGGATGGACAAAATGTGCAAATACCCTAACAGAGAAAAGATTTTACACATATCTGAAAGTAGTTCCACTGTGTTTATTTAAAAAAAGGTGGGGGAGGGGTAATTACTTTTTTGGTCATCATGTGCTACCATTGCTTATTTGTCCATTTAATCCACCTCCCTAATTGCATTCTAAGTTTTTCAACTTGTTTATCTCTCTCAAAACATATATTAAGCTGTGGCAAGAAGTGGAATTTAACAAACATGCAGATTAGGCTTAATAGTAGCTATAATAGCATGAAGGACATTAGGAGAAGGAAGGGAAAAATGAACGGGGGAAATCAGAGGGAAAGATGAATCATGAGAGACTATGGACTCTGAGAAACAAACAGGGTTCTAGAGGGGAGGAGAATGGGGGGATGGGTTAGCCTGGTGATGGGTATTAAAGAGGGCACGTACTGCATGGAGCACTGGGTGTTATATGAAAACAATGAATCATGGATCACCACATCAAAAACTAATGATGTATTGTATGGTGGCTAACATAACATAATAAAATAAAATTTAAAAAAACAATAGTTTTAAAGCAACTTATTAGCAATAAAAACAAAAAAAATCTGTGTTCTTATACTATATGAGTCATTTGGTATACAAAAGAGCCATATTTAATGAAAATAACATAACAGTGCTGGGTTTGATAAAAAGCAAACAGCTTTTACCAGTTGCCAAATAGCCCATAGTTGTTGTAACAGTTGCCTGTCTCATAGCCAGCCTGACTGCCGAAGGTAGAACTAACACCCCTGGTGTAAAGTCCCAGCAGAGAGATTAGAGAGGGCATCATTTCCCCTTGAGGAATGATACTACTCACTGGATTTAACACAGCAACTTTTTACAAACTGAGGTCCCTGAAGGCTAGGTATGAACTATGCAGCTGGCTCTAAGTTTGTTCAGTGTGGTTACCATCACTTTCACTCAGTTACTCCACATCAAGAATCCTAATGCTTCAGGTTATAGGCTTTTGCTTATTGAAATGGGAAAATATGACATTCTTGATATACATGATGACAGTGACAAGAGTTCACTCTTCGTCTCTCTACTTTATTGTTTTTTTAAGATTTTATTTATTTATTTATTTGAGAGAGAGAGAAAGAGAGCACAAGCAGGGGGAGCAGCAGAGGGAGAGGGAGAACCAGGGTCCTTGCTGAGTAGGGAGCCCAATCTGGGGCTCTATCCCAGGACTCTGAGATCATGATCTGAGCCAAAGGCAGACATTTAACCAACTGAGCCACCCAAGTGCCCCTGTCCCTCTACTTTAATTTCAGCTCAGGGAAGAATGCATGTTGTAAACTCCCTAAGAAAGAAAATGAATCTTGGAAAAGGATGAAGGTTTTATTATATAGACTGGTGACTTATCTGGAGCTTGAAGTCTTCCAAATATTTTTAACCATTTAACCTGGGAAATGAAATTTCATTTTAGGCCAGGTTTGTGGTTGTTGCCTTGACTCTGCCCAGACAATAGAATAAATCAGAAGCTTAGTCATAGTGTGTCTATTCCAATGAGGAGGAATGATCAATTTTTTCTGATAAATCCATACTATCACAATCCCTAAAAAAAAAGCGTGGATGGATGGATGGATGGATGGATGAGACAGCTATAGCTATATGCTTCTAACCATTCCAAAGTTTTAACAAAGGGAAAGCAATGAAGATAAAGAGAGGAAAGTGTTTTAAGATAGAGAAGAAAAATAGTTCATCACAATCATGATAGAAAGGACCCAGGAATCAGTATTCTACAATATAATGAACAGACTTTGGTCCCATCTCTACTGCCTGCTACCTCCATACCCTAGATCATATTACACACACTGAGGTTCAACTCCTTCATCTGTAAAATGGTGACAAAAATACCTCTGAGAGTTACATTAAAAATGAAATTAGATAACACAAGCACTTAGCATGGCATTTGACACATTCACTAAATGGTGTTAACATATTTATTGTTACTATTCTTGTTGTTACAGGACACTGAACAGTTAGAAGTCCTTATTTGAAACTTTCCTCCAACATTTTGCTTGGCTTTATTCAGTGCTAACCTACAATGAGAGTATATCAGAGTTCAAAGGTAGCTTAGAGTTCCCCTTTGACACTTTCATTTTATAAATGGAGAAAGTAAAGACTGATAATTAAGCAATTGATCCAGAAATATGAATCTGGGTCTATAAATTACAAATGCTAAACTTTTCCTACTATATTATGTTGCTACTCAGCCAGAACCTGAACATAGAAGGCCTGGCCATCATCTTTATTTTATGATACACTCACTATATTGGAAAAAAAAATCAAGTCCCTATCAAAATCCCACTGGCCTTTTTTTTTGCAGAAATGGAAAGCTAATCCTCATATTCTTATGGAATTTCAAGGGATCTCAAATGGCCAAAACAGTCTTGAAGAACAAAGCTGGAGGACTCATACCTCCTAATTTCAAAACTTACTACAAAGCTATAGTAGTCAAAAGAGTATGGTGCTGATATATGGGTGGTTATATAGACCAATGAAATAGAATTGAGAGTCCAAAAGTAAAGCCATACCTCTATGGACAATTGATTTTCATCAAGGATGTCAGCAACAGTCAGTGGAGAAAATATATTCTCTTTAAAAAATGGTGCTAGAACAATTGGGTATCTATATAGAAAATAAAATTGGACTCCCTACCTCACAAAAAAATAACTTTAAATGGATCAATGACCAAGCTACAAGAACTAAAACAAACAAAAAACCCTTAGAATAAAATACCTTCATAACCTTGGATTTAGCAATGGATTCTTACATGTGACACCAGAAGTGCAAGCAACAAAAGAATAAATAAACTTCATCAAACTTAAAAATTTCTCTGTATCAAAGGACACATCAAGAAAGCAAAAAAAAAGAAAAGAAAGAAAGAAAAAGCCTACAGAATGAGAGAAAATAATTGCAAATCATATATCTAATGAGTCTTTTATCTAGAATATATAAGGAACTCTTATAACTCAACAACCAAAAGACAACCCAATTTAAAAATGGGAATGAGCACTGGGTGATATACTCAACTAATGAATCATTGAACATTACATCAAAAACTATTGATGTACTATACATTGGCTAATTAAATTTAAATAAAAAATTAAAAATAAATAAAAATGGGCATATCTCTAAGTCCTGATCTGTTTTCCATCTCTATGATTTTGTTTTTGTAAGAAGGTAATATAAATCATAAATACCTTTTTTAAAAATTTTTACTATTTACTTTTTCCTCATATTTATTTATTTATTTTTATTATGTTGTATTAATCACCATACATTACATCATTAGTTTTTGATGTAGTGTTCCATGATTCATTGTTTGCGTGTAACACCCAATGCTCCATGCAGTACGTGCCCTCTTTAATACCCATCACTAGGCTAACCCATCCCCCCACCCCACTCCCCTCTAGAACCCTCAGCTTGTTTCTCAGAGTCCATAGTCTCTCATGGTCCGTCTCCGCCCTCCGATTCCCCCCCCCTTCATTTTTCCCTTCCTGCTATCTTCTTTTTTTTTTTTTTTTACATATAATGTATTATTTGTTTCAGAGGTACAGGTCTGTGATTCAATAGTCTTACACAATTCACAGCGCTTGAGACTGGCTTTTCTCACTCTGAATGCCTTTGAAATCCATCCAAATTGTTGCATATATCAGTTGTTTATTTCTTTTTATTATTGCATTATATGAATGTATTATTTTATTATTGCATTATATGAATACACTATAGTTTATCATTCACTTGTTGAAGGACATTTGGATAATTTCTATTTGGGAGTAATAATGAAGAAATCTGTTATGAACATTCATGTATATAGGTTTTCATGTGAATACAGTTTTTATTTCTCTAAAGTAAATACCTAGAAGTAGAATTTTTGAGTCACATGGTAAGTATATGTTTAAGTTTATAAGAAACTGTTAAAGAATTTTTCAGAGTGATTGTACCATTTTGCATTTCCACAAGCAATTTATGAGACCCAGTTTCTCTGCATTCTTCTACCCTTGATATTATCATACTTGGTATATTTAATTTTAGCCGTTAATATTGGTGTGTAGTAATATTTCATCATGGTTTTATTTCAATCTCTCTAATAATTAATGATATTAAACAACTGTAATGTTCTTATTTGCTATCTCTATATCCTCTATGATGTAATGTCCAAGTCCATTTCCCATTTTTTAATTGATTGATTTGTTTTCTTACTGTTGAGTTTTTAGAGTTCTTTATATATTCTGGATTTAAGTCCATTGTTGGATATGTGCTTGCAAATCTTATCTACCAATGTGCCGTTTGTCTTTTCCTTCTCTTGGTGTCACTCACAGAGCAAAAGCTTTTACTTTAGCTGAAGTCCAACTTATCAAGATTTTCTTTTATGCATCATGCATTTTGTGTCATGTTTAAGATTTCTTTGTCTAATTTCAGGACATAGGGATTTTCTCTTGTCTTCTTCAAAAAAAATTATAATTTTATATTTTTCATTTATATACATAAATCATTTTGAGTTCACATTTCAAATGGCATGAGATTTAGTTTGGGGTTCTTTTAAATATGAATTTCTAAATGTTACTACACTATTTGTTGAAAACACTATTTGTTGAAATATATATTTATTGATTTGCCTTTGCAATTTTGTCAAAAATCAATTGGCTATATTTATATGGTTCAGTTACCGGACTCTTCTGTTCCATTGAGCCATTCGGTTATTCCTTTGTCAATACCGTACCATTTTGAACACTTCAGCTTTGTAGTAAGTCTTAAAATATGATCTCTCCAACTTTATTTTGTTTTTATAATTTTTGGCTCTTCTAATTCCTTTGCTTTTCCATATAAATTTTAAAACAAACTTATTTATAAAAACTTCCAGGATTTTGATTGGAATTGCATTAAATCCTTTTTACTATGTTGAGTTTTTCAATACATAAAAACAGTTGTCTCTCCATTTATTTAGGTCTTCTTATATTTCTCTCATTAGCAATTTGTCATTTTCAGTATACAGGTCCAATACTTGTTTTAGTAGATTTATACCTAAGTACTTCAAAGCTATTATAAATGATAGCTTTTAAATTTTTGGTTTATAATTGTTTATTGCTAGTATGTTAAAATAGGATCAATATTTGTGTGTGTATCTTATATTCTGTGACCTTGATAAACTCATTTGTTAATTTTAGGAGCTCTTTTTACTCCTTTTGGGATTTGTCAAATCATGTTAGCATATGTAGTCATTCATGTCATCGCTAAATAGGGCAGTTTTGATTGTTTCTATCCAATCTGTATGTCTCTTAATTTTTTTCTTTCCTTATTACACTAGTTTAGACTTCTAGTATGATGTCTAATAGAAGTTACTACCTTGTTCCTTAGGTAAAGCATTCAGCTTTTCAACATGAAGTATGACATTTCCTATTACCTACTGGTGCACTTTTCTAGTCCTCTGGCCAGAAAGCTGGGGCTTTATTTACCCTGCTCTGCTGGGCACTTCCCATGACTGTGCCTGCTTTGGAACCAAATAGTGGTAGAACAGAAAGAGACAAAAAGCAACAGGGGGTCATCCCACCCTCTGGAACCACCAATTCTCTAATCCCCAGTTGGAGAGAAAGATCCCCCTCCTTCAAGTTTTAGATTTCAACTGGCCTCTTATTACTGCTGCTGCCACACCATTGCAGGAATTCCTGGGGGGATGAGGTAAGAGAGAACAGAAAAAAAAAATGAGTAATTTCCTTACTGTCTCCAAACATTTGGAGCTCCCTCTACTACTCCTCCAGCCAGAACTAATACAAAACTAGGACTTCTGTCTTGTCTCTCACTGTCTCTCCCTACTTTCCCCCACTCACCAACAATGCCCACTTTGGGATCTGGGCTGCAATGAATCCATGGTGTCAGAATACAGGAACCAAGAGACATTGGTAAATTCACAATCAGTTCAGTGGGACTTCAAATTCTTGCATTTTTCTGTAATCTGCCTGCTACTCTTGACCTTTCAAAGTCTTCAAATAGCTGCTCAGTGTATTCTGTCCAGATTTTACAGCTGCATTCAGTGGAAGTAACAGAAAGAAGTGGCCTTACTTCATCTTATCCAGAAATGGAACCCTCTGTACTCTTTTTAGCATACCCACCTAAATTGAAAAACCATATATAAGGGCTTCTGAAATCTTTGTATCTAATCACTCTCTTCCTATCTTATATATGTTTACCAGTGTTTATTCCATTCTGTTATTCTACCTTGTTATTCCTTTGCTCTCAGTTTTTGTTAGCATGAAAATTTGTTACCTTCAATATTAAATTTATGATTGGCAGTAATGTTCTTTTAGTACTCTGAAGTTATTATTCTACTGTTTTCTTTCCTCTGTTTCTTTTTGTTAACACATATGCCATCAGTTTAATTTTATTTACCTTATGAGTAACATGTTTTCTTTTTTTGTTGCTTTTAGAATCTTATTCTCTTCACGTGGGACTTGTTATCCTTCTTGAATCTGAGAATTTATGTCTTTAGTTATTTCTGAAAATTCAAAGGCATTATCTTTCAAATATTGTCTCCTCCCTCTCTAGTCCTTCTGGAACTCCATTTTGACTTTTATATGTTTGACTTCTTCATTCCATCCTTCGTATCACTTTAATATTTCTCATCTCTGCGTATCTTTTTGTTACTTTTGCAAAATTCTTTGGAAATATTTTCCATTAATACTTTTCCCTTCGGCTAATTATAATCTGCTTTTTAATCTATCCAGTGAGTATAACTCTCACACATAATAAATTGCTTTATTGTATTATTGTAGATTGTGAACTCATGTTCCTATGGGGCTTTATCTGTAGTAATCTTGAATGATAAAGAAAATGTCCTGAATTTTATCTCAGTTTTCTTAAATGATTTTTAAAAAAGAAACTATCTCTTAGTGTTTCCAAATTCC